>NC_056725.1:305215922-305563422 GCF_019279795.1 Protopterus annectens | reverse complement strand
GTACTCAGCAGAATGGGATTGTTATATTCCATTATGTAGATTATTGCATATCACAGTAATGTGCAATGCACATATTCATTACTATATCAGACACATTTCAGTCTGAATTTTAATAATGGCTTTTTCCCAGAAAACACTTTGAGTCCTTGTCTACATACTTTTTGGAAACATAAATAGTGTAACAATTGAATAAATATCTTTCTATAGTTTTTAAGGTAAAATATGTGACTAAGTGAGATATGTTAAGATATACACTGAATTTTTTGTCTGGATAATCAGAGGATCATGGGTTCTATGACCACGTCGGGTACTTGGACTCATGCACCAGTACTGACACTTCTCTACAACAAAGGTGGAAGGTTGTACTCTGAGATGTCATCCATTATATGAGACATTAAGTGAAAATCTCATTTGTCTGAACTGGCAATAATGTAAGAAGATGGTAATAATCGTATTATACCTACACTACCCCAATCAATAAATGTAAAATAAAGTAATAGATAATTAGATAAATAAATATCAGATAAATAAATAACAATTTGTTGAAGAGGACAGGGTAACAACCATGCTGTTACTGCCAAATTTCCCAATCTGTGTATAATTGTGGAAACACTACCTAAATGAGAGTTAGCCCATATGGGATGGTCCTAAGGAAGATCTTTTTAGTTTTGCACAGTACTTAAATAACACCAAGTTTGGTACTGAATATACGTTATGTATAGATTTTTTTTACAATAGAGTTCTTGGATGCAAATGTGACCAAAATTATAAATGGCACTGATGTCACCTTTATTTATTCCAAACCCTTCTCACATAATGGCCTATTGCAGTCCAACAGTCGTCACCCTCGACATATTAATAAGAACATCAAAACATTGTAATTTATGAGTATTAAATGTATTTGTGCCACAGTATGTTTGTATGAAAAATCTAGCAAGTAATTTCATCATAGGTTCAAACAGAAGCTATTCTAGTAATCGTTTAAAACAAAACAAACAATATGCTCACTCTAGGGACAGATCTTGTTTGCTACAGTAACATGATGATATTTCCATAGGGGAACAGAATGACTATAGGTTGGTGAATATATATGGCACCAATATACATTATATACAAAATATTGTACAGTTCCACTGGAGTATTGTAAAACCAGAAAGGGTTTTGTCAGGTTACTCCTTGATAACTGTTCGTTTTCTTATAGAAGGTGCAAAAACCAGTCAGGATTTCTAGAGAAACATAAGAGATTTAAGCAACATGATAAGAGCAGGTTAGCTACTACCCAGACTAAAGGGTCATCTCCTTGTGGTGATTGTAGTTTTGCTCTTATGCATTAAAAGTTAAGACTTTCATTTCTAAGAATACCCATCACTTTTTGAAATAATATATATAACATGTAACACTGAATGGGTGATATATCTGGCCTTCTGCCTCTTTGGATCCCTCTAAATAGGTCAGTCTTTTCAACCATGTAAAGATAGTATAAGAGAGCATTTAGTGACATCATATGTCATAAATATACTTATGCACTATACAAACATACACTGAAACATCTGTCAATTAAATTTCTCTTATAAGCTATGACCATAAAGTCACCAAAAACTTTCATTTATTAAAAGAAAAATCAACATTACTGATATCACAATAATTAACTTCATACCCACAACAAAACACAATTGTAAACTCAACCCTTATGTTGTTTGGCATAAGCAAGCCCATTCATGCTCAATATTGGAGGTTCCAGGTGCATTACCACAATCTGCCTTACACCTGCTTATCAATATTCCTAGGTGTTGCAAAACTGAGAAATCCAAGTCCACCATGACACAGCAGAATAAAAATGTCAATCACTGGAATAATGTGGTCCTAAACTAATTCCCTAGAATGAACTTTAATAACAATTAAATAAAACTTAATAAAAGGCAAGCTTAGCGCTTTAGTCTTACTCCTTTTCAGACTTCATCAGAACTAATCCTCCAGACATACTAATCAAGTTTATATAGCTAATGTAAGTTAATTAATAAATTAGTTTTTTTAAAGACAGGTTTCATTTTACGTTATTTTTGGAAAGGGGTTACCCATACAATTTTATTAACCCCATTAAGGATTAGGTCATTTTGGGTGGGGGTAAAAATATGCTCCAATTATGAAAGTGAAAAGATTACATCAATTTGAAACTTTTAAAGAGACCCCGGTTAATGATGGTGGTAATTATACAAATTTTAGTAGAGCCATATTTTTAGAACATAATTATAATAATAAGTTAGTAAAAAATATTATTTTGAATTATACAACTGTCCATTAATATTAAAAAAATGAGCACGCTGATTGGACAGCCCAACCAGGGTGCCTGTTGTAAATTGAGCATATGCCAATAGAAAGAAGTCCAGTTGCTAAAGTATCATTGAGTGGACAGAATTTTTTTCTGTTGCTATATGGTAGACAGGCATTAATGTGAAAGAAAGAAAGTTGGAAACTGCTAAGCACATCGTTATTCAGTAACTTCATTTCTCATAGGTAAATCCAGCAGTACCCACACCCGGCCATGCGCTATTGCTATAATACTAAGAGAGATTTAGGTCTATTCTGAATACTTTAGCTCTTTTTTCACACAATCCTGTAGTAGTATATAAGAAGGGCAGACATTTTAAAGAGTTATATGAATAAAGAACACCATTATTTTGAAATCTAGTAGATCTAGGGTTGGTACATGTAACTGGGCTTTCTATAATCAGTGCTCCTATATTTTAAATAAGTTAGAGTATTTTCTCCCTGCAGAAAATAAGCATCTCATTGCCAAGAAGTTTTACAATTGTAACAGTGAGCAAGTTAGTTGTCTAGCTACCTGTGGTGTTTGCCCAGCTTTTTATGTCAGAAAAACTGAAAGATCCCTCAAAAAAATGCATTTATGAAAATTTGTATGACATGAAAAGAAGTATGGAAAATAATGCTTTGGCTAAACACAAAAAGTGTATGTGAATAGTAATTGTTTTTGTTTTTTGTTCTGAAAGCATTAGCCTTGGACCCCCAAGGGGGTGCTTGGGAAAGTAGGATAGACTACTGTGAACTGCTTTGGCAATTGTTACTGGGGGCAAATTTGGCACTGGGTTTGAATGATTGTATTTCTATTGTCCCTACATTGAAACTTAGGGTAGCTAGATTGTAAATATTTTTGTCTTTTTATGCTGCATGATTAACAATGAATCTTCAGTATTTTTAACTGTATTTTTACATGATGCTTTATCTGTTTTTTAAATCTGGTACTATTTTTTTAAGAAATAATTAAATAATTAATTAACTTACATTGGCTATATAAACTTCATTAGTATGTCTGGAGGATTAGTACTGATGAAGTCGGAAAAGGAGTAAGACAAAAGCACTAAACTTGTCTTTTATTAAGTTGCATTTAATTGTTATAAAAGTTTGTTCTGGGAAATTGGTTTTGGAGTCATTATTCCAGTGATTGATATTTGATCCTACAATATTGTGGTGGACTTGGATTTCTCAGTTGTGCAGTTGGTTCTGTTTCTTGGTTCTTTTACTGCACTATCCACCTTTGTTATTGCTTAATATTCTTAGGGGATTGATTCTCATCCCCAACACCACTTGCCTTGGACAGGGTTTAAGCCTGAAAAACACACTGACCATATTAAAAGGACACTGAGAAGCTAACAGGAGGAATGAATAGGGGAGGGGGAGCTGAAAGGCAGCCACCTCCCCTGAGAAAAAAACTTTTTCCAAGGCCAGGAGGGTGGGGATCATGTGATCTGCTGCCAAAAAAGTGAGGGAATGTTCACAGTGTTCAGCTTAAAATATCTTTTTACCTCTTGCCCTGCCCCTGCTCAGCTTGTTGACAGGTGAGCTTATGGCTAATCCTTCCTTCTTCTAAGCAGAGACAATAAAGACACAAAAACTGGCACTGTGACCATTTATTGAAACAATAGCCAACATCACTGATAACGTAATAATAAACTCTGTACCCACAACAAAACACATGTGTAAAGTCTCCCCTTAAACCATTTGGCATAACCAAACCCATTCTGGCTCAATACTGAAGGGTCCAGGTGCATACCACAATCTGTGTTGGACATGCTTATCAATATTCTTAATGGATGACTCTCTTTCCCAATACCACTTGCTTTGGCCAGAGCTTAAACCTGAAAAACACACTGCCTACATGAATAGACCACTGACAAGCAACCAGGGGGATGAAAAGGGTGGGAAAAGCCACAGGCAGCCACCAGATGGCATAATTATGCTGCCCTCCCCAGAAGCCTCCTACCAGAATTAACTGCATGAATCCATTAATAAACCTGGGAAGAGACACTACTGAAATATTTTTCAACTACTAGAGTATTGTCCACATTAAATACATCAAATCCTAGGTTGTTATGCTGCACTCCATTTTGGTCATAGAAATTATTATCTGATTTGTCCAAGTCTTTGTGTTCTGTCATTTGGAATCTGATTGGATGGATAAGTGAGCCACTCTATGGTTCACGAAGAGTCTGGATTTTTCAATACCTGCCTCCCTTCTGGCCCCAGCCCATTGAATTCTAGGCACAATCACAGAGCAAAACAACAGTATTTGGGGGTCAAAATGAAGTCATCCCCTCCTAATTGGATAACCAAAGCCTGCGGTAAACTTCGATGGCTGATACTTGGTGCACACATCCAGAAAATTAAATCAGGAAAGCCCTGAAACAACAAAATTCTGGACTGACCTATGATTATGTTCCAGAGACCCAGTATGGTCTGTTGGGTAAGAAAAAGCTTGGAAAGCTGCTCTTCCAATGAATGAGTGATCCAAAATCCAGATAGCTTCATTTCCTTGAACACAAATTCATGGTGTTAATGCCTGATGTATGACAAAATGCACTGAGACAACCCCCTCCCTGTTATTTTCAACACTTTGGTGAAATGTTCTTCCACTGCTAAATCAGATGTGCATGCTGTCCAAAAGAAATGGGCTGAATACCCTTGTGAATCTATATTTCGACAGGAAAGAGCATTAACTTATGTCAAGTTAGCATTATACTAATTTAACAGGCCTGCTGGATACAAACGTAAAAAAAGTAAACCTGATCTGTCTGTTCTTGGGAACACCTTACTAAGCAGGCCAAGCTGGTGTACAGGGCAAATTTTTATCCAGGCATACTTGATACCCTTACCCACTCGATCAGTCATGGGACTTTCCAGCCAAATCAAGAGGAATTTATTATGAATCACCTCATCAGCCCAGCCTAAGGATTTCAACAGTTCACTGGCATGAAAAAGGCCTACAAAAAGACAGGAGTACAACACTGCCTACATGGTAAATAAGTAGAAATTAAATGCGGAGATAAATAAACCTTTAACAATGATATCTAGGATTTGTTGTCCTTTCAGCTTTCAGCTATCCTTTGAGGCCTCTTCAGCATTTCCCCAGCCTTTAAGCATCCTGGGCAATAACTGCTGGTCTGAATAATCCATGATCCTCAAAAAGTGGGTTAATAATCCCAGAGATGCCATACATATCCCTTGCCTTTATAACATCTGTGTGAACCAGGAATTGCATGAACAAAGGTAAACCCTACATCTTCTTACTTTTGAGTAACAAAATATATAAAAAAATCTTTGAAAGATTGAACAGAAGATGAAAATTCCCCATTTGTATTCCTTTCACAGGAGTTTGACACTAGGAATTCAGCTATCTTTCTCCAATCAACAGAATTTCTGGGGGAATGAAGGTTCCAAATGGCAATGCAACCCAGGCCAACTGGAGAAACCTAGCAAACTGAAAAGATTACAAACTATCATCGATACCATTATCAAACCCCAAAAAATGTATTCTTGAAAAAGTTAAATTGATTTGCAAACACAGCAAGACCAGAAGCTTGACAAGAAAATACACCCTTTTGGACTTTGAGGAGCATTTTTCAGAGTGTGAACTACTGTCAGGTTGTCCAAGCAGAAGGATACCCTGCAATTCCTCAAACACTCTTTCCCTATCAAAATGGCAACCCATATAGGAAAAATCTCCAGGAAGGACTGTCTTCCTCATTTCTATTGTCCAGGACATGGCCATTTGGTAGCAAGCCTACTACCACAAAAGTACTTTCACATTCCAGCACCAGTTGCAGCATCACTGAACAGTTGCAACTTGCTGGATGACATCCAAGGCAATTGCAAGAAAGATACTCCATTGTATTGGTTCAAAAAGGTATACCATAAATGAAGGTTATCCTTGACTCTGTGCATTATTCTTACTTTGTAATGCTTGGGTTTGCTGCTTTTTAGCAAATTTTAAATGGCTAAAAGAAAGGTTCTGCCTGGGACAATAGCCTTCCAAGCAAAGTTTAATAACCAGTGAAGCTGCATTACCTCAGCTATCTTAGACCTGTTGGCCCTGAGGAAGTTCTGGATTGTACATTTGAGATGGTCTAACTTATCTCCTGGAAGCTTGAAGGACCTTGAAGTAAGAATCAATGTCACGTTTTGAAATGTCAGTTTTTGTGCGGTTGCTTCCAACTTATCCTCTGCCAGAGGAACCCCAAGCTGCTACAAATGTCCATGAATACTGACATCCCCTCTGCTGCCCCTGCCTTTCCCTCTGTGACTATCATAAACTCATTTAGGTAATGAATTTCTGATTACCTTGGTGGTCTTTGCTACCAACACCTGTGGATTGCTGTGCTGAATACTTCAATGGTGCCACAAGCTAGAGAGCATCCTGTTGTCATAGTCATGTCCATATAGAGCTTCCCATCCAGCTGGAAACCTAACAGATGCCAGTGTTCTTGTCTGAATGGGAGCAGGCGAAAAGCCAACCGGATATATATCTTGAAAGGCCACAGGTTAGAGTATCTTCAGATTGATTCAGCCTCTTGTTCCCAAGATGAATAGTGCACTTTAGATAGCTTCTTGTCAATTAAATCATTGGCTGCTTCCAACTTATCCTCTGCCAGAGGAACCCCAAGCTCCTACAAATGTCCATGAATATTGACATCCCCTCTGCTGCCCCTGCCTTTCCCTCTGTGACTATCATAAACTCATTTAGGTAATGAATTTCTGATTACCTTGGTGATCCTTGCTACCAACACCAGTGGATTGCTGTATGAATACTTCAATGGTGCCACAAGCTAGAGAGCATCCTGTTGTCATAGCCATGTCCATATAGAGCTTCCCATCCAGCTGGAAACCTAACAGATGCCAGTGTTCTTGTCTGAATGGGAGCAGGCGAAAAGCCAACCGGATATATATCTTGAAAGGCCACAGGTTAGAGTATCTTCAGATTGATTCAGCCTCTTGTTCCCAAGATGAATAGTGCACTTTAGATAGCTTCTTGTCAATTAAATCATTGACGGATGTACCATCTGGATGGGAAAGGTGGTAGATCAATCCTTTTTGGGACTAAGCCTATAGGTGACACTTTAAATGAAGATCGAGGGGTTGCCAAAAAAGCCCCAAGACTCTACCAGCTACTATTTCATTCTCAATTAAAGGGAAGACAGTATCTTCATGTCCCTTGATTGATAACCAATTCTTAATTGGTCTGGAATATAGTGCAACCACAAAACCAATTCTAAAACCATTATCAAAACTTTAAATAAGGAATTCAACAGTTTTAAAATTAGAGTAATCTGCCAGCAACTAAATCAATTTATCTAGTTAGATTAGAGAGTAAGAACAACTGCCCCCCTGGCCAGACTCCTTGATATGTTGGGTCTTGAGCCACAAAAAGATGGTCCCCCTGATCAGGTTACTCTGCAAGAAAGCCGTGCTATTTTCTTGATATGAAGATGAATTGGTATAAGTCCGTTGGCCTGACTTATACCAGCATCTGATGGATGGATGCTTTTTACCATAGGAAGAGCATAAATGGGGAAACTTACAGGAAGGTCAGAAACACTTGCCACTGTTGGAACCCCAACAGAACTTAACACTCACTGGGACCTCTGGTGGAGCCTTCATTCTCTAATGTATTAGGTTTATCCAACATGGCACTTAACCAAATATTGGGAATACCTTTGCTCCCATTCGATAGCTCTATCCATGGCTTTCAACTTCCTAAACCTCTAATCATAAGATGACCATGCAATTCCACCTTTAATGTGATATGCTTCTGTATTTAACAAAAAGTAGGGAAGTAATGGACTGGAATCTTTTTTCACAATAATGCTCATAAGTACTTTAAAACCTAATGAACATGTGTCCCAGTTCCTAATCATAGTCTTGTTTGAAGCTTGTTACCCAGTTGCTGTAAAGGCTGATATTAAGTCCTTTGCCCCTGGGGTTTCAGCACTGACTGTATAATGGATATGCTCAGTATACACCAGATTGAATGCGTAGATGAAATCTTCTCTTTGGATTTTATTTTTGATGCTGGCTGAGTTGTGGGCAGTAATTTGAGAACCTGAAGTGGTATTACCAGATTTAATGGCTATAGGTGACAAAAAGCGTTTGGACTTGAGATCAGGGTTGGCTGAAACAGAGTCCTTCCCAGTGCTGAGAGGGCTTGCTTCCAGTTGCTGGGTTTGTGAAGGGAGGGCTGAAGTAGGCACAGGGAGACCTTTCCAAGCAGACTATTAAACAGTGCAGCTGTGGCACCAAAATTCCTTTCCAAAGTTATGTCAAATACTCTTGCCCTACCTTCCTCCAGAAAATAATTGATAAATTCATCAAGATATTCCTTTACTAACTGCCCTTTATTACCAAAATTCAATCCAAACTCCCTACCTACTGTCATTACCTTCTGAGCCAGATTCTCAGCCGTAGATGAAATGTCTTTTCTAATCCTTCTTCTTGATTTCTTTGGAGGGTTGGGCCCAGGCATTGGCTCATGTTTCGAAACTGGCAAGGTCTGTATCCTTCTCACTGAAAGCTGATGTTGCATCTGGACCATTTCTAACAACAGAAAAAGACTTTGCACCTCTTAGGTTTTTCACTGCCACCTGTCTTTGTTTGCCTGCAGGGATGGTGACCTGCACATAAAATTATACAAGAGAGAAATAAAAACAAAACAAAACAAAAATAGCATTACCCAAATTAATGAAATTAATCTGTGATAGAAAATATTCCCCAGGATTCACTAATCCTCTGTGTAAGACAAGATTAGTTCTATACGGAAGAACCAGTCTAAGAGTAAGACGGTAGTGCACCATGCATATTAATGAGGGCGTGCTGCCTCAACTCTAAGGCTAACACGGAGTGTGCACGAGTGCAGGGGGCATGTTGGACTGCTGAGCAGTCCAAAAATCCACGCCCCTGCAAGTCTGACACTCGGGAAATGTCTACTACACGAGCTCAAATGTGTACATACCCAACACTACACTCCCCCACATTCTAAACCCCTGTACAATTATAAAATGTAATTTTTTTTTTTTTATTATTTCCGATATAGCTGCCCGTATTTGGCCTGTTTGTGCGGGTTTGCCCATTGCTTAGCTACAGTAGTTATCAATTTAGACACCGAAGGGATAATAAGAAACTTATATGCAAATTAAGCAAAATAGCGATAGCTTAGTGGTAGAGCCCACGCACAAAGAGGAGGCATTCCCAGTTCGAGTTCCACCACTCCCCCTTCTATTTTCTGTTGGAAATCTGTATATAAAAATAATTTCTGACATTTATCATTTACATTTTTGTAAAAAGCATTGAAATGGCCTATGTAGTAGTGAACGAATTATATATATATATATATATATATATATATATATATATATATATATATATATATATATATATATAAGAAGGTGAAATGGTTATGCATACTGATGGATGCATAAGTAACATATCATAAGCAATGTGAAGCACTGCTAAGCAAAGTTTACCAGTATTAAGCATATTTAAATGTAATTGCTCGTAGCTGAGCACTGCGTAAACTAGCACAATGGCTTTGCGTGTAGCTGCGCATCGCTCCAACTAGCACCAACAGAACATGTTTGCGAGGAGTTGCGTTTCACACTAACCAGCGCAACATCGGGCAACATCGGGCAATATTGGGCAACGTCGAGCAACATAGAGCAACGTCGGGCAAAGTTGAGCAAAGTCAGCTAAACACAGCCACACCTTCTAGCCGGTCTGACCAGTAGTAAAATAAAAAGCAATGACAGGACTCAAACCTGGGATACTGTGCACCATAATCACAGTACTGAACCACTAAGCCAAGACAGCATTTCATAACCATGCACTTTCAACAAACACATACATATCAATGGAAGTTTACCCATTGCTAAGCAGGTGTGCCTTCAGCTGTGTTTTTTCAAAACTGGCCAATCACAAATAAGTGCAGTAAATGAGGCATATTTAAGCTCCATAGGTGGGAATACTTGCCATAACTGGCTGTAGCTCCCATCTGCAGGCAGCATGGCCGGTGCTGGAGAGGGCTCTCAATTTCAAGCGCAACGTTGGGGCATTGAGGAGTCAAAAGTAATGGTTTGGCTTCTTGTCCATAATCATGAGGATAGACTCCTGCGGGACCAGAACCAGGGCACCCAATACAAAACGAAAACCTGGAACCGTCTAGCTCATGAACTCACCAGTGCCACAGGTGTCCTTCGGAATAGTGAGCAGGTCACACACCACTACTCAGACCTGAAAAGATGCAAAGAGGATCAACTGGATCAGTGGATCCAGGAGGCCCATGGGATGGAAAATGCTCCACTACTGAGTAAGTAGCCATGGAATTAAGTATGTAAGAATTGCATTCTGGTCTATACTATGAATAGGTATGTCTCAATATCACTTCATTTACTTCACAGCTGCAGGTGTCCGCACTGCGAACCAGCAAGCCTATACAGATAGGCTGCTAAGGCTGCACCACCAGGCAGGTTAGTAATTATTCTGCATGTACTGTTATATAAAATAAATGAGAGAGCCTGAAAAAAGTGTTTTTAACCCAATAAATAAAGGTATAATAATTATTTAATAATTATTCTGCATGTACTGTTATATAAAATAAATGAGAGAGCCTCTAGAAAAGTGTTTTAAGTCTTTAATAAAGGTATAATTCCTGGAGTGTGCCTGTGTCATTTTCTTTGATATGTTGTTGTACTCTTGCATTATAGAAATAGTACTGTTGTATTAAATTAAGCGCTGTTAACCCACACTTGGGTAGGCCCATATAAAGTGGATGAAGAGAGTGCCAGTAGCTTTTAAGCATATTTACAGTCCTCAACTGTTGGTTCATGCCTAACATGTACAGGTTAATCTGGCACATGAGTAGCTTGGTATTGTGTTCCCCAGAAATGTCAGTGTGCTGCCAGAAATGTAGGGAGCTGTTAACATATAACTGATAATTTCACCTGAACATATCTAGATAATTATAGGAAAGTAGAGCTGTCAGTGTACCATCTCAGCAGTAGTGTGTCTCAGCAACTCACAAAATATGTAGCAGTAACATCTGCATCCTGGACAGTTTGTATGTCAGATACAGCTCATGTATATAAAGATCTAGCAAAACCCATTTCAGAATTTAAGGACAATTGGGTAGTGTAATAATACATGTAGGGGACATATAACTACAGTTAATAGGAATGTAGTGCAAACTAGAAGGATATATAAGTTGTTAATGGAGCTATCTTTTTCCACCCTACTGTATGTGCATATAAAATGCAATTCCACACCTTAATGGGTATGTCTAATCTCAAAACATTTGTTGGGACATACGTCCTATTGGTTTATAAATATCTGCATTTATTTTGATGCATGTGCCCTGTTCAAATACCACAATATTGGTGGCCTGTTGCCATCAATTAAACCTGCATGCTGTTGTAATGTCCACTGTTGTTCTATATATGCATGTGTTATGCTTGCTGTTCAACTGTTGGAACTCTGGTGTGTTGGGTTAATGGGAATATTTCTGCATGCTGTTATAACTAATTGGGAATGCTGTTAACTGTTACTAACCCATATTTTCATTAAATCCTCCAAAACATAGAAAGTATGGGAAGGCTGGTCCCAGCGGACCCATCTGTCCCACCTCAGCTGGCGATGGCACCTGGCACCAGCAGGTCCGGTGCCCAGCCTGGGACCTCCTCCTCTGTTGGCCATGTGCCACCTTTGGGTGGAAGCGCTGCAGGGGATGGGGCTTATCCCCCCATGCAAGCATGGGTGGAGGAGGGCCACCTATCACCCTCCAAATGGTCCGGGCCATGGTGCGTAGAGAGATTGAGTGTTCTGTCACTGATCCTCTACGCTAGCTTGAGGCACAAGTGGCACAACTCATGAGTGAGCCTGCCCCTCCTACGCAGCCCCGAGCACAGCCACCCTCTGGGCTGTGAATTTGCGGTGGTGACTGCCCATGGGTGGGGATCTCAGTTCCACTGTTGCCATCTGTGGGCTCATGAGCTTGCGATTTCCAAACATCCTTCCCTGTCAATGGTGTTCACCCACCACGTGTCATATTCTGCCCCTATATGCATCTTGTTTGTCTTGTCTGTTTACCTCCCAAACCTACCTCCCCAAATATACCTATTTTCCCTACCCCACATTCCACTCTCACCTGAAAAAAAAAAGGGCAATCTGCTCCCAAAAAAAAATTACATCCCATACATAGCTGCCCATTTTGCACACATGTCTGCTGGACACATAAAATGTAATTTAATTGGCAGTACAACATACTTTGTTGTCGTCACCCCTCTCTCAAGGGTGGAAGGTTTCATATTTCCCTCCAAATTTATTGCATATGCACATCTGTTGCTGTTAAAGAAATGGGAAGCTATGGACCTTCCCTTCACCCGTCCTGCACATCCCGAGAGGTTTTCCCTACTGTCTTTCCCTCTTTGTGCTCCTTTTTCACCACTTTCCTATCTCCCCATTTTCTTTTCTTTCAAAGAAATGACCACGGAGGTTAGCGGGAGTAAGCACTTTTAAGCAGTAGTTAGCGGGTTTGCACGAGTGTGAGCTTGTGTGTGCTTAGCTAAGCATTGCTAAGCATTGTGCAAATCTGTGCAAACCCGATTACAACTGCTTAAAAGTGCCTTAGTCACTATGTATGTGAGGGCCCTTGTACTGCTCAACAGCAAAATAAAACACCTCTGTCAGTCTAAAATCCAGGACCTTGTACACACTACACTGCATGAAGTACCACTAAGCCACAGTAGATATACAACAAGTTGGTGCTGAAATAAACATATCATGCATCAGAGTTAGTGAATGTAAAGGAAAAATAGGAATGCCATAACACAAAACTTGTTCTGTGGATCTTTACCAGCAGTTGTTGTGGAATTGCATTACATGACTGTGATAAGAGAAGCAGCCATTCTAAAAGGAAATAATGCTACAGCAGCACTTTACAACCCCCACACAGTATCATAGCATGACAAACACTGGCATATCTGATTAGGGCAGAGGCCATAACTCCCAACTGTGCCTAATTTTCAAAGATGTTCCTGATTTTGAAACAAATTTTAGCTGTGTCCCTCTGAATCCCTTTGAAAAGTACTGATGTTGGCCAGAAAGGTGGTGAATTACACTTAATGAATAATGACAATAAGTAAGAGTTAGACACTGCTTGTACTTCAGAAAAGGTGTATTAATCCATATGCGCTGGTTCTCTTAAAGTCTCAACTTAATGGCACTAATATTTTGAAGGTGTACCTCACTTTTACTTACTTTTCCCTGAGTCTATTCAAATATGAATCTGAGTGTTTGAGAGGCCTGGCAGAGGCAGAAACACACAGGCATATCAGCTTTTCTGCTGTTACACACTGTGCAAATAGCTTTGGAAGGAGGTCCATAAGCATACCCTTATGTAGGAGTACAACACTGAAATACAAAAGCAACCAACTGTAACAATGCCATTGTTCCAGTGCTGAAAAGACCGGTGTGGTGCACAGACAAAGAATAACAGGCTAACCTCTAGCTACCATGTGGATAGGTCCACATTTGGGAGCTACGCAAACAGACTACTTGCCTTGATAAACACAGCAACCCTTTAAGTCCAGCAAGATAAAATTCACACAATGATACATAATGCTCTCTGTACTTCTGCACCCCTACCCAAATGTAGAATATACCTGTGTTTTCAGGGTCAACCAAGGATGTAGGTAGGCATACTCAGTACTAAAATTTGTCCAGTTTTCTTGAGCAGCCTGTACTAATGTCAACACTAAAAAAGCACAAACTGTTCAGAATTGAGTAAATTAATATTCACAGTATAGCAGTTCACAAACAATTCATGTGCCAAAGGAATACATCTCAATAACTAGTTTTATATGGCAGTTAATTGTACAATTAGAAAAGAAAGTACATACTCCCATGTATCTTGGGTTAGCATTTTGAGGGGTGAGTACAATTCTACACTGACAAGTGTGTACTGGAAGCAGCAACATTCAGGTCTGAGTACAACATTTAAATCACTGTCTACACCCCTGGCTTCAGATATAAGAACTATACCAACCTTCTCCCTTAAACAACAATGTCCACAGCAAACAAGCATGATCCCCATCTTGGAAAGCTGAAAGGACCACGCCTACCTGAGTTAGCAATTGATAGCATTGGGTTGCTATGACAGTGATTACTGCAATTACCACACAGCAGGCTGCATGCAATTAGCAAATGGTGGCCACCAATTGGTGCAGAGGCCATCACATGCACGCCAACAAACTCAATCACTCTATTGCAGAGACTGACGAGAGAGAGAGCGAGAGAGAGAGAGAGCAAGAGAGAGAGAGAGAGAGAGAGAGAGAGAGAGAGAGAGAGAGAGAGAGAGAGAGAGAGAGAGAGAGAAGCAAAAGGAAAAAGAAAAAGAAATAATACCAAGTCATACAAAGAAAATGTATGTAACAGATATGTATTTACTGGCATGTAGTAGATGTTTTTGAAGAGTACTCTACATAATGTGAACCATTCATATGTGGCAGCAGTATGTATCTATGCACAGATGTCCTGCTTAACTACTGCCATGGACAATTCAGTGTGTACCTGTGGGCAGTGGGACATAACTGTGAAATGTGTAGCTCAGCATTAAATTTCAAATATCTATCCATGTTATCTGTGTTCTGTACAGTAGTGGGGCAAATGGCTGTTTGGGGGATTAGCGCAAGCATTTATATAAACATGGGTGTGACAGAGTAACACATGCATGATAGTCATATTAAAGTGTAGCTTAGCATTGGCAACTGCTGTACCAGGCTAGTATGCTAATCTAGCATTTGGAGCTATATATACCCCCTCTAATGTTACTGTGTGTTCACATCTGACACTTGTTCATGTTGCAGCAAGGCCCAACAGTTCAGCTGTGAGGTCCAGGGACTTACAACAGTGTGGACCTTGTGTGTGTATGGCACACACATATGGAGAGATATATATGTGTCAAATATATTAACATCTGTATATGTGCATAGAGCAAGGGACATATTGCAACTGTTTGTGAAGGGTATACATATATATGTTGGTAAAGGTTGCTTTGTGCATATTTGTATGTAGGTTTTAGTGTGTGACAAACAAGACAGCATACACTGCTGGTATATGACATGTGGTGGCTAAACACTGTGGGTGTTTTGTTCAGTTTGCAATGTTGCAGCCAGTGAGGCCTGCTAAAGCTACCTAGGCTGTGAACACTTTCAATGCATTTCTCACAAGACTCTGTGATATTATTACATTACTGTATACCTCACATCCTTTGTATAATTGATATTCCCACCATGAAAGGTGGACTGTATATGTGCCTATATGTATATGTATATGTACATCAATGGATGTGTATATGTATGTATATATACATACACACACATATATATATATATATATGTATATATATATATATATATATATATATATATATATATATATATATATACATATACATACATACATACAGAGAGAGAGAGAGAGAGAGAGTCATATATACTCATACACACCCACATCTACTTGTTGCAATAGATTCTATGTAAAGTTGACTGAGTGTGATGGTCAATGTGTTAGTGAATATCTCAAAGATGTGTATTTGTGGGATAGCTTAGTGGGAAACTGTTTCTGTCATGGTATTATGGGTCCTTGCTTTGATCCCAGCAAATGTTGTGTATGCTGTTGCTAGGCAGATAAAGCACTATGGCATACAGTCTGATGTAGTCCCTTGGTGTTAACTGGGGTGTGTCATTGGAGGCTAAAGCACTACATGTATGCTTATTGATTGGTACTGATGTTGAATCCAAATCCAGTATGTACTGTAGCACTACTTGAAGCTCTGGGCCTAAACAGCAAAGTATGGTGTATGTCCACATTGCTTGGAACCACTGTTTTGTGTGGTCCCTGTAGTCAACACAGCTTACATTCCTCAAGCTTAAGGTTTTGTAAGTACTGACACACAGTACTGTATGGTACACACGTAAAGCTTATCTGGGTTTCCATACCTTTGTGTTTTGTAATTATGTCTGATGTGTGTGTAGGTATGCCTGTAACAAGTCCTCTGTCATATGTGTGTTACAACATATAACTGCGTATCTGGCAACATTTATAGTTTACTACAGCAGTATGCCACCTATATTCACAATTGTACACATATTTTGGCCACGGGTTTGCCATCAACAGGGTGTGTGGTATAATGGTAATACTGTAACTGGACCTTACAAACATTGCGATGGATGACATATTTCTTTATGCATTGGCTTCGTCTATATCTGCTGTGGCTAGGTGGTGCATTGTGTTGCATACAGTGTGCCAGGTACTCTTGTATAGTCTTATATAGTGATTTTATTTTGTTGCTGTGCAGAACATGGTTTATTATATAGAGCATGCTAGGCACTTTCAAGCAGTTGTGGGGTGAGCACTGATAAGTGGTAGTGAAAGTGTTTAATCTCAGTCAGCTAATAGGTTGCTATATATGGCAGTTCAGTGATACCTTTACTGTATAATGTTAAATGTGCCATATGACTTGCTCAGACATATTTTTTTCTTTATATCTTCCAGGGATCATGGTACACCATAGAAATCCTAGCTACAGTAGTGCTGAAGATGAGATTCTTACCAGCTGTATGATTCAGCAGTACAGCCTACTATTCTCCAGAACCAGTCAAGACCAGCAGGAGCATACTGCAATGTGGCAAGATGTTGTCCGGAGGGTAAACAAGGTAGGCCTGCATAACCGGACATATGAGCAGGTATGCTACCACTGCAGTGATCTATTTAGACATGTCCGTCAGCATGCTTCTGATGTACGGAGACAACAACTTGCAAAAGGTGGTGGGGTTAACATCCATCCCCCCTCACCAGAGTGGAGGAACTGCTCCTGAGCCTGGTGGCACCTGCCCAACAACAACAGCAGCAGACATTTACCATGATGGAGGTTGGAGCCACCCAGCAAGAACACATGGAGCATGCAGGTAACATGGCATATCTGTAGATTACTGTTACCTCTATTGGTAGATCATGCATATGTGAGATGTGTACTGTGTAGTCAGAAGACGTGGATCCTGTTGTTGTGCAATACTGATAATTTGGAACATAATCTGTAGGCCTGTGAATGTAAACTGTTGTTCTACTGTAATATTGCAAACCCACAGTAGCAATGCCACAGCTGTCGCCACTGACTAACTGTCTCATATCTATGTAGGTCCCTCTGGTGTGACAGCAAGGCAGTGGACAGATGCTGGTCAGTGTGTTTGACATTTATTATTGCAAATAAAAAGTGCATGTCATAGTTAAGGTGTAGGCCATGTACACATGTAACACACCTACCCATAATGCATGCTGTGCATGTTTGCTGTGAGACCACGCACATCTCACTAATGTGATTAGCTGCCTCAAACACATGCAATACACAGACCATCTCAAACAAATGTGGCTACACTGTAGTGACCATTGGATAGGCAAAGTTGATACACAACATGCACATAACATACAGAACTATGTCATACACAGAACATGTTAACATGCTACACATGAAGGATTCACAAACCCTCTGTAAAGTCACACTCCAGTATTCCAAATGTCATCCACACAGCTCACATAATATACCTGAGGGGTAGAGGCCTATCATGGGGCAGTGAAACACTCTGCAACACACAATACATTCATGTTAGGGAATGCTCCTTATTGGCCTCCTTACAAACCCATGTAACAACTGGTTGTGAAATGGTGAATGTAGCCATGGTAGTGCAGTTCCGGTACAGCATGATAGGTGCTGGTTTGGGACATATTTGTAGCCTTGAGTGACCACATGATGCTTCATGATGATGGCTTATGGTACTACACCCCATCCAGTTATTGCAACCACAGTACTACACATAGCTTTCATTGCTATACACCTCAATGTTGTGTGTGTGCAAACATATGCACCTCTAAACAATATGCATACCAATCATCATTTGCACAACTGACACATATATGTCTTGTGATGCTATTGAGTGGCTAGGTCATATGACACACATTGGGTATGTGTGATGTTTAAATTTGCAGTTGTGTTTTAGCATGACATGTTAGGGATGACACTGGCATGTCCGCAATATGATCTACACTCACCATAACTACTGTACACTGAGTATGTGGACCAATGGTATTCCATCAGTTATACATGCACCACTGATCTTGTGTGTATACACATCATGCATGAGCTATAACTGTGTCCACAATTATTTGCTAAAGACACAGAGGCTCTAATCAGAATTTGATATCTATGTGACACACAGATACACATCCAGCCATCGTATGTAGACCTGTGAGTGATGGTGCACAGTACATTACAGAGTTTTGAATACTTGCACAGCAATGTTGTGTCCATGTATGCATTGCGTTCCATGGGGAGGCCAATCACTGAACAAGAAAACACATGCATCAAAGCCATGTATACTAAAGCCATGTATACTGTTAGTAACAAGGACTGTCTACACTTGCACTGCATGCTGTTGAGCAACACATGTCCTGCATGCTGACATGTGTGATATGACTGTTTTGCTTATGATACTGTACCCCACCATCAACTGCTATTGAGTATGTTCTGAGATTGCTGGTGGTTGTGGTGGTGGTGTGTGTGTGTGTGTGTGTGTGTGTGTGTGTGTGTGTGTGTGTGTGTGTGTGTCTCTGTGTGTTTGTCTGTATGCTTTAGTGAGGAGTGTATTTGTGTGTGTGCATGTGTGCATGTGTGCATGTGCATGTGTGCATGTGGTCTGACATCATGTACAGTTCTTAAAGAGTGTTTCCTGCTTTCCTCTCACAGGTGCTGAGGTGGGGCTGGCTCAGTGCAGCAGGGAACCTGATGTCACTGACACAGATAGTGATAATGAGGATAGGTGTGTTTTGGCACATGCAGGTTTGTCAGGGTCTGTTGTTGGGCCACCAATTGACAGTACACAAGTCTCCAACCCATCCATGCACACAGTCATACTGCCTGAACTTCCATCATCACCAATGCCCTTAGCAGAGGAACATTGTACAGTCAGCACTGGCCAGGACAGTGTGGAATCTATGGCACATGCATCAGGACACAGCAGTCATAGCCAGATGTCTGGAATGGTACCACATAGGCAGATGCCCAGGGGTTCTCGTCAGAGCACTACTGGTCATCATGCTCCTGGTAGACTTGCCACAACTCTTACAACCACACGCATGTTCCAGGCTGTCATGGAGGCACAGGCACGTATGGAGCGGTACACCAGACAGGGACTAAGGGCACAGAGGGCTCATAACACCTCTGTAAATGACAGTATCCATGACCTAGCAGGTGCCATATGTAATTACACTGAGGTCATTGATAGACATTGGGGTGAGACATTAGATGTCCTCCACAATGTCATGTCCATGTGTCAGGACAGTGTGGGATGGTTGAGATGTCGACGTAGATGTATGCCAGCAACATCATCAGCTGGCAGTTACCGTGGACGTCCATCAAGTCATAGCTGCTCCCGTAGTGCCAGTACCAGCACCAGCAATGTTGGGGGCTGTCCATAGACCATCCTAGAAGACCACATGCACGTGGCTCTGGCCAGTCCCAGCAGGGACCTGGATCCAGTGGACATATGTAAACCTCTGAGGATAGTACCCAGTCTGGATTAGTACCTGATACTGTCTGTAGCGCCCCTGCCAGGCACAGGTCCCATATCCATGGCCAGAGACGGTGATCTGTAATGCCTGCCAGGTACAGTCTGTAGCTGTCCCACAAATCCCCGTATATGGCAGCCACATGGTGGAACTGTGTGCATGCAGACACACACACATAAACCAGACACCTAGGGCAAACACATACCCACACACATTACATCCACATTGGCCCATAACAGTACTCTTGGCCCTGACACACACACTCACACACACATGTCGATTGTATGGCTCAATGTAGGCCTCTGGCAAACCAACAACACACCCTGTGCATATGATGAAACCTGTGCCATCTCCTGTCATCTGTAACATTGATGCAGGAACAGGCTAACATGCTGCTCATGCAAAGGGTGACTTTATTACAGTATAGCAATGTTTTAATGTGGAGCATGTTGTCAGCAGTAAAGTGTAATGATATCCTTGAAGGTGTAGCTGAACAGGCATGATGCATTAAAGCTATAATTATCAATGTAGTATTGTTTACACCAGTGTTTATTCCAATTGTGTATTGTATGCCCATGTGCCACTTGGCTGATGTGTGTAGTTTTGTCAGCATGTGTTATAGAGTGGACACTAAGTGTGGGATGTGTGCAGCAGAGATTTGCAGGTGTACATTTGTGAACATGGTTGAGGTGCACTGTCTACATGTACATGCATGTTGGACACATGGGCAGGGTGACATGCCCTGTATTAGACAGTGTTAATACTCCATAGTTTCTATTGGTGACCAGTATGCATTGTACTACACACATTTTGGAACTTGAGTACACGTGTGTATGACATGGATTGACACTGTGCTGTGGGTGACACTGTTGTTACAATCTGTCATTGGTTTGCATTCTGGTAGTATACATAACCTCAACAGCCTGCCCATAAACAATTGTTAGATGATGGCTTGACAACTGACACACAGATGTGGGACACACAGTAACATTTGTAGCCTTCAAGTACTATTCTATGCCGTAACAAGTGGTATTCACCTGCACTCAGTCCTGGGACCACTTCTGTTTGGCATATAGCTTTCTTAAGTACAAGCAAACACAGTAGGGATATGTCTGGCCACATTTGGCAATGCATACTGTGGGCTATAATGCATTCTCCAGATGACACACACATCCTCCAAAAGGGTATCATACAGGCAGATACCTGGTGTCAAACCCATGCTGTAAAGCTATAAGCCAAATAAAGCATAGTCATCCACTTTTACAAAACATAGTATCCCCAGAGTACCACATAGGTAGTAGCCCCCAAAATGTGGAACAGGTACCGATGTATACATAGAGCCATGTGTTAAGTCATCTCTCCTTTGATAATCACATTTCCAAAGGGTTTTGGAAATCCCTCTGTGGATCACATAAGCAATAAGGGGTCTGCATGCATATCCACAAAGGTTGTTGCACACCTATAATAAATAGCCATCTTTGACAGACTTTGCTGCTTTTGAACAGGTTTCAAATATAGCTCAGGCATAAACCCTCACTCACACTATTCAGTAGAAACCATAATGAGTGTATGTGAAACAGGTGACGTAGGCCAGGGATCACTGCAGTGGCTAGGCTTGTCACAAGCTTACAGATGTGACCTAAGGTCTGGAAAGCGGCAGCACACTCTGGCAAAGATAACAGATGTGTTCATGGAGAAAGCAGGGTTCCCACCTATGAAATAATTGAGGTCACATGCATGTATATGTATTTGCCACACAGCTACCTGACATGTGTAATGCACATACTGTTGTCATCATTATATGTCATACAGTAGTAAAAGCAAAACCCAGGACACATTGACCAACAGTGTCACACACATACACACCAAGTCCAGGATTCAAACCACTGCCTAACTACTAGCCGTACACATTTACACGACACGCTATACACTACTCAGAGTTCTCTTTTCCGCAGGTATATTTGTAGGTTGGTGACATCATCAGACTTGACAAAGATGAGTATACCACTTTTAAGGTGTTTCAGTAGTCTTCAAAAAGGTTCCTCCTCTCCAAGGAAACACACACACTCTCATACAGTTGGCAAGTGCAGGATTCAAACCCCTACCCAACTACTTTATGATACTAGAGCAGTACAAGTTTACATGATGCACTATACACATTACTGAGAGCTCTCCTTTCCACAGGCAGTATCTACTGAACAGGTGGGGTCCCAGGACCAAGACCTGTGGGATGCCACTTGTGACTGGTTTAGAGTCGGACATGGCACCTGCAACTCTGACCATGTGTGTTTGATCTGTGAGCCAGTTGGCCACCCATCCTGTGGCATAGGGGTCAATGTTCAAGCGGTTAAGCTTGTCCATGATGACAGAGTGGGGAATGGTGTCAAAGGCCTTAGTGAGGTGCATGCGGGCTGTGTGGACTACTTTCACCTCCATCTATGTCCTTGGTAACTGTTTCAAAGAAGTCAATTAGGTTTAGGAGGCAGGATCTGCCTTTAACAAAGCCAAATTGGGTAGAGTTCAATGTCTGGAGGTTCCCAATGTCTCTGTTTATGGGTTCCATGATAATTTGCTCCATAGCATTGCAGACCAGGCTGAGTAGGCCTATAGGGCAATAGTTTCCAGGTTCTGTTGTGGCACCACCTTTGTGGAGCTGGATGACTGTTGCTGTATGCCATTCTTTGGGTACATAGCCTGTGGTAAGGTTGAGTCTGGACAGTGAATGTAGGTGAGGGTGTAGTTCCTTTTGGGGCTGGTGTAAGACACAGCCTGGGACACCATCCAGTCCCATTGATGCTGTGTTCTTAGCTTTTGAGAGGGCTGTTTTTACCTGCATGTCCATGAAGTCTGGGGCTCTGCATTCTTCTGGGATGGGCACAGGCCCTTTTGGGTATGAGGGGGGGGGTGAAGTCTGCACTGAACTTGTCCGCCAGGATGTGGGCAATGTCAGTTGGTTCAGTGTATTTTTTGCCATTTTGCAGTAGCTGACAGCATTTTTGAGTGTTGCCACCTAAATGTTTGGTATAGCTAACGAAGGCTTTGTGGTTGTTATTCGTAGATTCCTTGGCAATTTGTCTTTAGAAACTGGCCTTGGATTATTTTATGAGCGATCATTGTTCCTTCCTAATAATGATCAGTGATGCCTTTCCTTTTGTGAAGTTTGCTCTATCATGTGTTAGTTTCCTCCTTCTGTTGTAGAGCTTATTTATGGGCAACGACCACCAGATTGGTTTCTTCATTTTGGAGGAGTGCTTCTTGGTTTTATTTGGGATGTGTCGATCCATGCATCCCTGTAGATGCTCATAGAATGCACTTGTAAATGATTCTGCAGATTGTATAGCATTATTCTATAGCAAGGGGGCTTTGGAACTTTCCACTTTGATCTTGAGAAGTGTGCAGTTTACTTTTGAAAATTTCTTCATAGTGGTTTCCTTGACTGGAGTGGGGGCGGGATGTGGATGTCCAGTGTGATTACTTTATGGTCTGATATTACCAGCGAGGGGTTTTTCTCTGGTGTGGAACACTGGTACCCCATGTTGGTGATGATCAGGTCCAGTATGTTGTCACCTCTAGTGGGTGTGGTGACCAGCTGTTCCAGGGTGCTTGAGTTTTTAAACTCTAGGAAGCATTGGGCAAAGGACGTTGTACACGAGTAATTCTACCAGTCAGTGTTTGGGTAGTTGTAATCTCCTCATATAATGGTGTTTGGTAGGACCTTTATATTTTCCAGTGTTCTCAGGAATACTGAGTGAGGTTCCTGAGACAAGGTAGGTGATCTGTAGCAGGCTACAATCTGATAAGCAGCTTTGCCCAATGTTAGTTGCACTTGCATGGTCTCCAAGGCCTCATGCTGTGCCACTAACCTGAAGGTGTGGGTATCCATAAGGTAAATGGATACAGCCCTTCCTTTTGTATTTTATTCTGGGTTTTGGGGCCGAAGATCAGAAGGATTGTGAGTGTTTTACGTGGAGCATGTCCAACAGCTCTGTGTTTGACATAGCTTTGTATGTTAGGCAGAGATCACCTCTGAGTAGGTGATATGCGAGAGAGTACAGCTGGAGCATTTAGAGACAGTCTGTGTATGGCATGTATTTCAGGCTGCTAATCCTCTTTGTGAGGTATTTCTGCAGGCTGTCCACTTGTTGTAGATGTCTTGTGAGGTACATAGCAAAAGGGGCATTGTACTCTATTATGGATCTAGTGAGTGATGAGTAGAGGGGAAACATGTCCTCTTCTGTTCTGCATGAGACACCTTTTGTGATGAGGTGTGCCACATAGAAGGATTTCCTGACTACTCTGGGGATGTGATTGTCACAGGTGTGTCCACTATCCACCTGTGACCCAAGGTCTCTTATCACACTTTCAGTGTTAAGTATACTACTGCCTATGTTGTAGTTCATGGCTGCAGAGTTTTTACCAAAGAGGATGACAATGCACTTTTTGGCATTGAGCTTGAGGCCATGGCTTTGACACCAGGCATCTGTCTCAGTGAGGCCCTTTTGCAGGATGTCCACATCTTTAGTAGTTTCAATTATGGCTCCTAGTTTACAGTCATCTGGAAACTTCATTAGCCAGAGACCTTCCATGTTAACGTTTACTTCAGGGAAGTAGATACTAAACAGGACAAGACCCAGGACTGGACCCTGTGGTACTGCACTCGTCACTGGTCCAAAGTCGTACTTGGAGTCTGCTACTTTCACCATTCCTCAGCCAAACCCATCTTGTGACATAGCGATTTATACCTAGCTTAGTGGGTTTATCTATAATTCCAGACGGGGGATGGTGTTGAAAGCCGTGGCAAGATCTACATAGGCTGTGTGAACCACCTTACCCTTGTCTATGGTTCTGGTGACTGCTTTAATGACATCTATCAGGTTTAGGAGACATGATCTGCCTTTTACAAATCCAACATGGTTGTGGTCCAGAGTTTGGAGATTACCGATGTCTTTTTTTATAAGTTATATGATGATACATTCCATGGCCTTGCAGAGCAGGCTCATCAGGCTAATGGGGCGCTAGTTCCTGGGGTCAGTGGTGGCTCCCCCCTTGTGTAATGGGATAACCATCGCTGTGTGCCATTCAGCAGGCACAAAGCCTGAGGTGAGGCTATGACTGAACATGGTATGTAGGTGTGGTGCCTGTTCGTTCTGCAGTTTGTGTAGAACACAGCCTGGGATGTTATCTGGTCCCATGGATGCTGTGTTCCTGGCTTTAGAGAGTGTTTTTTACCTGTGCAGCCATGATGACAGCAACTTTGCAGTCTTCCGTTATAGAGATGTGCTCTTTCATGGGTGAGAGGGTAGTAAAGTTAGCACTGATCCTATCTGCCATGATGTTGGCAATATCAATTGGGTCTGTATATTTAGTGCCATTGTGCTGTAACTCAGAGCAGATCTGAGTGTTGCCACTGAGATTCTTGACATAGCTATAGAATGCTTTGTGGTTGTCTTTAGAATCAGTGTCGATTTTGTTTTCATAACTAACTTTGGAGGATTTTATCAGGGATCACAGCTTCTTACTGAGGTTGACCATGGAGCTCCTCCACTCATGGGATTTTACCCTCTTTTGCAAAAGTTTCTTCCTTCTGTTGTGCAGTTTGTTTATGGCAGGGGAACACCAGATTGGCTTCCTTTTCTTGAGGATAGTGTCTTGGTTCTCTTTGGGATGGCACGATGCATGCAGTCATGTAAGTGCTTATAAAGTGCAATTGTGAAGGATTCAGTAGTCATAACTGTATTGTCCATCTGCATGGGTGTCCTGTAGTTCAGCACTTCTGTCTTAAGAAGCATGAAGTTGGTTTTGGAGACATTTTTTAATATGGTTTCCTTAATAGGGGTGTGGATCCAGAATGTGGATATGTAGGGCAATTAGCTTATGGTCAGATGGGACCAATGAGGTGCTGACTTCAGGTGTGGAACACCAGTCATGCAGGACAAACCAAACCCCGTAACCAACACAAATAACCACAAAGTGAGCTAAATGCTACTCATTGCCAGAAGTCTCAGCCTCCAGATGCACACACTCGAGGCACTTCTCATTATGGAGAATATTGATATCTGTGCAGTAACAGAAACCTAGTTCAGGGCTCCAGACAGTACACCAGCACTACCAGGATACTACTCATTCCATACCTTCCAGCATCAGAACCTGAATCACAGCACATAGGGTAAAGATGTATCCATGTTCATCAAGGATACCTATACCTCTCTCTACATGCTCTCTACAGGATATGTACCCATGGAATGTTGCACAGTAACGTTCTTCACACTCCACAAGGGTGGGGCCACAAAACCCCCCTGGCATTCATGCTATATGAGCCTGATGAGTGTGTTCTGCAAGGCAATGGAGCCAATCATAATGTAAGTCAACAATACAGCGATTGGGAACCTTCACACAGTTGAGCACACCCAGTTTGGCTTCATCAAATGCAGACCACGCCTCCTGAACTGGGAGGATTTCTTTGACAGTTACCCAGGCTACATATGATTAAAATGAGCTCAACACAGCCTACCTATACCTAAGGCCTTTGACACCATTCCCCAGTCAGGTATCATAGATGAACTCACCAACCTGGCCATGAATCCATACATCACAATATGGATTGCAAACTGGCTCACAGACATTAAGAGTTTCTGGCTACATGTCAGACTCTACACCGGTAACAACTGGTGTCCCCCAGGGTTCAGTCCTGGGGTCCCTCCTGTTTGGTATAGACTTCTCAAATGTACATGCCAACACAGGAGGGTTGTGGTTGACTAAGTTTGCTGGGAACTGTAAAGTGTTTGCCATAATAGATTCCCCAGAAGACAGACATATTCTCCAGAAGGGACTCTATGAGACAGATGTGTGGTGTCAAAATCATGGCCTCAAGCTGACTGTGGAGGAATGCATAGTGATCCTCTTTATTGAAAACAAAATACCCACAAACTACCACATAGGTGTTACCACCTTAAAAATGACAAGGTGATAAGGGATCTGGGGACACAAGTAGATAGTCATCTTTCTTTTGATAAACATGTTGCCAAAGTGATTGGGAGATCCTATGTGGCCCACCTAATCAACAAAAGGTTTGCATCAGGACCCAAAGTGGTAGTGTTGGCACTCTACTCTTATGTCATCAGACCCATCATTGAGTACAGTGCACCATTTTGGATGTACTCGACTTAGCATATCCAGCAGCTGTAGAGACCACATAGGTACCTCACAAAGAGGATTACTGGCCTCAAACAGTTGTGTTATGCAACACAACTGGTAAAACTAAATCTGTTCTTCGTTGCATACCGCCTACTCAGAGGCACACTCTGCCTAACATACAGAGCCATGTCCAACACATAACTGTTGAACATGCTCCATCTAAAGATAACAACATTGAGTCACCCTACACATTCCAGGGATATGAACCTCATCACAACGATGAATACAACATGCTGGTGGGATAGAGTACCATTCCAGACACTTGCCTTACTGTGGAACAGGGTCCCAATGTACATCAGACAGAACCCCTCGCTGACACTCTTCAATTGGAACCTTGATGAGTGGATGGAAACAGAAAATTCATGCCAGGCATTACATCAGCAGCCCCAATAGAAAGGGGCTTAGGGGACTAACTATTAGAACTAGGCTTTGGGAGACTACCCAATGGTGTGGTGAAAGCTGCACAACTTGCGTAGGCTGATATATGCCTTCGTGGAGATAGTCTACTACATACTTGTGAACCTATGTGACAGGTACATGTCTACAGATAGTAGATGTGTACTTCATTGTACAGTCATGTTGTACAGCAGGCACATGGACCACATACACTGTAATGCTTACAGATACTGGTGGCTGTTATGTACAGTGGGAGAGATGTGCACCTCATGTCTTTCGTGCCATTGGGATGTGTGCTGGGTGGGACAGTCCTGGATGGCTCCCTGTCATGATCACCCTCTTACACACATCTCTGCCCATCCATCTTTGGCTTATTATACTGTATTCCCCCTACATATATATATATATATATATATATATATATATATATATATATATATATATATATATATATATGTAGGTACATGGGTAGGTAATAGGCTATCTGCCTGAAGGCATATATTACTATGGCCAGAGTGTGCAGCTATCACCACTCATGGAGTTAGTTCCCCAGGCCTCTGTGTAGTAGAGCTGATGAAGTGATCCATGGTGTGACAGTTCAGTTTCACATACACTCATCAAAGCTCCTCTGGAAGAGTGTCAGTGAGGGACTCGGCTTAATGTCGGTTGGGAGCCTGTTCCAAAGCAAAGAAAGTCTGTGAGTTAGTAATGTATCCCTCCAACATGTTCTAGTTAATGTTGTGATTATGATATCCCTAGAGCATGTTGTACAGTGAGCTTGGGTTTACTTCAGATAGCGCATGTGCATCAGTTCTGCATTGGACATGGACCTGTCTGCTGGGCAGAGATCTCCAGAGTAGACAGTATGCAACAGAGTACACATTGAGTTAAATTCAGTCTTGTTGCATGGGGCAACTGTTTGGGGCCAGTAATCCTCTTGTTGAGGTACTTCAGTGGTCTTTCCAGCTGCTGAAGGTGCATAGTCAGATTCATTGCAAGTGTGTTGTGGTACTTTCTGACGGGTCTAATGACTGTTAAGTAGAGGGAACCTCCTTTGACCTACATGCAAATACCTTGGCAGTTTGTGGGAACACATAGCATGATTTTCTAACCACTTTGTGAATGTGTTTCTGGAAGTAGTGATAACTATCCACATGTGCCCAAAGATCCCTTATTATCACCTCCATATTTAGGGTGTTGGCACCTATGTGGTATTTGTATGACTGTAGCTCGAGGCCATAATTTTGACACCACATCTGTCTGACTGAGACCCTTTTTAAGGATGTCTCTGTTGTCCCAAACATCGATTATGACAACTATTTTGCAGTCATCCACAAACTTTGCTAAACATAGCCCTTGTGTGTTTGACTGTATTTCTGAAATTATACACTAGACAGGAGGGGTCCCAGGACTGAGCCATGGGGGACAGCAGTTGTTACCAACTTGAACATGAGACCACAGTTCTTACCTTGTGGGATCTATCTGTGCCCCAGTTGGCAATCCATCAGATGACATACATATTTATGCACAGGTTGTTGATTTTGTGAATACGACATGTGTCTGGGATGTTGGAAAAAGGCTTTTCAAGGTCTATGTGGGATGTGTGTAGCTCATTTCATTGATGTATGTCCTGGGTGACTGCCTTGAAAACAGTCTAGCAGGTTTGGGAACCATGATCTGTCCCTGATCAAACCAAAATGGGTAGAGTTGGGTGTTTGTAGGCTTCCAATAGCTCTGTTTATGAGTTCCATCATGATGGACTCCATGGCCTTGCAGATCAGGCTTAACAGGCATATAAGACAATAGTTCCCATGGTCTGTTGTGCACCAACACTTGTGGAGTGTGCCAAATGTTGCTGTAACCCATTCAACAGTTTCATATCCTGTACAGAGGGTGAGTCTCAACAGACTATTCAGGTGCAGGGTCTGTTTGTTTTGGAGTTCACATACGACACAGCTAGGGAAACCATGTTATCCCATAGATGCCGTGTTTTTAGGTTTGGAAAGAGCTGTTTAACCATTGTATATGTGATTTCTGTGTTTTCACAATCTCCAGGTATGTTAGTTGGCCCTTTTGTCAGTGAGACGGGGGTAAATAAGTATGAACCTGTCTGACAAGATGTTGGCAATGTCAGTCATGTACATGTATTCATTTACAGTTTGCACTGACTCAGAACATATATGATATTATTACATTGATATTTATGACATAGCGGAAGAAAGCTTCATGGTTCTCTATGGACTCTTTGACAATATTTTTGCCAGAACATGGATTGGATAATGTTAGGAGTGCTCATTGTTTATTGATGATACTGATCAGAGATTTATTGATCTTCTTTGAATTTTCACTTTCTTTGAACAATTTAAGTACTTGTAGTACATAGTTTGATTATGCAAGAGTCCAATATGTTATATGGGTCTGTTTTCATATAACTGTGTGCGCAAGGCAGTATTGGTGAATAGTGACAAGTTTCTGGGGACTGCAACTGCCAGGTATGTGTGGCCCACTGCTGTACTCAGATATGGCCTAAGTGTGTGAGCGTGCCCAGTATGACCTTTCAGTATGTTGTTGACTGACATTTGCTTTATTTATTAAGTGTGTGAGCATGCCCAGTATGACCTTTCAGTATGTTGCTGACTGAAATTTGCTAAATTTGTTTGTGTGAGCATGCCCAGTATGGACATATATACTATATGTGTGTGAAAAGTCAAGTTGGTTTTTACTTCAGGGCTCACCTTTGTGTTGTACATTGACAGGAAGCATGCTGTGCCTGCAGGGCTTCCATGAGTCACTTTGCATAGACTTATCAACATTTCTACATACAGGGGGGACAGCTGTTATTTGTACATTTCTACCCGGGGGCACACCTGATTGTTACTGTGGGTGTACATAGGATGAGGGGTTCACCTGACACTTATACACATTTGCTAGGCCTGCACTGCTATGTCAGGTACTCCATTTCAGTCTGTACTGTTGCCTAACATACTGGCTTTAGGCATACTACTGTACTATAGATCTTGGCTTCCAATTTCACGTATATTAGTTTGTGACTTCATAGCCTACCCAACCCACATCAAACTGCCTGGCCTGCTGTTATCTGTCTGCATAGACCTGGGGGGAAGTTACTCATATGCCTCTTCAGAGGGCATGATACAGCATCTGTTTGTGTTTGGTTTGTCTACAATTGTCCTGCTGTGTCTGTGCCAATGAAATGCTGTCATGGTTTAGTGGTTCAGTACTGTGACTATAGTGCACAGTATCCTGACTTCGATCCCTGTCACTGCTTTTTATTTTCCTGCTGGGCAGACCAGATTGTTCAAGAAACAGTACAGCAGGTGTGAGCGTGTTTACCTGACTTTGCTCAACTTTGCCCGACCTTGCTTGACTTTGCCCGACTTTGCCCAACATTGCCCAACATTGCTCAACGTTGACCGAAGTTGCGCTAGTTAGCGCGGTGCGCAGGTCTGTGCAATTGTGTTTAAATATGCTAAAGAGTGGTAAAATATGCTTAGCACTGCTTTATATTGCTTATAATGGGGCAATCATGCCTCAGGTGGTGCTGCAGGGCTGCCTATGTTGGATACACATAGTACACTCCCTTTACATGTTTGAAAACAGGTAGTGTCAAGTTAGGCATCCCTTTTATTGTATGTGCGAGTCAGAGAGAGGTGTAATTTCCAGGGTAATACTATTTATGTGCTATGCATTGCCTCTTTGCCAAGGCCAAGGCATACTGGGCACGCCTTCTTCTGCCTACTGGGGCAGGCTCAGGTTGTTCCTTCTCTGAGTCACGCTGAGCCTGTGCAGGCCTTGGCAATGGTGGGGGGCTGTTTGGCCCTGCTCCATGCTGTTCCTGCTGCAGCTGTTTTCACAAGATAATATTGTGTAGCATGGCACATACCATGACAATTTGGGTACATGTAGTTGGTGAGTACTGCAAGGCTCCACCAGATGTGTCCAGGCACCAGAACCGTGACTTGAGCATCCCAAACACATGCTCAATATTGTTTCTTGCTTGTGCATGTGCCTCATTATGGAGTTGTTGTTCGTGTGTCTGTGTGTGTGTGTGTGTGTTTGTGTGTGTGTGTGTGTGTGTGTGTGTGTGTGTGTGTGTGTGTGTGTGTGTGTGTGTGCATTTCTGATGGGTGTCATCAGCCACGGCTCCAGTGCGTATCCAGCATCCCCCACTAGGTGACCGTCAGGGATGTCCCCATTGGCAAATCTCTGGTGCAGCTGCGTCAGACACCAGATGTGGGGATTGTGATAGCTTCCAGGGCAGCCAGCACACACATTCATTATTATGCCCTGGGCATTACACACGACCTGGCAGTTGATGGAGGGGAAGCCCTTGCGGTTGATGTAAACCCTACCCTGCTCACCAGGTGGTGCTTTGATGTGTATGTGTGTGTGCAGTCTATTGCATCCACTACCTCAGGGTATTCTGCTATTTGGTGGAAAAGACGCATATTGCTGGCCAATGCCTCACAGGAATTGGGGAAATATACTTGGTCACCGACATGTGCTGACATGGCATCCAGGAAATAGTGCAGTACCCTGGATGCTGATGCCTGTGAAACCCCCATCATATCACCAGTTGGTCTCTGGAAGGTACCTGTAGCTAGTATTCATAGGCCAACACATACCTTGGTATCCACTGGGATGGGTTCCCCTCTGTTGGTTCTGTGTGTGAGGCGTGGCTGGCACAGCTCAACAATTTGCTGCAGGAGATCTCTGTCCACTCTGTAGCACTCCGCTATCTCCAGCTCATGTAGCCCCTGGTAGGTTACCCTGGGTCTGTACACGCTTCTCCGTCTCCTCACTATGGGTTGCTCAGCAGCATTCACAACATTACCACCCTCAGCATCTTGCACATGTTGGTTTATGATAGCAATAGCAGCCCCTAACATTTTGTCTGACTTAAGCTTTTTAAGTTTTCACTCTTTGTATACTGCAGTGTTGCAGAGTTCTTTGGAAAAAAACAGGGTAGACTGCTGTTTGCAGAGTTTAAAATGCTTTGCTGGGTTGGGCTAGTCTACTGCCTGTGTAATTGATTGATCCTGATGCATTTCACCTGGCAGCTCTGCTAGTTCTCCTTGGTTAACTTCCTACTACTTCTTTTTCTTCCTTTTCCCTTTCTGTTTCCACAAGGGGCAGCGCTGCGCAAATAAGCTTGCAAGAAATTGCAGCTATATCCACGGCGTACACCTTTGGTTTCTGGTTTTCAGCTAGGACAACTGTAGACACACCTCTTGCAATCCTCAGCAACTCAGGGCAAACACAAGCCACTGTGCTCCAATAAGCTTACAGTCTTTCAGACATAACCCCTCATGATGTCACCTATGTTCTACTCTACTACTCCCCTACTCCTACACTTACACTCTAGGGACATGGCACACATGCCGGGGAAAATTGGGATTCACTATCGTTATCCTCATTTGCATATGATTGCCTACTAATGCTTGGTTACATCTCTCACAGTGAGCTTCCCCCCTTAGCAACCACTACTCAGTGGCCATGTTGTTTTCAGCCTGCCATTCACCTGCATGGCAGGACAAACTTTTTAGTGAAAATGCCCATTTCTGGCTATTTTTCAATTTTTTTCATTTTATTTAAAGCGCCACACATTTGCGCGGTGCTGCGCTATGCTTAAACATCAGAGATCGGGGAAAAAAATGGATTTTAAGGATTTACAACATTTGCAAATGCCAATGGTCTTATATTTGGACATTGGCATGCTTCCTCAACTAGATGCATTCTTTATTTGGAGCTGTCATAGCTCTGTTTAGCTATTTGCAGAATGATACTTCGTTACCAATGGAGTACATTTCTGCAAATAACACTACTCTTACACAGACAGGTTAGTGTTTCCTGGATCGCAAAATTACCTCATTTGCATAGCTTTCAGCAGCAAATGAGGTAATTTGCATACCATAACACTGTCCATGCAAGAGTAGCTTTAGAAGCTGTCATGCACGCCCCTGCCAGCTGTTGCTGGATCGCTCGGCAGAGATATTGGCTGTCTGCCGTCTTACACTAATCTTAGACTCCATGCAAGCCTTCGTAAATCTGGCCCTTTGACTTTTTAAAGAAAATACCTATTTGTCTCTTATTACTAAATCCTTAAACCACCATCCGTACTTTAATAGTTATTATGTTATTATCATTATTATTATTATCCTTAATTATATCATTGCTTCCTGTCTGTATGGGTCTCCAAATAACCCCAAATAGAGCTAAACAATGATAGAACAAATGCAGCCAGTTGAAAATGATTAAAGAAAGACCCACTTGAATACATGTAATAACAATGTTCCAGCATATAGCGCCAAAACTCCATTCAGGTTCTGGGTGCAGTGTTGCTGCTGGAGTCTAGAATGCTATCAAGAAATCTCCTGACTGAATGGATCCTTAACATTTAAACTGAAGGAAAAAAAAACATCTTCTGTGAGAACATCTCATACAAAGAAGAGATACATGAATGAAAACCTCAAACACACAAGAATCAACATGCAACCGCCCCAATACAGGGACCCAGCAATGGATAATGACCAGCATGCATCAAATTCAATTCAAACCACATGTTCATGAAATCAAAGGGGGAAAAATAACCTTAGTGTTCAAGGATCATTTGAAACAATCACTAGCAACAAACCATCACCATCCATTCACTTCCATCCCTCTATCTCCAGTATAGCTAACTTTTCCCCATAAACCTATTCGTTTAAACTTTTTTAAAAACATTTGAAGCCATTCCCAAAACTTGTGCAGACCTGAAGAGCCCTCCCTGAATCCTCTGACCCTGAGTGAAACCCTTCACCCAATGACCATCCATGCCTGCAATCTCCTAGCAGAAGAAAACCATAGAAAAAATAAGCAGCAATGGGTAAACCACCATCATGACAGATTCAATATTGCCCCTATAAAAGAATAAAAGAAAAGGTTGTCAAAACAACATTATCCATGTCAGCCTGCATTTTCTAGACTGATGTCCTTTGTAGTTCAAATTCTCATGCAGTTTTCTTTATTCATATTAAATCTGCATATAAAGCAACTATCAATGCCTATGAAATTAAGGAAGACTTACTGGTAAGCCCTGTTGTTTGTGAGCTGAGAAGGGGCAGAGCAAGAGGTTCCATATATTTTACACTGAGCACTGAGAGTCTTCCCTCACTTTCTCAGCAATGGCTCACAGGATCCAGATGTGCGGATGTTTTATCTACAGGAATTAGGGAGCTGGCATTCATAAAATTTGTTTTTATGACAGCCAAAATTATGTTAGAATATGAATTATTTTTGTGTGCTACTAGTTTTTTGCCTATATGTAGGCATGATTTCCTGCTTTTCTGTGAAATGTTTATTTTTGCATTGTATTTTAGCACCTCACACCTTTAAGAATTTTGAATAGCTGTTAGCCAACGTGGTGGCTCTTGATAAACAGGAAAAGGTGGACTAAACTGAGTGGAACCGGTCTTTTCTCTTTTTTTTTGCCTGTGTACTTGCAGTAAATTTTGATTTTCACATGCTACAGTGCTGATATTTTACTTAGCAAGCTGTTTAAGACACATTATTTCTGTTCCTGAAAGAAGTGTTTGGTCCCACTCAATGTTTAGTCCTTCAATTAAGTTGAGATTAAGGAACATTAACAATTTGAAATCCTAGTAATTGTTCCTGTTAGTTCCAGATGTTCAATTTAAGTGTAAGATGCATACTAGGAAGACATAGGCCTGGATTCATTAACAGCTACTCTAAGTGTCGTGATTGTGTTGGTGCCAGTGCTGCAACATGATTGCTTGCAATTTGTTCATTAAACAGCTCTACATGACATGTAGAGATGCACAACAGTGGTAAATGGCAGATATGCTAACTAAAGCATAAAGAGATGATGTGCAGGCTACTTAACCAATCAAATGTGTGCAAAAGCTGTTCAAGATGCTATAAAGCAATCATATACACTTGATGTAGGCTTTTGCCATGTACATAACAACCTTCTGGAATACAGGCAGGATTACTCTTAGGAAAAAAAAAAACATGTTAGGGGCTGCTGCTGCTATTATTATACTGCATGTGCAACTGGCTTTAAATTAGGGTGCTGCTGTTGCTGCTGCCAAACCTTGGGCTAGAAGAAGAAGGGTATTTAGACCCTGTTTGACATATCATGGTACGCATGCCACAGAAATTTGCTGTCAGTGACAGAGTGGACAGGGAAACAATGGAAGAAATATACAACCTCTGCAAGCCCCACCTCAGGTGATAAGGAAATTGTGAAGAAGTCATCCGAATGGAAAGAAAGTTATGTTTAGCATAATGAATATTAGCTACTGGTACTTTCTAAAAACTCACAGGGTGTATATTGGGGGTGTCAAAGGCATCTTTCTCTAGAATATTCCATCAGTTTTTAAATGCAATGCTACTACATGCAAGGGAGCATATCTGTTTCCTTTGATCATCATGGTAGAGAGTAAGAAACATGCAGGAATTCTATGCAATAGCACTCTTCCCTGAAGTGTTAGGAGCTATGGATTTCACACAATTGCACATATAGAAATAAAAGCAAAACATGGGGAACACGGAAGGAAGCACATCAGCAGAAAAGGTTTCCACTCTATAAACTGTCAGGACATCTATAATACCCAAGGGATCATCTGCAATGTCTGTGTAGGCAGCCCAGGCAGTTTTCATGACTTGCACATATGGCACACTTGTGAGCTGTACACCAGTTTCGCTAGGGATGACATTCCTCAAGGGCATTTAGTAGCGAATGCAGGTTATGCATTGGAGCCCTGACTCATGACACTCATGAGAAACCCACAAAAACAAGTTTAGAATGAAACCCACTCTCAAAGAATATAATAAAACACGTTAGGTTTGCTTACATTAAGGTTCTTGTGTCTAGATGCATCAGGATCTGCACTGAAGTATAACCTTGGCACCTGTGCTGAAATAATTACAGTATGTGCCATGTTATACAATATCAATCTCAGGAAACAGCTCCTTCAAGGACTCGAAGGGGCAGACCACAGTTTCAAGGACCACAGTCAGGGCCAGCAGCAGTATCAGATACATATAAGGAGGCTGGGGGGAACCATCACAGACGTTGCTGGAAGATAGGGGCATGGTTCTGACTAAGAGGCAAAGGAAAGGACTCACCATCACTACCTAGGTCAAAGTTTAAGATCCTGTGCACATACAAATATGAAAATGGATGTCTATCTGACTCTACAGCCTTTTCTAACTATGCAACAATGTAACCATGTAAATGCTATGTTCTGATAGCATCAGACAGGGACAACCCCAAGGACATAACACCCCCTAAGCCAATCCCCCCTTCAACTCCATCAAAAAACATAAAAAAGAGTATATTTTGTACTCCGTTATTAGCACAGATTGTATAACATCTCTGTAATGGAGATTACACAGGTTTAAACATTGTAAAATATGTCTGTCTTAATTTAGCAATTATCATTACAGCATTACACAAGTAACACCAAACTGTTACAACATCCTTATCCAGTGTTGTGGATTCCAGTCCAGCAGAAATTAAACAAACAGAAAACATTTTCCATTCCCTGCCAGCACAGATAGCAACAACAGACCCCCCTACATACTTACAATACTATTATATGCAAAAAGTGTAGAAACAAGACACACAATTAAATTACACTTGTCATGTAACATTCAGTAGCATAATTGCAGAAATGCATTAATGGCTATGCTAAAGGTAAGGGATGAATGTAAATACATTTAAAATTATACAAATACTCTTCATCAGTCACCGTATTTCACCCTTGTTCTGTCAAAATGAAAGAATTATTTCAGAAACCACTACATACCTTGTGTGAGATCAGGTTTCACTTAAATGCAGTTTGTTAGTCATAACTTTGCTTAGGACAGGAAATACAGCCATATTAAAGCAAGCATATATCTTCAATTTATACTTTACAATTTACACACAGTTTAAGTAGAAAAGAACATCTCAGTAAAGGATGCAAATGAATTGAGCGGAAAAAACCTTCAGTCTAAAATACTGATAAAAACAACATGCATTAAAAGAACATGCAGCACACTGAGTACAAACAGGCTTGGGAACAAGGTTAAAGAGGCATGTAGAACTTGTAGGAAAATTATAAGATTTTACTATTATTAGGAGAGATACTTCAGATACAGAAGTCAGTAATTTAATTTGGACTGATACACAGAAAGTCATAGCAGTGCAGTCCACAGACATTCAGTACAGACACTTGAGAGTGAGTACAGAAGGAATAATTATGAGTACAAAGTTTACAGGTACAGAAGAGCAGGTTAGCACGTACAGTTGATGCACGGATAAACCAACCTTGAATACTGCAAACAAAATCCAGCACCCTGAGTGTGTATAGCAAAAGAACTGATTTATTGTTAACCAAACTGGTTTCAGCAGTTAGCTTTCTTCAGTGGTATTGTCAGAATGATTAGACAGTCCTTATTTATACATTATTCAAATGAAGCATATGACATCATTTCCTGTTTAGATTAGTATTTAAATAGGACATTAATCTAATACATGACCAGAAAATATACATTAAAAATAAAATAAAGCAGTGGAAAAAGTGTAATCCACAATAAACCATCATAATGAGAAGCCCACAAATATTCCAAAATTATACTATTGATAGCATATTAAATGATAATGATAAATATATCAGACCAGTGAAAATTATTATAAAATGGAATTTGAAAATAAAAATGTTTATAACCATGGTAGAAAATGGTAACAAGTAATTTATTTAACCTGATGTGCACTTAATAAATTTATTCATATTTTTATCATATTTGTTGTTTGGATTGCTACTTATTTGGCTGGTCGTTTTAGTGACATTGTTGGATTATTGGTTTCATACGCCATTGGATAGCGTATGCTACATGCTATTTCTTTACCCCTTCATTGTTTTCCTCTCGCTGATCATTTTTTGTTATTGGATTTTGTTTTTGCTTTTATTAGTGAGAGCATTAACTCCGTGTGAATTTACACATTATTCATTGTTAACAAGTAATTTATAACTTATCATTGACGCCCGGTGGAAACAAACCACCCAATTTGATTATCCATTTAGTTTCTTTGCTGTTTAACAGTTTATGCCATCCAGTTTTGAATGCTCTGTGACCAACAATCTTATCAATACAAATGAAAGAGAACTGAGCTGTCTTGTGTACAACAGTATGTTTGTACAAAGCATTTGTAGTCCTGGCATTTCTAATGTCACCTAAATGCTCAGAAATACGAATACGCAGCTGTCTAGAAGTTTGACCAATATAGAATGCCCGACATGTACATGTGGCCAAATAGATCACCCAGTCAGTGCTGCAATTAGCAAAATGATTGATGTTAAATATCCTGCCTGTATTCTTGCTAGTAAATTCCTTTGTTGTAAATATATATTTACAAAAAGAGCAGTGACCACAAGGATGACAACCAATTAATCTATCTCCTGACATAGTCATCTGGGTCATGCAGATATCTTGAGATGTGATTCTTTTATAATGTGAGAAATGTGATCCTAAAGTTTTGCCTTTGCGATAAGAGTAAAGACATCTCTCGTCTAACCACTTGCCAAGATGTGTATTAGTTTGCAGTATATTCCAATGTTGACTGATAATGTCTTGTAATTGGTAGGTGTTCCTGCCAAAAGTGGTTACTAATCTAAGTAGCTGACCTGAGGACTGAGCCGTCCTATCTTTATAGCCCAATAAGCTATCCCTCGATAAATTGTTGGTCATAATAGCTGCAAATTGGACATCCATTTTGTTATACCCTCGCTGTATGAATCTGTTCAAAAGGTCATTCTGACAATGCTGAAGGTCTACATGAGATGAACATATTCTCTTAATTCTGATAAATTGAGATTTTGGAATATTTCTTATAATGTGTTTAGGGTGGAGGCTAAAGGCATGTAAAAAGCTGATATATTGTGGATATTTTCTATGCACAGTGGTACGAAGAGTATTATCCACTTCCTTGCTCAGGTGGACATCCAAAAAATCAATTCGGTGTGTGTCATAGCTTACTGTAAAACTAACACCCCATTTATTGCTATTCAAATATTCCACAAATTCCATAAGATACTCAACTCCCCCTTTCCAAACCAACCAACAGTCGTCCAGGTACTGTCTCCAAATATCCATTTCAGGAAAATATAGATTGTGTGTTTCATTATATATGATCTGTTCTTCCACATATCCCATGAAGAGATCTGCATAGATAGGTGCAAAAGAAGCACCCATCGCCGTGCCCTGAATTTGCCAGTAGCATTGATCTTGAAAATAGAACATGTTCTTGGTTAGAACATGTTCAGCCATACAGATGAGTAAAGTATTAAATCCTGGACTGTAGAGGTTGGTCTTAAGTAGCCAATATTCCAATGCCAATAGACCTGCCCAATGTGGTATGCTAGTATATAATGAAGTTACATCTAGTGTACACATAATCCAATCGGCTTCCAGTTGTGATTCAGAGACAATCTGCAGAAACTCAGTAGTGTCCTGTAGTCTAGCCCATACATGTGACAGCAGGGGCTTTAGATATTGAGTCAGGAAAACTGATAAAGGTTCTGTCAAAGATCCAATGCCTGAAACAATAGGTCTACCAGTAGGTGTAGAAAGGGATTTATGGATTTTGGGCAAAAGATACAAGTATTGTTTAACTGGATCCTGAACACTGAGATGAAATTTTGTTTTGACACTGATAATGCCCTCCTCAACAGCGAGCTGTAAAAAGTTGTCTATCTCCTGTTTGAATTTAGGTGTTGGGTCAATGGGCATATGTAGATAATGCTGAGTATTTGGCAATTGTCTTTTACCTTCAGCCCAGTAATAACTGGAATTCATAACCACAATGGCCCCACCCTTATCAGCAGGAAGAATAGTGATATCTGTATTTTTTCTAAGATTGGTAAGTGCCTGTTGTTCCTGAGCATTTAAATTATTTCTGATAGTGTTTCCTGTACCCAACTGGTGGTGTAGATCTTTGAGAACAGCATTCTGGAATATGGCTACATGTTTGTCCATTGGAGGACAAAATTTGAAAGGTAGGAATCGAAATTCAGTGGATCTTTGAGTTAAATCCTGTTGATCAAAAAATATTTTTAAATTCAGTCTTCTACAAAAATCCATAACATCTGATGCAAATGTGCTTTCATCAACAAATAAACCAGGAATAAAACCTAGACCTTTATTCAGCAAAAGCTCTTCCATGGGTGTTAATACATATTCAGAAATGTTATGCACATTAGAACAGTCTATGTTCATTTCACTATTGACAGAAACAATTCCTCTATCGTTCTTATGCTTCCGTCCCCCCCTGTGTCTGTGCCTAAATGGTGATAAGCACTGCGTACCCTTTTTGGAGTGGGAGAATCCGACATATTAGTGGATTCAGTATCCATAGTAGATGATTCTTCCCCCAAACTCCTGTTGCGTGATGTATCCCTTTTAAGTATTGATCTGGGCTGCTTTTGTCGTGGTGTGTATAGTTTTTGGTGCCCTCTGCAAATCTTACCCCTTTGTATAATTCAAAGGGTTTCCCCCTTCTATAATCCTCTATATCGCTAGTAAATTTCTTTAATTTCTTTTCTTTGAGAGTTTTTTCAGAGGCTGAAATATCCTCAGATAACTTACTAAGTGATTCTTGAAAGCTCGGTTGATTTTCATATAACTTTAATTTTTTACACATTTCTTGCACATCACAAATATTGGCTTGAATAGTCCTATCATAAAATGAGAACAAAATGTTGACAAACATCATGGCTGAATCCTGTTGTGCAACATTCCACTCCTTGATTAATAGGTCATCCGGTTGACCAACCAAAGGCTGTAATTTAGTTCTAAGACCCCTCGGGGCTATATTCTGATGTTGGTATGCCTTAAATAATCTGGAGTGCCAGATGTTAGAACATAGTGTTTTAATTTTTTTACCAAATTGAGTGAATAACATACTACAATCGTCAACTGGATCAGACGTACCACTTGCAGCAGATATATTATTCGAATCAATCCCAAATATATGAATGTCATCTTTATCTGAGTATAATCCATGTACCATATCATTAAGATCCATGACAATAGATTGTACGTATGTGAAGACCAAATGTGATGTGTTAATGTCAGATTAGTATTGGTACAAAAATAATCAATTGTTATACAACCGAACCACCCTCCAAAAAAAGACTCAAAGAAAATAGTCTTGATTAATCCAATGTTAATACTGGGTAATGAGATGCAGAGAGACCAAATAATGATATATAACCAAGTGGTGAAATCCAAATGGTTGCACACTGTGATCAATACTGGAGCAGAAAATACTTGATCAATATGTAAATGCCTCTGTGATAAAGCAGCAAGGACTAGAATGTGACATCTAACCATGGTTTTATGCAGAAAATATTAGAAAAACCTGATCTACTGAAAATGTGCTTCAAATAGACATATGCCTAATGAAAATCAAACCGTAATCTATCCTGCAATTATATGATAGAAATCAACAAGCAAATGGTGTTATTTTGATGTACTCAACTAACTTTCAAAAGATGTTAAACATGTAACCAGAGATAAGGGCTAGATATCTCCTATGCCTGATGAGAATCAAACAGTAATCTGTCTTGCAATAATGTGATAAATATCACCAAGCAAACACTATTATTTTGATATACTCAACTAACTTTTCAAAAGAAGCTGAACATGTAACCAAAGATATGGGCTAAATATCACCAAATGATACGGTTTTACATAATGTATGTATATATCTTATCCAAAAAAAATTTTAATATGTTATACAGGCATTTGCTATAGTTGTACTGTGTCCGTCTGAACACTAGCAGATAATTTGAGAAGACTTTTCCAAACAATGGCCTGCAATGGTTAATCAACCTGACCCTTAGCTATAATATGTTAACAAAACCAATATAAATATATTGATTCAAAATACCAAAGGCTTACACAGTGAACTCTGAGTATTAATGCAGAAATAAAGCAGGATACACAAAGACTTATAAGTTATTCATTAAATGCATCTCATAAGTTGGTCTTAATATCAAGCTAAAGCACATGTAGATAATGGTTAAATACCAAATGAAAAATGCTTGTATCCTAGGAATAAATGTCCAAGTTCAAACAAGGACCAATTATAATAAATGATAGTATTTCCCAGACATAAAAGACAAAAGGTAATATCCTGCTGACTTAATTTACATAGATGCTTATATATGTTATGCTTAATGTCTAAAGAATAAGCTGGAAACAATAACTTGTTTGACAAAAGATGGACAAAATTACACAAATAGTGCACCACCAATGTTCAAATATAAAACGCTATCTATAACTGCCCAGTCTAGTCAAACAGTGGCCCAAGCTGTAATATTCCTTATATAGCACATACATAGATGTTACCATCAGTATACACAATTCTGGTTCAACAATTACAGACAAAATGATTAATCACATTCCCTCCATACAATAGGATGTAATGAAATTGGTCACACAAAATATTTCAAAAAAATATATAAGATAAATAAAGTCAAAAAACAGTACTTGTATCCTTTGAAATAATGTTGACATCTAGTAGATGATATTGCAACAAGTATGTTCCAAACAAATCCCAAAAAAAGTAATCCAAAGGGTATTATTGAATGCGCATTATAAAATAATAGTCACATTCCCTCCAGATAATGAAGTATCATGAAAATTGACCTGCCAGATGTTGCATTAACAAAGAATGTGAAATAAAACCCAAAAAACAGTACTTGTATCCTTCGAGGCGATGTAGACATCAATTGGACGATGTTGCAACCAATATATCCAAAACAAATCCCAACCAAGTGATCCTGAAGGTCTTTTTAGTTAGAAAAACAGAATAACCATTGTAAAATAATGATAATCCAAGCAATAGATTAAAGCAACGACCAAGATGAACCCGAAATGGCGCCCGACTACTGTCTATGCGTTAAAAACGCCATACCAAAGCACAACATGACAAAAAAATGTTAAATAAGCAAAATAATGATAATCCAAGTAGTAGGTTGAAGCGACGACCAAAATGAATCCAAAATGGCGCCCGACTACTGTGTATGCGTTAAAAACGCTATACCAAAGCACAACATGGCAAAAAATGTTAAATAAGCAAAAGAATAAAAATTCCTACAATATAAAACGATCGAATAAACTCCACTGGTCCAAAGAATTACAGATGGTTATACTCATGTAGCTCCACAAGACTGGGGGAAAGAATCCTCAGCAAAAATACTGAATCCACTGTCTCAGCGCTTCACCCTCAGATACCAACAGCCAGCAACAAGGAACAAGTACAGAAGAGCAGGCTAGCATGTACGGTTGATGCACGGATAAACCAACCTTGAATACTGCAAACAAAATCCAGCACCCTGAGTGTGTATAGTAAAAGAACTGATTTATTGTTAACCAAACCGGTTTCAGCAGTTAGCTTTCTTCAGTGGTATGGTCAGAATGATTAGACAGTCCTTATTTATACATTATTCAAATGAAGCATATGACATCATTTCCTGTTTAGATTAATATTTAAATAGGACATTAATCTAATACATGACCAGAAAATATACATAAAAATAAAATAAAGCAGTGGAAAAAGTGTAATCCACAATAAACCATCATAATGAGAAGCCCACAAATATTCCAAAATTATACTATTGATAGCATATTAAATGATAATGATAAATATATCAGACCAGTGAAAATTATTATAAAATGGAATTTGAAAATAAAAATGTTTATAACCATGGTAGAAAATGGTAACAAGTAATTTATAACTTATCATTGAGGCCCGGTGGAAACAAACCACCCAATTTAATTATCCATTTAGTTTCTTTGCTGTTTAACAGTTTATGCCATCCAGTTTTGAATGCTCTGTGACCAACAATCTTATCAATACAAATGAAAGAGAACTGAGCTGTCTTGTGTACAACAGTATGTTTGTACAAAGCATTGGTAGTCCTGGCATTTCTAATGTCACCTAAATGCTCAGAAATACGAATACGCAGCTGTCTAGAAGTTTGACTAATATAAAATGTCCGACATGTACATGTGGCCAAATAGATCACCCAGTCAGTGCTGCAATTATCAAAATGATTGATGTGACAACAGGGGCTTTAGATATTGAGTCAGGAACACCTACCAATTACAAGACATTATCAGTCAACATTGGAATATACTGCAAACTAATACACATCTTGGCAAGTGGTTAGACGAGAGATGTCTTTACTCTTATCGCAAAGGCAAAACTTTAGGATCACATTTCTCATTATAAAAGAATCACATCTCAGGATGTCTGCATGACCCAGATGACTATGTCAGGAGATAGATTAATTGGTTGTCATCCTTGTGGTCACTGCTCTTTTTGTAAATATATATTTACAACAAAGGAATTTACTAGCAAGAATACAGGCAGGATATTTAACATCAATCATTTGCTAATTGCAGCACTGACTGGGTGATCTATTTGGCCACATGTACATGTCGGGCATTCTGTATTGGTCAAACTTCTAGACAGCTGCGTATTCATATTTCTGAGCATTTAGGTGACATTAGAAATGCCAAGACTACCAATGCTTTGTACAAACATACTGTTGTACACAAGACAGCTCAGTTCTCTTTCATTTGTATTGATAAGATTGTTGGTCACAGAGCATTCCAAACTGGATGGCATAAACTGTTAAACAGCAAAGAAACTAAATGGATAATCAAATTGGGTGGTTTGTTTCCACCGGGCCTCAATGATAAGTTATAAATTACTTGTTACCATTTTCTACCATGGTTATAAACATTTTTAGTTTCAAATTACATTGTATAATAATTTTCACTGGTCTGATATATTTATCATTATCATTTAATATGCTATCAATAGTATAATTTTGGAATATTTGTGGGCTTCTCAATATGATGGTTTATTGTGGATTACACTTTTTCCACTGCTTTATTTTATTTTTATGTATATTTTCTGGTCATGTAGAACCACAGCAAGCAGGCACGGAGAACCACCGGGGAGAACCCAACTCCACAATAAGGCAAACAACACAAAATCCGAAAAGACAAACACCGTACTCCTCGATCAGCAAAAAATTCCTTTTATTAACGTTACACCACTGAAAACACATTTTCGTTGAAAATCCAACTTCATCAGATACAGCCCATTCCATTTCCACACATAATATACCACTAAATCCTTAATTGAATAATTAATTGAACAATGTTCTTAAAGTAAAACTTCAACCATCCTGTTTGGGCTCACTTGTAACTATATGTTACATTGAAAACAATTGTTAAAACCATATTTCACTTGTTAAAAAATGGTTTAAAAACATATATATATATATAATTACAGTTGTAAATACAGAATAAAAAGCACATTTTAAATAGCACATTTTAAATACCCAGCAAGAACATATTGTGTTACTTGTCGGACACATATCAATAGGTGAACTATAAATCTCCACTAATCAATAAATCTAGTATTGAAAAAACATATAATATAAGGAGAACTTTACTAATACATTTATACAAATAGTTATTAAATGATTTAATCAAGTTTAAAAACTGATAGAAATATTTCAAAAACAATTTGACAAGGGACAGTTTAACAGATAGGCACCTTGATACAATAACATGTATATAACCCCCATAAATTGCCATCGAACAATAAATAAAAAAAATTTATAATTGTTCAGCCTTTAATTTTAAATATGGCATAATAGAAATTGAGTCATTCAACCCAGGGGGTTTGTTAGATTCCAGAAGGATTTGCCAACATGTTTCTCTGTGGGATAACAATGCTCCCCAATTTCCTCCCCTGACGCAATGGGTAACTGCTTCCAAAACAAAAAACTTAAATGTTGCTGCTTCACACTCAATCGTGTGCCTGTAAAGTGCATTCGTGCTAACCTTTTTTAAAATATCGTAACAGTGTTCATAGATACACCTCTTTAGCTGCCTCTCCGTCTTGCCTACATAGAATGCCTGGCAAGAACGACAGACAGCCAAATAGACTATACCCTTAGAGTTACAATTATAAAATTTGTTTGAACACAATTTCCTATTCCTACTTTCTAGGTACACAAATTCCTGGTGTACAACATATTTGCATTGCGTACAAGACCCGCAACGGTATGTCCCTCTCCTAGGGGGGTTTGAACCACGCTGCCTAGTATTCTGCTCTAATGTCCTTTTAATATTAAAGCCCCTTTTATAAACGAACTTACAGGACAAATCTTTTAAATTGTTTAGATCCGTAAGGTCCCTAAAATTACTAAGTTCCCTTTCAATAATGTATCTGATATGTCCTGTATCCTCGTTGTGTTGCGTGATAAAGAACTGGTTAGTACCAGGAACATTGATATGTGTTGGGGGAATATCCACATGTTGATCCACTTTCGTCTTCCCCAAAATAGGAGAAAACCTACCTGACCTGGCAGACCAAACTTCATCTTTAACAGAATTAATCAGACCTATCGAGTATCCTCTATCAACAAAAAATGACGTCAGCTTGTCCCCCTCACATTGAAAACAGGTGTCGTCAGATGTCATGCTGGAAACCCTGACGGATTGACCCTTTAATATAGATCTTTTTTGGAATTTTGGATGTGAACTTAGGTAGTGAAGGTATCCATTGGAAAAGGAAGGTTTTCTGTAAATACAGGAGCTGAACCCTTCACCTTGCTTTTTAAGTGAGACATCCAAATAATTTACTTGGTCCACGGTTACTTGAAAAGTAAATCGCAAAAATTCTGTTGTAGAGTGCAAGTAGGTTATAAATTCCTCAATGGAAGATTCTGGCCCTGTCCAAAATATGCAAATGTCATCCAGGAACCTAGTATAGTGAATCCAAAATTTTGAAAACTCACTATTTAAAACGAATTTTTGTTCCCAGACTGACAAAATAATGTCTGCATAAGTGGGAGCACAATTGGCTCCCATAGAGACACCTGATGTTTGTTGAAAATATTCTCCACAAAAGAAAATATAATTATGTCTCAGGACCAAATCCAATAGTTGCAAGACCAAGTGAACATCATTATTTGTAATACCATGGCAAGCCCAGAGTGCATTTTCTGGTCATGTATTAGATTAATGTCCTATTTAAATATTAATCTAAACAGGAAATGATGCCATATGCTTCATTTGAATAATGTATAAATAAGGACTGTCTAATCATTCTGACCATACCACTGAAGAAAGCTAACTGCTGAAACCAGTTTGGTTAACAATAAATCAGTTCTTTTGCTATACACACTCAGGGTGCTGGATTTTGTTTGCAGTATACAAAGTTTACATACAGTATAATGAGTGCAGAAGCTATGAACGTCATGATTCAGTCTATTTCAGCTTGTCAGTACTGTTATTTGAGGTAGTAAGATTTGATTCAGATACATCTACAGTACCTCTACTGTTTGCTGCTTCTACATAATAAACCACCTTCATCAGATCTTGTGGGCAGACTTTTATACTGAACATTACAAGAAAATTTAGCACATAAAGGAGAAACTGGGATATCTGGCACTTGTTCTGAACAGGCCTAGGTAATTAAAAGATATAGACATTTATTGCAGTCATTCGATTGCATTACAGTTCCTTCAGTTCATACACCTTGACAATATAGCACTGTAGAAAATAGTTAAATTACCCAAAGTCTTGCTATTCTACCAGTATTTAGCTCTGCATTTCAAAACAGTCTCCCCAGTATGATGCAAGGGTACTGCCTACAACATTACATTATCATATAGTGCAGACTCAGCACTGAGAGTATGCAAATGCAGTGTGCAATCATTAGAATTCCTTGACTAGCAACATCTGCACACTGTGTAGGGAATGTAAACATGGTGTAGGAACCTAAATGATCACATACACATGCCATCAGAAGTTCAAGGATAAGCACTGAAAAGTGTTACTGTTAATGGCTTGCAGGTGTTTCTGATTACCCTGACACCATGAACATGCATGTTTTGTAGTCTCTCCTCTCTGATATACATCTATTCAGGGAAAAGGGACTTAAAAAAATCTGCTACTGATATATAGGAGCTTGACAGTCCTAATACGTCAATGCTGGCTTCTTTATGTTTTGCCTCATGCAGTATTATTGGCTCACCACTTGGCAGGGTAAATATTACTTTCACAGCTTAAGGAAAAAGGTGAAAAGGTTAGTTGTCATAGGCTGTGCCAACCAGCAAGGCAGCATTAAATGCTGGATATTACTCGGGAGAAAAAACACCCGACACATATTTTTCTGTGTTGCACAAGTTGAAAGTGCAGTTAGTTGATAGCTGAAGTATATCTGATGCAAATTTCAAATCCACTGACATGATACTTTTGCAAAGGATTGTCAGAATATACATTTAATCACATTTTATAATACTATAGTGTTTTTGTTTACACATCAGCTATTGCCACTATTTCTAACAACATGTGATTATTATTCTGGCCACTGTAACATAAGATGTCACTAATTACAGGCACGATGATGTGCTCCCCAAACTACATGTCTGATATTGAAAGGAGATGTGAGAAGGAAGAATTGTTCACTTGAATACACTTCTTGCTCCGGTGATTGATACATATAGCCATGCATTGTATTTCATTCACTGTCTGTAATTTCCCTAACAAATATTACCCTGACATGTCTGTTCTACACAATCTCTGCTTCGCATTGATGTTGGGCCTGATACTGTAATGCATGACTGACATGTGCCATGGTGATAATGTATCTGTTAGAAAAAAATGTATTAATATGTGTGCATTAAGTGCTTTTTTTAGAAGCCCAAAAGGGTTAATACATTTATTCTGCTTTATACTGAACAAATCCATATTAATGGCAAATGCTTTCTGACCTTGTATTTTGTCAGCGCAGATAAAATCTTGTTTATGTCTTAAGAAATGTACTGAGAAGCAGATGGTTTTCTGCTTGATTAGGAAAATAATGAATAGAACAATACTGCTTTCTATAATGTTATTAAACTTAGACAATTAGCCCTGTCAGTGTCATGAGAACATAACCAGCTGCAGGAAGGATAAAGTGGAACAAAGACTGCTTGAAGAACATGAACTATAATCTGTGATTGCTTTGTGCTCGAATGAGTAGAGTACCTTGAAATGTAACACAGCACTGTAGAAATAATTGCAACTAACTACCGGTCTCCAAGGCCATGTTATTTTTCCAAAGTTTTCTCATGAATCTAGAAGTGTTATGTCGTATCAGCAGAAAATCATGAGCAACATCTGCTGTGAAAAACAACATTGTAAACTTGTGATTAACTACGTTAGCTTCAGTAGGCAATGTCTTGTAAGAATAGTATAAGAATGGCTTCACTTCCTGATTTTAGTTAGACAAAGTCTGTATTTTTGCATGCATGTTTTTGTCTCCTTGCTGCAAGAATTAAAGTGTCTTAACCTGAACCTTACGTGTATTGGTCTTTGAAGTTTTTCCTTTGACAGTATCCATTGATATTGTAACAGACTTCCATAATCCCTTTCATCCCAGATATTGTTTACTGCACATATGAGCTTTGGCAGCAAACCAAGTTGTCCCGGGACATCTTCAAGAGGGGTAAGATTGATATATCAGTGGGAGTTGTGGGTTGGGAAGGTGAAAAGGTTAAACGGAGGGAGGGATGATTGGGAGGAAATGAGATAAGGGTGGGGAGAGGCTTAAGGGGTTTAATCAAGTGTAGCTGGGTAAGCAATCACATTTTGGTGTGAACTTGCTATGGCAGGGTATGTCCATGATGACTTGTAGGAGAGATGGTAGGCCTCTGGGTATTGGTTGGAGGCAGGTCGTCTTTATATATGTCTTTATTTATTGATGTATTTATTTAGTTTTTTTTTCTCTCCTGTTGCTTTGCTCTGCAGTTTGGAATTCAATGCTAACGGGAGCTTAGACTGATTGACATAGACAAGTTTTTTATTGAGTATATAAATATATATATATATATATATATATATATATATATATATATATATATATATATATATTGTGTATTTCTTTTGGCTTCCGTGAGAGCATTTGGTTTTGCAGCCTTTCACATGCCATGGGAGGGCTCCATGAGTATGGAGCACTGTCATGAAGCCAGTTAATGGGGAAAGAAAATGTGGATCATTGTCCCAAGGTGTCCACTGGTTTCCTGCTGTTCTCAACTGGTTAGGTTTTCATAATATCTAGATTGAAGGGGAATGCTTGCCTCAGGGATTTAGTCAGTTCTTCATAGGTTTTGTTGCATTCTGGTAATCGCTGTGGTGAGTGCCGCCGACCAGGAATCATAACTGGCTTCTTAGGAGCAGTGAGACTGTAATGGTCATGGAGGAGTTGGCACATTTTGCAAGTGACTAATAGAATCACCTGCCCTCTTGCATGCATGGATGCGCTTGTCTTAATTTTTTCTTGGAGTGTCAGACTGTGACTTGCTGCAACTGCAATATCATGTAGGAATACTCATTATATTTGAGAGAATACCCTCCATGGTTTTAACAGCTGTTAAGTTTGTAAGTAGGATAACTGTGGGAATCTATTTGTGTTCTGGGTTCTGCCCTTCACTATGGCCTTGTTCCGTAATATAATCATTATGAATATGGCAGATAGGAGCACTGGCAGGTGGGTGACATCCAGTGTCTATGTAGCTGTTTCAAGTGTCAATTGCTCATTTCAGTAAAAGGTTTTACTTTGTAAGGTATGACTCATTGCATGGTGCCAATAAATATGGTTTCCTGGTATAATTCTTTTGCGAAATGCTGAAGAGCTTTTTTCACTAGTCCTTATGATGGATCGCTGGTTAGTCAGGGGACTTTGAAGGAATGCGAGAATTTTACTGTATAACAATATGGGTGTCATTTGCAGGCTTGGGAATAAGCATTTGTTGCTGTGCGTGTGCAGCTGTGGCCAGTGGAAGGATTGACCATTAGTCATTAGCACTGTCAGGCTTCACATCAGAACAGCGCTTTTCTCCTCACAAAAAAAAAAAAAAAAAGTACATTTTGACAGAATGTCATAGTCACTTCATATGGTCCATTCCCATCGGGGTATCAGACAGCAGAGTCGGTACGCTAGGATTTAGGGTGCTTCTCCATAACTCACTATGCCTTAAGATGATCCCTTTCTAATGGCGGTTTAAAGTGTTGGAGGAACACCTGTTGATGGACAAGTTAAGTAGCTAGGCAAATATAATGGGAGTACAGCATGTTCATAAACTGGAAAGATCTTCAAGTCTGTTTTATGGCTGCACTATATATGTGATCCTTTGTGGGATTAGCGGGAGCATGCTCTTGGTTAGCTTTGACATTGTGTTTGTAGTATATGGGAATTCAGTGAGCATTAGTGTTGGTTTATATTGATACTGTGAGAGATACAGTATGGGGGATGTTTGATTAAACATGGGGGTACTGTAAAATGATTGTTTATATGGCTCAGCACATTTTGAGCAGGCAGTTTCCTCTAGAATTATTTATCCTCAAGAAGTTATTTGATTTTATAAAATGGCAGTTATCTGGCAGTATACATTTTCATGATGAAATTGAGAGGGAGGACTGGCATGTAATTTATGAAGATATTACAGTAAGTGTTTATTCCCACCCAAAGGTGGTGCCTGGGATGGATGTTAGCTTATTTATTACAGTAAGTGTTTATTACCATCCAGATGTGGTGCCTGGGATGGATTTCAGCTCATTATTTGTGGCAGCTAAATGGTGGGGGGGTTTGTGTCTCAAATTTTTTGAGTGACGAAGTTGGGAGATTTGAGACTTACTGCTCGGAAGGTCTTACTGATATTTGCATTAGAATGTTTCGCCTGTCACATTTTCGGATGCAACATGCACATGATCGGTTCCTCATTAAGATTATGGCTTTCTGGGTTCTCATGGCTAATCAGTGACATGTGAATACACTGAGGTCAGCCACTTTAGTCCTGAACTTCATGTCCTTCAGAAACTGCATAGTAACACAAGAGCAGTGGTATGGGGCAGATGAGCTTAACTGGCTTCGGAGTGGTTAACAGAACAACAGCTGCGGCTGGAATTTTTAGTGGTTACTAGTACAAATTGTTTTATTACATAGGAAATGATACCAATATAATGTGAAATGAACTTCATGTATGCAGCCTGGTTTAAGTATCACTAGAGTCAAATGGGGTTAATGTATTTAACAACATCATCCCTGGAATCCCTTGTAGGCTGCTGTGGTGGAGGTCTGAATTTAACTGCTGAACAACAATATTTTATGCCAGCAAAGCCAGTATTTATTTAGTTTATTTCTCTTACAGACTGATACCCTGAGGAATGCTGCTGTGGTGGATATGCAGCTGCTGGAGTTTTGAGCAGGCCACAGAGGGTGGAAATGCAGAGTTGGGTTGGTCAGTTAACAGATGTTACTTCAAGGAGTATTTTGGCTGCTGGGGCAGTGAAATCACAAGTAGAGAGGCATTTTCTGTGGTCATGGGGCTTTGTGCAGTTTGGAGTAGTGTGTGGGGCAGGTAAGGAGAAGACGTCAGAGGCATGTTTGAAGCAGGTGTTTAAGTTTAATTAGGGGGAGTTTGGAGTGGTCTGGGTGTAGGGGGTTGGAATCATAACAACTGAGATTGGGTTGGACTTTAGGAGCTGGGTGAGTGATTTGTTAGGCAGGCACCCTTTTATCTATCACTTTAGGTGTAGGAAAGTTTTGGAAGGGGGAATATGTTAATAATTTAAATTAATTGCTGGGATGGTATACCAGTGTGCCTGGAAGCTTTGTGGGGTTGGGGAAGTTGGAGGCTTTTCCGTGACAGAGAGTGCGGCTGCTGTGTTGACAGTTCTCATTCTCATGGAAACTATTGGAAGTCTGGTATTGTTATGGGGGTTGGACGTCTAGCAATGGTATGGGGCGTTATGTGAGGTAAGTCTCTACTTTAACAGGGATGCCATCACAGGCTCTGTGTTCAGCTGTTTTGGCAGAAGTAGGGATGGCTTAAATTTCTGTTGCCCTGACTGTTTCTCCTTTCATTGTCAAGATAATGAGTGTTGTCTCTATAATATGGAACAAATGGTTAAAATGCATTTCTGAGGATTTACATTTGTCTTTCTCTTTGCAGATGATGATGCTGTAATAGGTGTTTCAGCTGCCACAGTGCTATGCAGTGAGGTTGCAGATGGTGGAAGCAGGCTTTTGCAATGGATGTCCTGGTCGCTAGAGCAGTGTGCAATGAGGTCACACACAGGAGGAGTGCAAAGAGAGCAGAGCAACAGAAGTGCATTTCAAAGGTAATGGAACTGGAAGGAGTGGAAGTTCTAGTTGATACAGAGGCGCGCAAGAAGTTACAGGTAATCTTGTTTCATTGAAAGCTTATTAAGGCACATCAGTGTGGTGTGTGGTTCAGGGTGGTGGGGGGGAAGGGAGGAGGCATGTTGGGGCAGGATAAAATAGGGTTGGGGATTGCTAGGGGGAGTCTGGGGTTTTTATAAGTGGGATGGAGTCACAACACTCATAGGGCCACAGGAAGTTACTATCCTTACTTATATGTCCAGGACCTGTTCCTTTTGTTTCAGGGGGACATGGTGGGGACCTTTGAGGTATCTGTTGTAAGGGAGGCTTATGGTAAGGCATTGTCAAATTGATTAAACTTGTGTTTCAGCTGCTTGAGGAAAGGAGCTCACGGTGAGGATTTAGTCATTTGGCTGGCTTGAGAATGTGGTAAGGCTGTCAGTTGGTCAAAGTGGAGTTGTTTGCAAGTAATGTACTTGCATTCAGTTGCTAGACTGTTTGAAGAGGGCCAATGGGGTGTTCTGTTGACATAAGGGGGACTCTAAGGTGTGGGATCTGTTAAAAGACAAGCAGTCCTTTAAGCAGGTTTTCTAATGTTACATACCAGGTTAAGGTCTTTAGAGCGAGTAGCTATGGCACCAGATGACTTCCACTTTGGGCTGCTAGGAGGTGGGTAGTATATGTATGACTTTTTGAAATAGGGTCAGTTTCACTGGGATATTATGGCAGTAAAATAGGTCATTGGCACCATTAGCTGCGGCATCTCAGGTTAGTTTAGAAGATTGCATGAGTGGAGCAGGAGCTTCGGGTAGCTTTATAAGTAATGTATATGGTATGATTGTTACTAGCTTGGTCACATTGTATTATAGCTGCCAGGCAGTAGCAGATTGGTGGGCTGGATTGTTGATGGATATGGTGCAGGCTTGTCAACAAGGTGCGGGTACTTCAGTGGATCAAGGAGGACTGGGTAGGTACTACTGCAGTTGTATTTGTGTTAGGGTTATGTTAATTGCTAAATCTTGTATAGTGGTTCACATGCTGGAGGGGTTAGGGTAGGTTTCATAGTGTGAAAACTAGGACATTACTATTGTCAAAGTAAGTTGGTTGTAAAGGCTGGTGATTGATAAATGGAGGGTCAGTGGGCTATAAATTGTGTGATTGCCATTTGATAGATGTTTTGAAGTTAGTAGTTGGGTGGTTTGGGATTATGGATGTTTTCCTGATTTTAAGAATAGTGGATATGACAGTAGAATTACTAGACAACTGATTCACTAAGAAAGGCAAATCAAGTTAGTAATTACTGTATCTGTTGGGTGGATAGAGGGGTTCTAGTTTGGCATGATGCCATGTCATTGCCATGGCTTAGTTTTGGGCATCATTGGGGCTTCTTAGAGTTCTGGTGGTTCATTCGGTAGGAATTGATGTGATTAAAAAATAAGTAAAAAGTATATAAAGGCCATAGCCGGCATTAGGCACCCACGAAACGTGCGGCGGTGGGGAGCCCACGATTACTTTCCCACAAATAAGGGCTCCCATTCAGCATCCGCGAGTTACCATGATGGTCCGACCGGCATTTACTTTGCTTCGGCTCGGCTCCTTGTGGATGTCTAGCTGCTCCATCATCGCGAAAATTCAAACTGCGTTTCCGTTTTTTTTTTTTTTTTTTTGATTCGTTGGCAAGCTGCAGTCAATCAGGTCCGCTCACTGAAACAAGGGATCTGATTGGCTGCAGCAGCCTGCGAATTAAGTCCTTGTTTTTTTTTTTTTTTAAGTAGGAAGTGATGAAGCAAGGACCTGATTGGTCCTTGCAAATCACTTCCTGCACAAACTGCCTTTAAAAAGGCACCTGCAGCTAATAAGGATCACTTCTCTTGTTTTTTAAACAGAAGAGTGTTCCTTAGCAGCAGCAGAGTGATCGAGAGGGGTTTGGACCAGTGTGAGGATGGACAGCAGGAACAGATCAGCGGTGGATCAAGCCTTTGCAGCGGTCATGGTTTTTGGATTATACTCTTTTTAAACTGTCCTTTTAAGGGCAACTTTTGAAAAGGTCTGACAAACTGTCCTTTTAAGGGCAACTTCTGAAAAGGTCTGGCAAACTGTCTTTTTAAGGGCAACTTCAAAGAGACTGAGTGGTCTGAGGAAGGCAAGCAGAGCAGGTGAGCCTTAAGTCTTGAAGAGGGAGCAATGTATTGGAAGCAGCCTTCTGTGGAAAACAAAAAAGGTAAGTTTTTGGGTTTAGTTTTAACTTTTTTTTGTGGAGGTGGGTGATTGTTTTTTGTGCATATTTCTTGTGCTAAGAGGTCTGGGGGAGTGTGGGCTGTGGTTGCATTAGTTTTATTTTGGTTTTCTGTACAGTTTTTGTGCTAAGAGGTTTGGGGGTGAGGACTGTAGTGGTACCAGTTTTATTTTGGGGCTGTGGTTATATTAGTTTTATTTTGGTTTTGTGTAGAGTTTTTGTGCTAAGAGGGTGGAGGTCAGGTTGTGGTTGTACCAGTTTTGTTTTATGTCCATGTGCTGGTGGTAAGAAGATGGGGGGGTGAGGGGCTGTGGTTATACCAATTTTACTTTACTTATTTTACATTTGTTTTCTGGATAGTCTGGGATAGAACCCATTCTCAGTGGATGCCCAGGGAGAAATGCTTTTTAGTACATGTGCTAGAAATATGTAAAATAATTTGGTTTCTGTTTATATGAGGGGCAACATAAGGGAATGTGAAGTGTAATATACATTTAATTGTGATTGCCCATTGGTTAGGAGACTGTATAACTTATTTGGAGGAAGAGGATTTTTTTTTTGGCAGTATCTATGCTGTATATGTAAATGGTAGAGAGAATGGGATAGGGGTGTGATGAAAAGGAGGAGACATAAATAATGGGACAGAGAAGGATATTGTAGTTGGCTAAAGCAGGGATAGGTGGGCAGTCTTGTGGGCTAGAGCAGGGATAGGTGGGCAGTCTTATGAGATGCTGCTGTCTAAGTCAATAGTCTTAGGCGTATAGGCGTATGGGGTAAGTAATGAAGATTAGCTTATTTCAGCCTGGGTTGGGACATGACCTGTTGCATGGTAGATGTAACACAAGTGTATCGATGTCAGCATATTGGATTGTGAGTGCTATGGATGTGGCGTTATTGAGGTTGATAATCCACTAAATTTAAGTGGATCAAGGATATAGCCTTGTGAGACTGTTAATGTGAGTGGAAGTAGAGGGGGGATAGATACTGGAAATATTTTATGGCTGTTTATGACCTTTTGGGTAGCTTTGGAGCCAGTGGAGGGCTAGGGGGATCTGATTAAGGTCGGTGAGAGAGTTAGTAGTTTGTTGAGAGACTCAAACAAAGGCCTTTAACAAATTGAGAAAGCCAGATACCTTAATTTGTAAATTGTATTATTATAACTGAGGAGGGCAGTTGCAGCATGAGACCTGAACTAAGCTGTGTTGGGATTTGGCAAGTAAATTATTGGTTGAGAATGAATGCATTCCTCTAGGAGTTTAGGTAGTGGGGGAAGAATTGCTCTTGGCCTATAATTTAAGTTCGCTCAAGCTTCCACCTTTGTGCAAGGGTATAATGTATATTTTCCATATGGTTGGGATGTGTACTACTCAGTAATGGATCTTTTAAGTATTCAGGATAAGAACTGGCTTCAACTGCTACTTTTTGAAACTGTTGGTAGATTGTCAAGCAGTATGTTTTGAGTTTTTTTACACATTTGTTTAACACTGTTCTACTATTTAGGTTTATAGTACTGTTTTACACTATCCCTGATGTTACACCTTGTTCTGCAATTTTTTTGGCTGTTTGAATTGTGCTGAGAGGTTAGGAGGTTGATGGGGCATGTACATTGCTTAAAATGCATAATGATCGGAGGGTAGTTTGCAGCTGTGAGAATGTTGCTGCTGAAGGCATATATTTTTTTTTTAAAACAAGTTTATTGTTTTTAACATACAAAATAAATATCATAACAATTTTATACAAGTAATTAAAATAGAAATGGTTATAACATTCAATAAAATAACCAAAGTATTTACAAAGACATCCACTACAATCAAATCAATTAATTAAACTAAAATACCATGCTATTGAAGCTAAGATTTTTTTAACAAATTTTGTAAAGTATCCCATATAATATAGTAAGATGTTTTTCTAGTAGTTCTTGATTTTATTGTCATCAATTCCATATGGCACACTACAGTCATAACATTTTTAAATTCATTAAACGAAGGAGGAGTATCTGAAATCCAATTTCTGGTTATTATTTTTCTAGCCACTGCTAGAATAGACCATAACAAGGGAAGCTTAACTTTTTTAACACTTTGAGGAACAGGAATATTGAATAATATAAGAGATTTCGAAATAATGAAACTATCTGTAAAAAGAGCCTGCAAAAAATCATTGATTGACTTCCAATATTCTTTCAATTTTATACAGTCATAAAACATATGTGCCCAATCAGCATTAATTTCTACATTGCATCTTTTACGTAGATTGTCTTTATTATTTATTTTATTCATCGTCAAAGGTGTATAAAAGGATCTATGTAAAAATTTCCAAGTAAAAAGTCTCCAAATAATGGAAAAAGTAGTTTTATAAGCAGATTCCAATATATATTGTTTATCTTGTTGATTTGGTGATTCACCATTAATGGAAGTGAAATAATTCCAATAGGTATCTACACTGTAATAAGTTTCTTCTCTGATAATTTTATGTATGTATGAAAGCTTAGCTTTATCAGAAACTTTATGTTGTAAATTTAATATCAAGTAATCAATCAATATTGGAATAGATTCTTTAACTGTTATAGACATTAAATCAATTTTATTAATAAGATGTTGTCTAAAGGTCTGAACTTTTAACCAACAAGTTTCTCTCAGATCAAATTCTTGTTTTAAGAAGTCTAAATTTTTAACTTTATTATCAGATAGCAACTGATACCAGTACTTTAGATCATTTTCTGTGACTAAATGAGTTCTTTCAGAAGTGGATGACAAAAGCATACCTTGTGTATACATTATAGGGAATAGAATAAAATTCCATTCCTTATACTTAGGATGTATGAATATAAAATTATGATAACTAATAATAATGTTTAATGGATAACTAACTATATATTTTGGTGTAATAGGTGAAGTACAAAATTATTTTAGTAACCATAACATGGAGTTATTTACAATCATATTTTTATGTGTTAAAGAGATTTTCATGAAGTGAATACTAATTAGTTCCCAGTAATCTTTCCATTTTGCAACATATGACTGATCTATTAACAAAGTAATAACTTTTATAATAGAAGAGATAGTATATAAGTTAAAGTCTGGAAAAGAAATGCCCCCTTGAGACCAGCTATTAGTTTGTTTCTTTAATGCAATCCTAGGTCTATTAGGTGCCCATAAGAAATTTAACATTAGTGTATTCAATTTCTTGATAATTATTTTTGTAGGTGGGAGTATTATTGATTGTATTAAGTATAATATCTTAGGGAATATTATCATTTTAATAATTGTAAGTCTCTCTTCCATAGTAAAAAACATATTATTCCAGCTATTGAAAAGATTTTGTATATTAAGAAAAGTATTATAATTATTATGTATAATAGATTTGATATCCTTAGTTAATATTATACCTAAGTAAGTTATCTGACCTGAATTGGGTATATATTTACTAAAATCATTAATGAGGACATTTTTTCGTGTATATATAGGTAATATTTTAGTTTTTTCTTCATTGAATATTAAACCAGAAATATTTTTAAAATTCATCATTTTATCAAATAGGGACTGCATAGAAGAATTAGATCCTGCTGATGTAATTAGAACATCATCTGCAAAAAGTTGAATTTTAGATGTTGTATTTTCATCTATATCAAATCCTTCTATATCAGTACTGTTTCTGATCAGATTAGCCCAAGGCTCCATTATTAAAGTAAATAATAATGGAGAGTGGACACCCTTGTTTTGTACCTTTTTAAAATGGGTATTTTTGTGAGACATATGTTCCTATCTTAATGTAAGCCAATGCTCCTTTATATAAATGTTCAATTAGATTTACAAATGCATCTGAAAAGTTTGTGCACTTCAGTAAGATAAACAAGTAGTCCCAACTTACTGAATCAAATGCTGAACTTATGTCGAGACTAATAAGTGTTAAATCATTCTTTCTCCTATTTGCAAAATCAATTAATGTTAGAGTTCTCCTTATATTATCAAAAGTATTTCTATTTACAATGAAGCCTGTCTGATCTATATCTATAATGCCTGGGATGATTGTCTTCAATCTATCAGCAAAAATACTCATAAGCATTTTATAATCAACATTAAGTAATGAAATAGGTCTATATGAAGTGCATCTAGTTGGATCTTTATTGGGTTTTAAAATTGGCGAAATAAATGTGTATTGCCAAGATGGGGGAGTTATTAACTCATTTTGGGCCAAAATAAAAACCCATGTATTAATGAGTATGTACTTTTAGAAAGAATTTTATATAACTCTGGTATAATACCATCATTACCTGGTGCTTTGTTTGATTCAAGCTTGTTTATTTGTGTAACAACCTCTTGTATATGAAATATTTTTATCCAGTAGTTTAGTTTGTTGTTTATTAAGTTTTTTATTCATGTTTGTAGTTATAAATTTCTTTATTTTATCTTTGGATTTCATGTTAATGTTATTATGATTAATTTTGTGAAAGTGATTTCTAAATTCATCTAATATTTCTGGTAGACTAGAAACATTCTTCTTTTTCCTTAGAGAGAAAATGTATTTGATATGATTTTGCTTATTCAACCTTTTTGTTTTATTTTTAAGTCTATGTAAGTATTTGGGACTTATAGAGTAAGACAAAAACTTGTATTTCCTAAAGTTATTTTAACTTTATGAGTTAAAATGTCTTTGTATTTCTCATTTAGTTTGTTTATTTCTTCAATGACTTTTTTGTCCATAATATTTTCTTTATTATTATGCTTATAAGAGTCTAATTTACTTTGAATATCTAATAATTCCTTATCCCAAGATTTCCTTTTATTATTATACCATCTGATACTTTGTCCATATAGATATGATTTTAAAGCATCCCAAACATAAACAATGGAGACTTCAGGAGTATTATTTATGTCTAAAAAATGTTGCACTTCTGAAAGTATATAATCTTTATAGTCTTTTAGTTGAGTTAAGTATGCTGGTATCCTTTTGATCTGAACATTGTAAGTACTTTTTATCATGAACTCAAAGACAACTGAATTATGATCTGATATAGGACATGAAATGATTTTAGAATTAATTAATTCTATTACCATCTGGTTAGAAATAAAGACTATCTATTTTTGAATAAGTTTTATATCTGTTAGAAAAAAAGGTGTATGGTAATGATTTTGAGTCTATCTGATTATTAATATCATTCAAATGATATGAATTAACAAAATCCTTTAAATGTTTTGCATTAGATGTAATTTTCCTTTTTCCTATAGTAGCAGTATCTTTTTCATGCAGGATACAATTAAAGTCTCCTGCTAAAATAATATCTCCTATAGAGAATGATATGATCTTATTAAGATGGTATTTCACTGTATTAATACCAATTCCTGGTATCCAATATACATTGATTAATGTATATGTCTTTCCATTAATTTGTATTGTAACCATACAAAACATTCCTTTATCATCTTCATAAGACTTAATAGTTTTAGGTATGGGCATACTTTTATTCCATAAAATAGCCACTCCTCTTTTTTTCTGAGTGTGCTCTGAACTAACTAATACTGTATATTTATTAGTGGCTAATTTATCAATATCCTTTTTCAGGAGATGTGTTTCTTGAAGGAATACTAAGTTGGCCTTATGTAGATTAATGTATCTCATTAAGCTTGCCCTTTTACATGGATTATTCAGTCCATTAATGTTTAAAGAAATTCCTTTTAGAGAAGTCATTTAGCATTTTTTAAACATATAAAACTTATAATCAGAATAACAATTAACAAAATAAGTAATGTTATACCTCCTCCTTTAAGTGTACCTTTAACTATAGCTGTATTTATTGAAACTCTTATGGGATTTTGTATAAGCTTCATTTTTGTTTGTAGTGACAATGAGTTTATAAAATGTATTGTGGATGTCAGAACTATATACAAACAACAGTAAACAGAAGAAAATAATATAAGGATTAAACCTTGCACCCAGCCTGGAGTTAAAAACTCCAACTTTGAGTAGCACATACCACTCAAGTTAACCCCCTACCCTAAGCAGCAGTACCTCAGTTGCCACCTTATCAATTTAATACTGGTTATTATTAACTAAAGTTAACCTCTTTCAATTAGATTATCTAGTAAGACAAAGCTAAACATTTAATAAATCAGCATCATATAAACAAATAGGAACTTTTAGAAACAATTCATACTACTATGTACATCTATTTAGTATAATACATTTATAATCAAATAGCATTCAAATAAACTTGATATTGGGAACCGAGAAGAGAGAGAGAAAGAAAAGAAGAGAGAGGGAGAGAGAGAGAAAAAAAAGGGGCATATCTACATATTAATTTATTCAAAATTTGTAAAAATAAGTTCTTATGTTCATTTAGAGTCAATAACTTAGGCTATTATGGTTCAGACATTACATATATTAGGATATTCCTATTTTCTGTCATAGAAATGCAGTTAACAGCTTCTAAAAGACTTTAAATTACTTGCATCAAAGCTTTCTTCTCATACTTATTATTGCCAGTTAAATAAAATATTTATGTTCATAAATATGGTTACAAATCATACTGCATAGCTATGTAAATTCCCAGATATACTTAAATCATTGTGTAGAAAGCCATCTGTATTTTATATATCTGAACTGCTGCTTTAAAATATGTCACATGACAACTTCTTCTAAGATAAAATCATAATGATATTTATGCTTGTCAGTTAGATAAGTCAAATGAATTGTAGTATTATATATGTTAAATCATGAGTATTTACATACATTAATATGTTGCAGTCATATAAACTTTCAAAAACATATGTATATATGTTTAACTTTCTATGCCTTCTAAAATATCACACTTGCTTACTATGGGATACTGAATCATTTAAAATCATTATAACTTTCATATTTTATAAATTATAACATAAATAAGTAAGTAGTTATAAAAAATAACTCACATTTAAATGTTATAGAGTTCATTTTTCATCGCAGAGTCGCATTTGCGGCAGTTCTACTTCCTGGTAGAGTGTTCTTCTTGAATCTGCGATGTGTCAGTGTGAATTCAGGGGTCAAAGTTCAAAATGACTGCATTCAGCTTCTCAGCGTGTATTCTGAGTGTTGAAGCTTTTAAAACAACTCGAGGACACTATTCACAAGGTAACCCACATCCCAAATTGTCTCCCTTAACATTCTGGTGGGAATTTTAATAAATGCAAGTGACTAACATTCATTTAGCAATACAAATGAAACTAAACAGAGTAAAACCTTCGTGAAGTATTTTACAAGTTATTACAGTCTCTATGACAGTGAAACTAAGCCCACAGTTATTAATATATAATACAACTACTTTTTTATGCCCCAATTCAATTATTTATACAAATCTTATTATATACATGTATCAGTATTATCAAAAGCACGTAAATGTACTTATATGAAAAAAAAGAGAGAGAGAGAAAAGAAAAGAAAGAGAGTAGAGAAAAAAAAGAAAATGAGAGAAGAAAGAGAAAAGATAAAAAAGGAAGCTATAAAAAGTATCTACAGTGAAATATTACTTGCTGTTTATATTAATAAAGATAGATATGAAACATATTATTTACTACTATTTTAGTTTTAATTATTAGTAATTAAATCATGACAGATTATTTGTAAACAAGTATAAGCAATAGAATCATGGCAAAATAATTAGCAACAGTATTTAAACAGCATATATACTTTAAAAAAAAAAAAAAAAAAAACTAATAAGTTATTATTCCACTTATCATATTTTCATCATACTTCTCTCCCTGCCCTCCCCCACCCTTTACTGAATGCATAATCTAGAAAGAATGTCATTATTTAAAACAAGAAGAGAGAAAAAAAATGTATCAAATTACTAACCTTGGGTCTCTTTATCACAAAGAGAAACAAGTTGATTGATAGCTTGTTATTTGTTCCTCAGATATTTTGACTATTTATGAAACAAAAACAGATCTTTGTACACAGAAAATAACTTTGATTAAATCTTTTTCAGAATATTTGTGGCTTTCTGGAGATGCAGTAACTGTATTTAAACTGATTAATAGTGAAGAAAAAAGAGAGTGAGAAAAAAAAAGAAAAAACATAGAACAAGTAATTTGTTTTTTAGTCTTTTTTTCTTCTCTGAAGTCTTCCAAGAAGCTTCTGTTGCCAACCTCTTTAATGAAGGACTAGCCCATTCCATTTCCTCTATTTTATCCAAAATCTTATTTTTTTTTAATATACAGCAACGCAGAGTCTAAGTCTTCAAAAATTCTAGGGCCATCAGGTAGAAAGATTTTTAGTTTGGCAGGAAACAGAAGGTAGGTTTTAAACTGTGCTTTCTTAAGCTCTCTTATTAATGGCAGAAAAACTTTTCTTTTAGTTATTACCAAGGAAGAATAGTCATTGTCAAAACGCACAGTTGCCTCATTAATTTTAACAGGTGCTTTAGCCCATGCAGATTTAAGTACCATCTCTTTGTCATAGGATGATAGAAATCTAACTATAACTGATCTAGGATACTTTTTGTTAGAGTTAAAATTAGATATGGATCTATGGGCTCTTTCAATACCAAAAGAAAATGCTTCTGGCAAGTCTAAAGTTTTGGGAAGCCATGTATTTAAAAAAGAAGTAATATTGTTACCTTCTATATTTTCTGGCAGTCCAAAAATCCTAATATTATTGTGCCTAGATCTATTTTCCAGGTCATCAAGTTTAGTTTGTAGATGTGTGTTCTGCTTCAGCAAAAACTCAATGTTAATTTCTTCTTCCTGGATTCTATTCTCCATGTCATTAACAGTCTCTTCTATGCCTGTAATCTGAGTCTTCTGTTGTTGCAAGTCTAGATGTAACAAATCTATTTGTTTTGTAGTTTTTTCTATGAAGTTATCAATTTTAGTATCCAGTTTGTCCATTTTAGTAGTAAGTTGCTAAATTGTAGATATCAGGGACTGAAGCTCTTTCTTGATGCTGGAATCTTGAGAATTTGTCTTACTGGAACTCATTTCAAACAGAGAAGCTGACAGAGAAATTTCCAAAGTGTTTTCTGACAGGAATATTATTGAAATTTTCTTTCTTTTTTAGATATTATTCAAGAAACTGATATTCCAAACGTATTTAGAAAGAAAATTACTACATAAATTAATTTTTAAAGTAATTATTTCCTGTCAGTGCTGTGAAATTGGTGGAGCTGAAGAAATCTGCTGCTATCCTGTGTTCATCCTTGGCCACCAAGGCATAGATGTTTTGAATGTATCCTAATGCAAGCCCTGTTACACTACTATTGCATATAAATCTGCAATGCACCACTCACTGATGCAATGACTGCAACTTTTTTGTTGTCCGTAGTTAATGTGTTGAAAGTTTGGGAGTGTGGTTAGGGCCTGTGAGAATGTTGCAGTGTTCAATGTTTGACTGGAGCCTTCTTAATGGGGGTCATGTACTGTATAAGGACATTGTTAATGCTATGCCTATGTTTTTGGTTTTCACTTTATCCAGGATTATTGCACATCGGCTGGTGGGGGGGCGGGGGTTCTTTAGAATGTACTGATATCTTAATGCATGCTAATGCAAATACTGTTCTGTCGAGGGTTATAGTACTGTTTAAATATCCCTAGTGTTACAGCTTGTTCCGAGTTATTTTTGGCTGTTTGGATTATGTAATTTGGAATATGCTGGCGCCTGTACATTGTTTAAAAAGCCCAATGTTGGGAGAGTAGTTATTGGCTGTGAGAATGTTGCAGTGTTCAATGTTTGCTTGAAGTTTTTTAATGTGGGGCCACACACACTATAAGCACATTGGGCAGGATTCACGAAGGCTTGCATGGAGTGTAAGAGACGTGCAACACTCCATGCAAGCCTCGCGATCCAGGAACAGCCCTAAGCTCCGTGTAAGAGACCAGCTAAAACGTCTCTTACACAGACTGGGCGTGGACATACTAAATACCTCACTTGCATCCGAAAGGTATGCAAATGAGGTATATTAGCGATCCACAAAGCAGAAACCAGTCCGTGTAGGAGACGTTTTAGCTGCAGAAATGTACTCAGTTGACAACTGAGTACATTTCTGCAAATTCCACAACGGAGCGATGTCAGCTCCAAAAAAAGGTTGCATATGACTCAGGCAGCATGCCAATGGCCACACATGTGGCCATTGGCAATACAACCCGATGCCAAAATGAAAAACAATTATATATATGTTTAAACACAGCGCAGCCCCGTGCAAACGGGCTGCGCTGTATAAAAACATAAAAAAGAAGGTTATAAACCCACAAATGTGGGTTTCATGCAATACATGGAATGACAATGCAGGGACCAGCAGACCAAAACCAACAAGGCCACCGTGTAGTGGTTGCTAAGGGGGGAAGCTGAGTCTAAGACATGTAACTAAGCATTAGTAGGCAATCTCATGTAAATGAGGGTTCGGATACTGAATCTCACAGTCACATAGCAAATGAGCACAGTCTGAATAGTGTAAGAGATACATAAGGGGGAGGAATAGAGTAGGAGATAGGTGACATCACAGGGGGGAATAGTAGAAAGAAATGCAGTTCAATGGAGGCCAGTGTAACATGACAGATGACAGGCACAGATCATGGAAAGAGGTGTGCCACTAGATAAGTCATGGAAAGTCAAGAAATGGAAGGTGTACACTGTTACTTACACCAAAGTTTCTTGCTGGGCGTGCATGCGCACGTGTGCACGCCATGAAGCGCGAGTAGGACAGTGTGCACATGTGTAAGGCAGTCTGAGCATATGGGAGCATGTTGGGAGATGTTTAACACTGTATGCGCTGGTGTGTGCATGTGTAGGGCAGGCTGAGTATGTTAGAGGCTGTTGGCAGACGTGTAACAGTGTTTGCGCGGGTGTACGTGCGTTTTAACCCGAATAAGTAGATTCTGAACTGTGTAAGCACGTGTGCGCGCGTGTAAGCCACTGTGAGCGTGTTTCAGATAGTATGCACGTTGCTCCCCCCTGAGGAAACAGAGAGGAAAAAGGAAGCAACAGAATTAATAGGAAGCTAGCAGGGATAACTGCTGAAGCTAGCAAGTGAAAACAATTAGAAGCAGGCAATTACACAGGCAAAATAGTACCCCAGCCCAGCACTTAATACTCTGCAAACAGTAGTGCAGGATGTTTCCATTAAGAGACACTGCAAGACAGGAGTAAGCTAATAGAAGTGAAAACTGAAAAAGCTGAACTCAGAGCAGAAATGTTAAGGGCTGCCATTGCTGTCATAATGAGACATAGGCGACTTGCTGAGGGTGGTGACAATGCAGATGGTGCCAGACAACCCACAGTGAGGAGACAGAGAAGAGTGTACAGGCCCAGGGTCACCTACCACGGGTTACATGAGCTGGAGATAGTAGAGCGCTATAGAGTGGACAGAGAGCTCCTGCAGCAAACTGTTGAGCTGTGCAGGCCACGCCTCACACACAGAACCAACAGAGCGGAACCCATCCCAGTGGAAACCAAGGTATGTGTTGGCCTAAGAATACTAGCAACAGGTACCTTCCAGAGACCAACTGGCGATATGATGGGGATATCACAGGCATCAGCCTCCAGGGTACTACACCAGTTCCTGGATGCCATGTCAGCACATGTCGGTGATCATGTATATTTCCCCAATGCCCATGAGGTATTGGCCAGCAATATGCGTCTCTTCCAGCAAATAGCGGAATACCCTGAGGTACTGGGTGCAATAGACTGCACGCACATATGCATCAAAGCACCAGCCGGTGAGCGGGGTAGGGCCTACATTAACTGCAAGGGCTTCCCCTCCATCAACTGCCAGGTCGTGTGTGATGCCCAGGGCATAATAATGAATTTGTGTGCTGGCTGCCCTGGGAGTTATCACGATTCCCACATCTGGCATTTGACGCAGCTGTACCAGACATTTGCCAGTGGGGACATCCCACACGGACACCTAGTGGGGGATGCAGGTTATGCACTGGAGCCGTGGCTGATGACACCCATCAGAAATGCATGCACACCTGAACAGGAACGCCATAATGAGGCACACGCACAAACACGTAATGTAATAGAGCATGTGTTTGGGCTGCTCAAGTCGTGGTTCCGGTGTCTGGACACATCTGGTGGAGCCTTGCAGTACACACCAACTACATGTACCCAAATTGTCATGGTATGTGCTATGCTACATAATATGATCTTGCAAAAACAGCTGCAGCAGGACCAGCATAGGGCCGGGCCAAACAGCCCCCACCATTGCCAAGGCCATCACAGGCAGAGTGTGACTCTGAGGAGGAAAACCTGAGCCTGCCCCAATAGGCAGAAGGAGGTGTGCAAAGTATGCCCTGGCCTTGGCAAAGAGGCAATGCATAGCACATACACTGGCTCAGTAGGAACCCTGGGAATGATACCCCTCTCTGACTCACTCATATAGTAACAGGGATGCCTAACATGACACAACCTGCTCTCAAACATGTACAGGGAGTGTAGTATGTGCATCCGACAGAGGCAGCCCTGCAGCACCACCTGAGGCATGATTGCCATGTGTTAAGCAATGTAACACCATCTAGTATATGCAAACTTGAATACCCTGCCTAACATCTCACCCTCACCAAGCATGATGCCACACTATGAAGACAAGAAGATCAAGTACAATAATTGGCTGAAGTAATGCAGTCAGTCAAAGGGGAGCCAATGTGTTACAGGCTGGGCAGATATGCGGAGGTTGACATGATGCACCACCTGGTAGGGGTGGTGTGCACCTATCATGCCATGCCCCATGGATATTAGCAAAGGCTGTCAGTACCCACAGCATGCCCTGAATAGGTAAGTCTCAAAACACAAACCCACCTTCATAGGTTCTACAAGGGATAGGAACCTAGATGTAATACTACCCCATGACAGATGTATAAACAGCAAGATGTGTGCAATGTAAATGCACACAGTAAGGAGAATGTAGATACCAGTCCTGTAATAGAGAACTGGGCAAGGCTCACATCAGCACCCTAACACTACCAGGTCACACCTCATCCTGTGCTGTACAGCCGCAAAACATGGAACAAGCTACAAAAGGAGGGTGACTAGCAAGAAATGGCAAGGATAACCACACCCCCATGTTGGTACCACAACAAGAAGCAGCATGGAATAGCCATGGTCAAATACCAATGGCTAAAACTGCCTCGCAGTATATAGCCTGCTGCAGACTACTGTCCTAATACCAGGAACAGCACCTGGCCTATGTCAGAATACATGAATATATCAAGCCCCCCAAACCACATTATATTGCTTGACTGAAAATACCCAGACATACACCAGTAGCATTGTACTAGCACCAACACAGTAGGAGAAAATTACTCAGATTCCATGAACCAAAATGCCCAGGAACAATTTACTACTCCCACAAGAGGGTAAGCATACTGGATGTGATAATCAGCAACATGTGGACTGGATGGCAAGATGAGAAGTGTACCCCTCACTGGTAAGACCAGACCATAGAGTAATCACACTGGATATACACACCCTGACCCCAGTCCCTGGCCAGAATAACACAGTGAAAAACATGTGTAAAGTATAGGTTGCAGCCCGCAAAACTGATGTTGAATCCACAAAAGGCCCTGTGCAAGTGCAGAATATGGGACACACCACAGAACATGTTATACAGGCATTCCATGAACACAGCCAGGAATGCTTGGAGTATGCAATCACAAATAACAACAACACACAATGCCATACACGCAGGCATCTGGCATGCTGGCCTCCAGCCATTACCAAACCATGCAAGAGAATGAGGAAGTTACCACATGATAGAGCAAACATAAAAAGGGAAGTAATCACTGACCAGTAGTATGGCAACAACATATGTCCACACATACAATCCACTAAGTCCAGCCACAACAAGTATAATCTGTGAATCCAGAGGCAATGTGATGCCAGTACGATGTACACAGACAACCACAACACCCCCCAATAAATACAAACATATGTGATAGATGCATCCATGTATCCAAACCAGAGGTTGAGCTCCAACAACTCAGTACTGTCAACACTAGTCAGGAGGAGAAGGTAACCACATACACCACAAACCCAGTCCCACATAGACCTACCACAACTGTAAACCAAACACATAAACACAGACAAATATTCCCGGAGGTCTTAATTACAAACACACCACACCAACAGAAGCCTCCAAAGTAGATCACAAGCAACCACAACCTTCAAACATAGCACATGCAAGAAATAGTACGCAAAGCTGGTGTGCCAAACAGTCACAGGCCTGAAGAAGAAACAACATGCCTGATACAGTCGTAATAGGTGTCTGTATAGGCAGACACACAGCTGTCCCACTCACCAGACTGAACAAGAGAAAGGGTAGAGTAAGCTGCTTGTAGGCTGCCACAAAATGCCACATAACACAAGTACGCAGGTCACCCCAAAGCAAGCAGAAATATGATGCACTCAATGTCCATGCTGGTGTGAATTACCTGAGATGTACCTCCCTGGTCAACATCAAATGAGACATGGATGGTCCCTCAGAGTATGTACCCCAGGGCGGGATGACACTGGCTGTGTGCAGCATCCAACCCTCACCAAGAATGATGCCACAGTACAAACACAGAATGCTCATGTTTAACAGCTGGCACAGTTACACCTGTCAGTCCAAGAGGGTCTAATGTGTGTCTGCTTGAGATGTCAAGCATGACAAGCCATGCTGCTGTTACAGGGATGTCTGTCGGCTGTTACCCATGTGCGTCTGGATACTGGATAAGGCCTTTGCCGCCTCCATAGAACCCGTATGTAGGCAAGGCCAAAAAGACTACCCACCACCCTAGAAAACATAAGTGGTAGGAAAAATAAGGGTAATGCTGACCAATGCCAGATGTGTAAACTGCAATATGCATGCCCCTGAGGCACTTCCCATTATGGAGAACATTGATGTCTGTCCAGTGACAGAAGCCTGCTGCAAGCCTAGTGATAGCACACCAGCACTACTAGGTTATACCACATATCATGTGTTATGGCCCCAACACCTGCACCAAAACATCAAAGCAGGGGGAGTATCCATATGCAGCACAGACACCCATATTGCCAGGTAACTGTCAATGCACAAAGCAGCGGACACCACCCATGTGCACATAACTGTAGTCAAAACTGCTGTACAGTCTGTAGCATGCGACAGACCACACTCTCACACACAAGAACTCCACCCAGACATCTGAAGACACTGGACAGTATGAATGTCCCACCAAATACCAGACAAGGTACACACAAAGTACCACATAGGTGTCAAACCATTATGTATGCAAGGAGTAATCAGGGACCTAGGGACACAGGTCGACATTAATCTGTCATGTGACAGCCACAATGCCAATGTGGCTATGAAGACTGTTGATGCTGGACACCGTATCATGAAAGAATCCACATCAACATCAACAGAGGTCACTGTGCCGCTGTACTGTTCCCTTATCAGACCCATAATCTAGTACAATGACTCATATGGGATGTACCGTACGTGACACCTGCAGCGGTTCGGAAGACCTCATAGTTACCCCACCAACAGGATAAAGGGTGTGAAATATATGTCATATGCTGCCTGGCTGTAGACACCCCAGCTGACTGCAGTCACACACTGCCTACACAGAGGCATTGTATGTCTGTTCTACAAGGCCATGTCCAACACAGGAGTAATGGACATGCTACACCACAGGAAATCAAAGCCATTGGAGCTGTGAGAGTCACAGATGTCAACCTCAACACATAATGAAATAAGATGTGCTGGAGGGACAGATACATAACCCATAGGCTCCCCACACCCAGAAACAGGATCCCAATCCATGGTAGGCAGAGCCCCTCACTGACACCCCTCAACAGGAATATTGCCAAGTGGATGGATGACCGTACATGTATACTGTGGGTCCCCACTGTGTCACGACCAGACAGAGGCACAGTGAAGAACCTCACAAATGGCCATAATTGAACATAGCAAGGGGTGGCAAAAGACACACACACTCTAGCTAGGCTTACTAATGGCCTAGGGTGACTAGCCTACTATGAACCCATGAACCTATGAAGATACAAAACGTACAGGACACTAAGGATAATCACAAGGCTTACCCAACTGATGGTAGGAACCATGTTGGGCATCCACAGATATGCTCCGAATCACACAGATATTACAAACAACATACCAAACATACACACATATTGCTAGCATACAACCTGTCAGGTGCAGTGCAAACACCCCCCCCACCGAGGGCAAAATACCTATCCCAGCAGATAGTCCCCTGACATTGCAGATGCTGAGGTAACAGCCATCATCTGCAAAGCAGAACACACAGCAGCAAAGGTATGTGATGGTGTCCTGTGCTGAGGCCAACATGGACCCCAAGAATAATGGAATGCCAAATCACACTACTGGCCATTGTCAGCCTTACCACAGGATATGTACCCAAAGAGCAGTGTACAACAGTGGTCCATCACAACAAAGGTGTTGCCTGAATGGATACTCCAAACTACCACCCCAGGATCCTGACAAGCTTGTTCTGCACAGCTATGGAAAGGATCAGTATGTACCGCAGACAGAAGGCTAATGTGGACCTACTGATACTGGACCCTACACACTGTGGCTGTTGTGACTGCAGAACCGGCCCCTAAACATGTCTGACCCATTTGAAGCAGTCATTAAGGTCATTGATGAGGGCTATGTGGTCCACACAGCGTAGCTAGACCGTGCACATGCTTCTAGACAATACCGTACGTGTTCAGTATGGATATGTTCACCAGCTTAAATATACACCCCTATGTCAGTAGAGGGGTTGCAAAGCAGACCAAGGACAGAACTGACATGGTCAGACATGCCGCATCCATGTCAGACTACAAAGCGGATATGAGTGGCATCCCACAAGGCCTGGTCTTGGCCCCACCCACCCCCGTTCTGTGTACATGTCCCATAGGTATAGGCCAACATGGAAGGACTGTGACTGAGCATGTATGCAGAGGAGTACAAACAGCCCACCATATCCGACCCCCAGCTGACACAAGCAACCCACAAAATGGCCACCTACAAACAGACAACTTTAGCCATAGCCATGTCAGCAAGCTAATTGCAGAACTGTGTATAGACAACCACCGTGGATATACAGTAAGTGCCCACAAATTACCACACAGGTGTTAACCCATGAGGTACCTAACATGTAATGTGAGACCTGGGTACAAAAGGTGATAAATATCCTGCACTGGACAAACATGTGGCTGTAGTGTTCGCAGAAACATGTATCATATATCCACCCAAACATGAAGGCTGGCAGATGTAGATAAGGGGAACTCACTGTGGCTCTGCAGCCATCCTCCATCAGCATCACAACTGACTACAATAGCCCCTGTGGGATATACCGCAGCAGACACCTCCATCAACTGTAAAGTCCACAACAGTACCCCACCAGGGGTAGCAAAGAGCATGAACAGATGCCATGTGTTGCCTGAGTAAACAAACTGCAGCCCCACACACCACCATCCTTCCCAGCTACAGGAAAGCTGTGCCTGATGTATGAAGCCATGTCCAACCTGGAATGAATGAACATGTTGCACCTTGTACAATCTGAATGGCAGTGAACTATGCACATGAGAGCCCTGAACCCCAGCACTGACATTCATAGGACAAGCTGTACTGAATGATCCATAACACAGAAGGCACCCACACACTTCAGTAAACTCCTGGTACAGGTCAGCCAAAGAGCCACATATCGACACCCCTCAAGAGGCATCCTGATGAGTGTATGGGAGATGGTAGGCTACCCTGGGTATCACTGTTATGTCAGAGGTAGACGGAGGCACAGTATACTAACCATGACATATGTAATGGCAAACTCCAGTTACAATGTGTGTCGAAGGACAAACACACCCTGTGACTAGCATCAGAAATGGCCTATGGAACATCGCTAGTGTTTGCCAATGTCCACCCATGTTGTGGAATACACTAGCAATGTTGGACGAGCCTGGTGTAGGTAGTTCATATCTGAACATATTGCAACATGGTCATATGTGCACAACTGACCCCTACACAGTCTGTTGTGCTCACTATGAAGATGTCAAGCAGTCATAGGACTAAAGCCCAGGATACTGTCCACCACAGTGAAAGTACCGAACTAGTACACTGTACGGTTCTACAGTGTTAGGTCATTATGAAAGTATGTTGAGAACTGTCTGCAAAGAATCCCATGCAATTCCTGCAGGCACAGTATAATCCCTGTTGTGGCAGACATGAAGCAGTTGGCCAGTTAGTACACACCATGACACCCAACACACAATCATAAACGTGCGATATTGTCGAAGTTCACACACACCCAAATATGTGGTGGACTTCAGAGTGCAACATATGGAAAGCTCACACTGGGCATGCTCGCACACTTTGATAAATGAGGCATATGTCAGACAGCATGCCATGGAAAGGATGAACTGGGCATGCTCACACACTTAGGCCATATCTCCGTTTAGCTGTTGGCCACACATATCTGGTATTTGTACGTGTCAGTCCAGGAACCAACCACAACACAGCAATCAGCCCAGTGCACACAGTAAATGACCACAGAGACATAAGTGATATAGTGGATCGCCGTCATATGCAAACATCTGCCACAGATACACAAGTTGGTCATAGGAACAGGAAATGCTATGGCAATAAAGACCTGCAAACAGTAGAACAGCACAACAAATATTGTGCATCTGACAATTGAACATATGGGTGTAGAGGTCAATACTAGGCTTCTTGCCCCAGGGAATGACAGCTCAGCCAGAGTGTGCTTGGCATCTGCATCCCCAGGATACCCTGCATCCCCAGGATAGTAGGCTACTGTGCCACTGTAAAGTACGTCACAGAAGGCAACATGTGAGGCTAGTGAGCTGTGCCTCTGTCAAGCAGGGGCACTATGGAGGTCTCAGGGATTGAATGTGCTAAGCCACAGCCATGTTGTCGGTGTGTGCTGTGAGAGGGTTGCTGATGATCTCTGACAGTAGGTGTCCATCAATAACAGACTGAGGGAAGCCCTATCTGCATTCTCCAGATGATTCCACTGTCAACACTGTGTTGTAATGAGTATGTGTGAATGAAGTGCTGAGCTGGAACTGTCCACAGATGTCCTCCCTCTGTGGGCTACAGCTCTGCAATGTATTAGGTCACTCTGTCTGCTGAACGGCGCATATATGGCTGGTGTACAGCTGACAGGTGTCTTGTTGTGGAGCAGTCATGGGTATATGTGGGATAGCATGACCAATGCAAACTGTACACATTCTCATAGGATGCAATTGTCAAGGATTATGCTGAGTGGCCAGTATAGTCCTCCAGCATGGGTCCTCTGAAGTCATCCACCCCAGTCTACACAAGTGTAGAGTCTGCTTGTGCTAAACACAGTTTGTGTGCAGTGACAACCTTGCCTGGGGGTGGAGATGAGATATGGATGTCCAGGGAAAGGTGGGTATGGTCAGATATCAACAATGGTGGTATACCTCTGGTGTGGAACAGTGAGTACCCACGTTGCAGATGGACAGGTGCAATATGTATTCACCCATGTGGCTGTGGTGTGTGGTTCTGCCATAGCACATGGACCCACAACATGTAGTGGCTGTAGGGTAAAGTGGTAGAGGCCTGAGTAGTTCTCACACACAATATGCCTGTACCTGATGTTAACAACTGGAATGGTGTATGTGAATACCTGCATATCCTGGCACTGTTCCCAGGGAAGCTAAGTGTGTGTCCTGGATGTGGGTGTGGTGTTCTGGACTGGTTGTGTTGTGTGTAACAGGTCCTGTGGTCCCAAAGCATGGCATAGAACATAACATGCCAGTGTGATGTGCATATCTGACCCTGACATAGGTGGCTGCAAATGCATATATATGCTATCCTCCACCTGACAGGTAGTACTACATCTACATACCTCTGTAGAAATAAAGATGTCAGCACCCTAGAAATACTACAGGTGCAAAACAGATGCCCAGTAATTTGGATAGTGCTCTCTGCTAATGCATCTCCCTTAAGTGTCATAATATAGTTAGGTAGGGGTTTGAATCCTGCAAGTGTGTGTGTTTGGATGAGGGCAATTACAGTGTGTGTGCAAATTTGTGTGAGGGAAATCCCCTTTTGGCAACTGGGAGAACACACTACAGGATCCACACTCCCCTTTCTAAACACAGATGATGTCAGCACCCTATAAGTACAACAGGAGAAGAAAAGCCTCCCAGTAATGTGAATAGCGCGCTCTGCTAATGTGTCCGTCTCGAGTGTCATAACATAGTTAGGTAGCGGTTTGAATCATGCAAGTGTGTGTGTTTGGATGAAGGGGGTTAGTGTGTGTGTGCAAATTTGTATGAGAGAAATGTTCCTTTTGCCAACTGGGAGAACACACTACAGGATGCACACTCCCCTTTCTAAACACAGATGATGTCAGCACCCTATAAGTACAGCAGGAGAAGGGAAGCCTCCCAGTGATGTGAATAGCGTGCTCTGCTAATGCATCTGTCTCGAGTGTCATAACATAGTTAGGTAGTGGTTTGAATCCTACAAGCGTGTGTGTTTGGAAGAGGGGGGTTACTGTGTGTGTGCAAATTTGTGTGAGGGAAATGTCCCTTTTGGCAACTGGGAGAACACACTACAGGATGCACACTCCCCTTTCTAAACACAGATGATGTCAGCACCCTATAAGTACAGCAGGAGAAGGGCATCCTCCCAGTAATGCAAATAGCGCACTCTGCTAATGCGTCCGTCTCGAGTGTCGTAACTTAGTTAAGTAGTGGTTTGAATCCTGCAAGTGTGTGTGTTTGGCTGAGGGGGTTAGTGTGTGTGTGCAAATTTGTGTGAGGGAAATGTCCCTTTTGCCAACTGGGAGAACACACTGCAGGATGCACACTCCCCTTTCTAAACACAGATGATGTCAGCACCCTATAAGTAGAGCAGGAGAAGGAAAGCCTCTGAGTAATGTGAATAGCGCGCTCTGCTAATGCGTCCGTCTCAAGTATCGTAACATAGTTAAGTAGTGGTTTGAATTCTGCAAGTGTGTGTGTTTGGAAGAGGGGGGTTAGTATTTGTGTGAGGGAAATGTCCCTTTTGGCATCTGGGAGAACACACTACAGGATGCACACTCCCCTTTCTAAACACAGATGATGTCAGCACCCTATAAGTACAGCAGGAGAAGGGAAACCTCCCACTAATGTGAATAGCACGCTCTGCTAATGTGTCCGTCTTGAGTGTCATAACGTAGTTAAGTAGTGGTTTGAATCCTGCAAGTGTGTGTGTTTGGATGAGGGGGTTAGTGTGTGTGTGCAATTTTGTGTGAGGGAAATGTCCCTTTTGCCAACTGGGATGCACACTCCCCTTTCTAAACACAGATGATGTCAGCACCCTATAAGTACAGCAGGAGAAAGAAAGCCTCTAAGTAATGTGAATAGCGCACTCTGCTAATGTGTCCGTCTCGAGTGTCATAACATAGTTAGGTAGTGGTTTGAATCCTGCAAATGGCAAGTGTGTGTTTGGATCAGGGGGGTTACTGTGTGTGTGCAAATTTGTGTGAGAGCAATGTACCTTTTGGCAACTGGGAGAACACACTACAGGATGCACACTCCTCTTTCTAAACACAGATGATGTCAGCACCCTATAAGTACAGCAGGAGAAGAGAAGCCTCCCGGTAATGCGAATAGTGCGCTCTGCTAATGCGTCCATCTCGAGTGTCATAACCTAGCTAGGTAGTGGTTTGAATCCTGCAAGTGTGTTTGTTTGGATTAGAGGGGGTAGTGTGTGTGTGCAAATTTGTGTGAGGGAGATGTCCCTTTTGGCAACTGGGAGAACACACTACAGGATGCACACTCCCCTTTCTAAACACGGATGATGTCAGCACCATATAAGTACAGCAGGAGAAGGGAAGCCTTCCAGTAATGTGAATAGTGCACTCTGCTAATGCATCTCTCCTGAGTATCGTAATATAGTTAGGTAGGAGTTTGAAACCTGTAAAAGGCAGGTGTGTGGGTTTGGATGTGGGGAGTTTGTGTGTGTGCATTTCCGTATGAAAAACATGTTAGTTTTGGCAATCAGGAGATCACACTACCTGATGCACATTACCCTTTCAAAATACTGATGTTGTCAGCACCCTATAAGTACAGCCAGAGAAGAGGAACTATCTAGTAAACCGAATATGGTGCTTTGCTAATGCATCTCTCTCACGTGTCATGACTTAGTTAGGTAGGGGAATGAATCCTGCAAATGGCAAGTGTGCATGTGTGTGGGGGTAGTTGGGTGTGTGTAAATGCAAGTGTGAGAGGACAGATCCTTTTGGCAAATACTACAATACACCAGATGCTGCATACTCCCCCAGTAAACACAGGGGACGTCACCACACTATCAGCACAGCCAAACAGGGCTAGTTGGCTAGTAATGCCAACAGTGCGCTCTGCTACTGTGTCTATTACCATTGTCAGAGTACAGATAGGTATGTTTTGATAACCCACAAAGGCCACGTGTGGTTGTGTCATGCAGTATGACCTTGTGTGGGTGTTTGTACATAACAATGCATGCCATTGCCTAAACCAGCAATGGCATTGCACACATAATGTATGTGTGTGACACATACAGATAAATACCTGCGACCTGCAGTAGTTACCATGTCTGACACATGCCTCGAGTGGATAAATGGTATTTGCAATGTATACCAATATTACTGTGTCTTACTGTGCAGGGTCCACACATGGTATGTCTCTATACAGTGTGGGTGTCTATGGTGAAATACCTACAGCAGGGGATACACATCTGGTCTGGGCCATATAGTGTACATGTAGTCGATGTACAGGTGCTGCATGTTCCCACCTGTTGTGGTAGTGGTAACATGTCATTCCACTGCAATTCAGTGACCACATGCTGTGAACCCTTCAACTAGTGTGTTGTAGCTACAGTAATGCTCACACACAATGTTTGGCTGGATGCAGTCTGGCCATATAAACACAGTTCTTGAGACTGTCATATTGCCAGTGTTGTTATGGAGGATAGGTGGTCTTCCTCTGTATGGGAGGGTTGTGTGTGCCAGGCTATGAACCAGATGGCAGTCCGACACACTGTTAGCTGCATATGAGTAGGCCCTGATGGTTTGTGCTGTGCCAACAACCTGGAGGTGTGTGTATCTGTGTTACCTTGGGATACCACCCCCCTATTCATGTGTGTTACATGTGTAGGGGACGACAGGCATGGTATGGGGCATAACCTGTCAGTGATGGGTAACACGTGTGAGCCATGAATCATGAATCTGGTACAGCACAGACATTGCAGTTCACCGTGCTGAGGGCAGTGTCTGGTGCATGCATCTTCCGGTGTACACTGCTGTTGTTGTGTAGCAGCACTGTTAGTGTCCTAACCTGTGTGATACCCACAGAGGTGACTATGTAAACCTTGTCCTGCAGCATAAGGCAGAATGTGTGTACCAAGGAGTTTTGCCATTATACTTCGGGCCATGGGTGCCACGTGCAAGATGACCCTTGCACATCATTGTGGCTTCCCTAGCATGTAAGCACACGTTGACAGCCAGTGGATACCCTATGAATGACAGTGGAAACTGAGCATAATGTAGACATACAACACCCTTCCCACATATAGTGGTAGAGTACCTGGTGAGCGTGTGTTGGCAACCAACATCAGGCTCATACTGGCCTGTGCCACATGCTGAGAGATCCATTCTATGTTCCCTATCATGTAGTCCAGGGAGGTATGTCTCAGGCAGCCATACTGGTATGGTCAATGAGTGAGTCATATGTGTCCATGCCTCTGACTGACCTGTATGTATGTGTTCTGTGGTGGACCATAGTGCCCCTGAAGCATATCACTATGACCTTCACCAGATACAGCCTGTTGAGCGGGACCCCAATGCAGCACACAAGACAGGTACCTGACACGTCTGTAGCAGGTGTGTTGTGTGGCCCTACAGGCTGTGAGTGTGTGGCACAGGGGATGTGCGTGCCATGTGTGGCATGTGCTCTGTTCCGATGGAACATATGCCTGTGTGCCAGCTGCAGAGGTGTGTGATGCCCAGGCAGGCTGCTATTCTGAGTCCCCACGTATGCCCCAGTGTGTTCAGCATGCTGTCAGTGCGTGTCAATGTCTGACTTGTATTGTAGTCACTGTAATATATTTTATTTATTTATCCTACATTTGTTGACTGGGATAGCCTGACTGGATGCATGTCCATTTCCAGGGGAGGCCTGTGGAGACAAGCTACGAGGGTAGCAGATACAGCATTACATAATACTAGCATTACATATTACAAACAGATTATTTACAGAGATTACATAAGTAAGCAAGTCAAACATGTTCCACAGGTTAATGTTAGTCCTGAGCACAAGTCAGGATTAAATTAAATTACACAGTAAAGTGGTTCACAGATTTTACACATTCGAGTTAGCCAGGCTTGATACATTGACATAGCCAGTTAAGTGACAAATGTTGTTTGAGTCTACTGTTAAATTGACCTAAGGTGGACAGTAGGGTAATATCAGCTGGAAGTGAGTTCCACGATCTACTTACAGGGTTTGCAAAGAGAGAATCACTGGCTGTGTTATTAAACTTGCTAGTCTGAATTAGCAATTTGTTAGAGGATCGAAGCGGTCTAGGATTGTTATAGGGGGTGATAATATTTGAAGTGCAGGAGTATTGTCTGGATTATAGAGGATTTTATAGGCCATAATCAGTTGGATATACTGTATTAGGCTGGGTATTGCAAGCCAACCAAGCTGATTTAGATTGATGCAATGATGTGTCCTAAAAGACAGCCCAGTGGCAAACCTGGCAATGTGGTTGTAGCAAATTGAGTGTTTGTTAAGGACAGTCTTGTTCATATTCGAGAGTAGAGGGGATGCATACAGAAGGGTTGAAACAAGGTGTGAGCGAGCTATGGCACCTTTAGCTGGAGGGGCTAGGAAGGCTTTAATTCTGTAAAGTGACCCTAGTTTTCTATTGATGGCTTTGATAATCTGGTTAACATGTTGGTCACATTTGAGATTATTGTCTATGATGACACCTAATAGTTTAGTAGATGGGTCAGGGGAGATTATTGTGCCATCAGTTGATGTTATGGTAACGGTGAAAGCAGTAGACCTACGTGTTGGTGAAATAACAGCAGTTTAGTTTATTTGGGATTTAGGATCAGACAATGTTCAGAAAGCCAGTTTTCTATTGTATTAAAGGTGGTCTGGGTAGCTGACCATATCTCTACTGGAGATGTGGCTGAGCAGATCAGAGTAGAGTCTTCAGCATATTGGATACAGCTGACTTTTGGGATGACAGTATAAAGGTCATTAATGAAGATGGAGAACAACAAGGGCCATAGTATAGAGCCTTGTGGTACTCAGAGGGTGTTAGGTAGAAGGTTAGAGAGTTTGTTCTGCCAGAGGCCAGCCTGCTGTCGACCATGCAGGTAGGATTGAAACCATTGGAAGGCTCCAGTATCTAGACAGTGTTTGCAGGGTGTGGAGTACAAGTTGGTGATCAACCATATCGTATGCCTTGGAAAGATCCAAAAAGAGGGCTGAGGATATCTAATTAGTGTTGCAAGTATGGTTTATGGTGTTAGTAAAGGCTAGGAGGCCTGAAGTAGTGCTGTGATGAGGACGTAAGCCATGCTGAGTGTCTGCCATAAAGCGATTTTGGATTAGGTGGTGCATGAATTGTCTATGACGAAAGTTTCCATAATCTTTGCAAGTGGAGAGAGTATAGCTATTGGCATATAATTGGAGAATTCAGTAGAGCTGCCTCCTTTGTGAAGTGGGATTACATATGACATTTTCCAGATGGTGGGAAAGTTAGATTCTACCATGGTTCCTTTGATTACCTTTGAGACGGGGTAAGCAATAGCATCATCTGGTTTTGATAGGTACTCAGCAGGGAGTTGATCAGCAGAAAGTGTAGTGGGTTTCACTGTTTCAATCAAGGTATGGAGAAGTGAAGTGGCGATTGGTTGGCAGCTGAATGCAAGTAGGTTTCTAGGGGTGCTACTTTCAGGACCAGGGGAGCTAGGAGGTAGATGGCTAGCTAGGGCCTGAAATGTCTCAGTAAAGAACTGGTCAAAACTATCAGGAACATCTTCAGGGGTATTATCAATAGTAGCAGCAGGGATTGGGGTTGACGTTTGTCCAGGATGTAGCATATATGACATGCCACCTGACAGGGTATGGCATTACTGGGTTCTGAGAGACCAGTCCCCAGATTGGCTGTGTGGTGGCATCCCACACATGTGTTGTACGTTCCTGGCCAAGGGTGATGGCTGCCTGCATACATGTGGCAGCTGTGACATTGACACATGACTCACATAAACCACAACTGGACCATAGAGTCGATTCACAAGTTACCTTTGCACATGCTACCCTAGTAGTGTGATTGCCATGGTGAGTACCAACACATAGGGCCAATGGGGAACAACATACTGAAGGTGTGTATGTGTGGGTGTACCGCTACTGTTTCATAGCACTGACATATATGACTGCACACGTGGGTAAATGCCAGGTAAGACGTGTGCAATGTGTCACAGGCAACGTACATGCATACAGGACAGACAGTGACGTTCTGTCATGTGTAAAGTTGACATACGTATTGTACGCTATGCAGATGTCACTAGAAGTCTACAGAAGCACTGTAACTCTGTATTGCAGGTGTAAGCAGTGTTCCAGGGAACCCCAAGAGAACATGCATGCAATCAAAGCTACAGTAAACATGGCTGGAATTAGTGCATTATACAACAAAGAAGGGGTAACAATAACAGTAAGTAACAATGCAAATATGTAGGCACTATCAACATGTACCCAGGAATATACAGCACAGATGCCCATGGTAGAAATGATATTATGTCATACTTATTTGTGATTTGGATTACATTGGTACTGCCAACATATCTACATGCGCGAACATCCACATGGCATAGTTGTTGTGGGCAACTTGACACCATTACTGTACATGTCCACCATTGCATATCACTACTTGCATTAGCTTTCCCCCTGTGCTACCCATGCATGCGGCTATCTCTTGACAACCTTACCACCGGCATGCAATTATGTGCAGCTGTTATACTTTGGTATGTACTATGGGTCCAGATAACAATTCAGGACATTCATAGAGTTACTGCAGCAGGCATGCTGGGATAAACACACAGTCATAGCAGCACACTGTACTGTTACCAACATATTACCACTAATACACTTCTATGTAGTCACCCTGTGCATCAGCAACGTGTTTACCTGTTCCCGCAATGATGTTGGAGATTGCAGGAGGTGGCACAGTGTCATCATATGCACAGGGTGTGGATTAGGTATGCCTGAGTCAGCCACTGATACCACCAATTGACGTGTGTGTGTATGTGTGTTGGTGAGGGGCAGCAGTACAAGGTGGGGCAGTGTTGGTGCAGTGTGTGCATGTATGTGGTCACCCTAGGTGTTAACATTTTGCATGTGTGTATGCACGCACACAGTTCCACCTCATGGCTGCCATATACAGGTGTTTGTGGACAGCCACAGACTGCACCTGGCAGGCCATACAGATCAGTGTCTGTGTGCACGGACACGGTACCTGTGCCTGGCAGGGGTGCTATGGACCGTATCCAGTACTAAGCCAGACTGGGTACTGTCATCAGAAGCGGGAGTGTGTTGACTGGACACAAGTCCCTGTTGGGACTGTCCAGAGCCACGTGCACATGGTCTCCTGGGGCGTTCCGATGACAGCACAGACCCAGCATTGCTGGGGCTGCTGCTGGCACTATGGGGGCATGTGTGAGCCTGTTGTCGTCCGCGCCGACTGCCAGCTGCTGCTGCTGCCGGCATACGGCCACGCCGACGCTGCAAATGCCCACCATTGCCCTGGCTCATGGACATCTGGTTGTGGAACTGCTGTAATATGTCCCCACAATGTCTGTCTATGACATCGGTGAAGTTATGGATAGCATCCGCAATGTCACGCATACTGTCTGTCATGGCTGTGCGACATGCTCTCAGCTCCATCAGACCCTGTCTGGTGTACCTTTCCATACATGACTGTGCCTGCATGACAGTCCAAAACATATCTGAGGTTGACAGACCTCTTTGGGCACATCGGCCAGAGACAGTATGCCCACGGATGCTCCCACGAGAACCCATGGGCAACTGTCTGTGTGGTACCATCGGAGGACCCTGCCCATGGCTGCTGTGTGGGGACGTATGTGCCACAGGTACCACATTACCCTGGTCTATGCCCACTGTATCCTGTCCATCACCTAGGGACAATGGTGACAAAGGATGTACAGGCAGGATGACTGTGCGCAATGATGGGGTTGACAGCTGTGTACTGTCAATTGGCTGACAAATGGCAGACCCTGACACACCTTCCTGTACCATTACACAAATATCATCATTACCAGTAGCCGTGGCACAGGATTCAGGTTCTCTGCTACAGGTCACCAGAGCAGCCCCAGAACATGTTGGAGGAAGACAGGAAACACAGTTTACAGTCTCCAGACATTGTTACCAGTGATGCACTTATACACACATGCACACATGCACACATGGACACATGCACACATGCACACATGGACACAGGCACACATGCACACATGGACACAGGCACACATGCAGACATGCACACATGGACACATGCACACAGGCACACATGCACACATGCACACAGGCACACATGCACACATGCACACATGCACACATGGACACATGCACATGTGGACACATGCACACATGCACACGTGGACACATGCGCACACGTGGTCACATGCACACATGGGCACATGCACACATGCACACCTGGTCATGTGTACACATGCACACATGCACACATGCATACGTGCACACATGCACACATGGACACAGGCACACATGCACACATGCACACGTGGACACAGGCACACATGCACCGATGCACACATGGATGCAGGCACACCTGCACACATGCACAAATGCACACATGGGCACAGGCACACCTGCACACATGCACACATGCACACCCTGCAGTATACACACAGAACACTACTGAGTTACACTACTGTTACTAGCATTATCAGGACTATTATAGGTTATGTTAAACACACTCACCAGCATGGATGGCCTGCCTTGCTGTAACCCTGGAGGGACCTGCAGAAATTATGAGATTAATGTCAGTGGGCACAACTGTGCCATTGATATTGCATATGATACAGTGTACAGAACAGTCAAGTGTACATATGGCATATTACCTGCACGGTCCATGTCGTGCTACTGTGTGGAACCAGCCTCCATCATAATGCAGGTGTACTGCTGTTGGTGTTCCGGGGATGGAGCCACAACACTTAGGAGTAGCCTTTCCTGTCTGGTGAAGGGGGGATGTGTGGCCACTCCACCTCCTGTGGTGACCTGTTGCCTGTGGATATCTGATGCACGCTGACAGACACTTCGGATTAAATCACTGCAGTGATGTCGTACCTGCTCATATGTCCTGTTATGCGTACCAATATCATTTACCCTACGGACAAGGTCTTGCCACAGTGCAGTCCTCTGCTGCTGATTCTGACTGGTGCGGGAAAACAGGATGGCATACTCCCGCACCAGGCTCTGGTGGATCTCCTCATCTTCTGCCACAGAGTAGGTGGGGTTACGCTGATGCGCCATCTCCCTGGAAGAGAACACAAACAGGATATCAGCAGACCATGTCAGCAATATATGGCACACATGCTATACATGATACTCATGTCTAGTGATATACTACTACTCCCATATGTTGCATGTGTGTGTGTCGTGGTGGATACACAGGTACATGGCCAGATATCAGTGCTCAGCCAACACCTGTGCAACAATACCTGCCACATTCCACACAACATAGTAGCATGCCCCATCGGTCAGCACACACTGACAGGTGCAATGCACAACCTCACTCTGGGGGGTTCATCCCAAGGTACTGTATGTCAGACACCGTCCACTACTGTGATGTGGACAGAAGTTACTCGGCCTCGATATATATATCCCACCACCACCACCAGCACAGTAGACTACTTTGATATGTATGTGATTAGACAGTTATTCACTTGCTGGGACTGAGATGGTATCCATGCAGCACACTGGGCCAGTGGAAGCCACAAGCCACACTGCTGACTCCTTTGCAAATGCTTACCACGGACATGCCACAGATTGCATGGAACTTGCACACACATTTCTAACCCAGACCCTATGCACAAAGGTTAGGCCTCCTGTCCGGTGGACCCCAGACAGAGGCAGATCGTATAACAATAGCAGGAGGCTACTGCAGGACAGAGCACATTCACATTAAGGGAAGGCATCTGTGGTCAGCACTGGTACTATGCTACAGTCCATCATAACAACGGCCACGGCCTACTCTGGGAGGGAAATGGACACAAACACTATGGATGACCACAAGGCCTTCTTCAGTTATGTTACACATATGGGCCACATGCCTCAGATATGCTCTGTGTTAATACACACCTACTTAACATTCACCAAACACACAGATATTGGCAACAATCTTGCAGACATGTTCGGTGCACGTATCCCCCCTCCTTCTCCCCCACCAGTTGAAATATTTATCACAGCTGGATGTAACCTCCCTATCATCTCACATGTCCAGGTGAGGGCCACCCTCAGCAGAGAACACACAGCATCACTGTGACCTCATGATATCCCTGGATGTGTGCTACCTGCACTCCGAGAGGACATACAACTGCATATAACACTGATAATTTATCTTGGCCGTACTACAGGATATGTACCTCGACAGTGGCATACAGCAACAGTGGTCCCACACCACTAAGGGGGCACCTCGACTGACCCTGGGAATTACCACATCATATGCATAACAGGCCTGGTCTGCTAAGCTATGGAATTATGCAGTATGGGATGCATATGCAGTGATATTGGGTACCTGCAGACACTTGTTCCCAGCCAGTGTGCCTTTGGGATGGGCTGATCCTGCCTTTTGAACCTGGCTGACCTTTCAAAGCAGTCACTACAGCCATTGCTGGGCCAACACACAGACAACTGCTGCCAGGATCATGGCCTAAGACTGATTGACATGTAATGTATGGTCATCCCCTTTTGGTGGAACTACGTACACACAACATATCACATGGACATACCTATGGATACAGACCTATGACACATTTGGAGGGTTCACAGTATGCACACTATTAACCTGCTACTTTGCATTACCTGTGTTTGTCACAGCTGGTTGCATTACCACTGCTTCTGCTTGCTGCTGCTACTGTCAGTGCTGACAGCTTCGGGTGACAGAGTCACAGTGTATAATTTTTTTTTTTTTTTTTGCTCTCTCTCTCTCTCTCTCACACACACACTTCTTGCTCTCCCTCTGTCTGCTTACAGACTGTGCAGTGAATGTATTGCATGTGTGGAGTATTAGTACTGGATGCTTTTGTAGGTATCTGCATAGGTTCATGTGATGGCCTCTGCACCAATTGTAAGCCAGCATTTGCTAATTGCATACAGCCAGTTGTGTACTGATTGAAGTTCTCACTGTGATTTCAGGTCAGTGCTATAAAAGGGTATGTGGGATAGGCATTGCCCTTTCAGATTGTGAGGGCGGGAACCATGCTGGTATGCTGTGGACAGTGTTCTGTGAGTGTAAAGGTTAGTATCTCTCTCATGATTCAGGCTGTGTTGTATAGTCACATTTCTCCATTCCTCTCTCATGTTCCCTGTAGCAAGTGTGTATGCACAATGACTCCTACAACTATATATAGATATATATTTATATATATATATGTACATATACATACATTTATATATGTACTTTAACTGACCTTATTATCTACAAGCTACCAACTAGCATGGCTGTTTCTGTTCACACACTAGTATTATGGAAATCCAGTAGTTTTGACAGTAATTTTAAATGACATGCTTTGTGTACTACACATCCTATATTCCCTTTACATTCACCCCTACTATTACATGTTATATTTATTTTAGCACAATGTTTTTGTATAAGAGTCATGGCTTAGTGGTAGGTCATACAGACTAGTCTTTCCTGGGTTCGGGACTGACAGTGGGGTTTTATTCTGCTTTTGAACTGAGTACAGGACCTGTCAATCAAAGTGACTAAGCCACTTTTAAGCAGTTGTAATCGGGTTAGTGCTGGTTTGCGCTGAGCTCACGCATGCGCACTGGTGGTTAGCTCCGCACACACAAGCGAACACCCGCTTACAACCGCTTAATGGTGCTTACTTTGGCGCACACCCGTGCTATTTTCTTTCAAAGAAAAGAAAATGGGGAGACAGGAAAGTGGTGAAAAAGGGGTCACAAAGAGGGTAAGACAGTAGGGGAAACAAGCTTGGGATTTGCACAAGGGATGTAGGTAAGGCCCATAGCTTCCCATTTCTTCATCAGCAACAGCTGTGCATATGTATGTAATTTGATGTGACATTTGAAACCTTCCACCCCTGAGAGAGGTGTCAGGACAACAATAATACTTGTTGTACAGCCAATTGTAATTGATAGATTCCATGTCCAGCAGACATGTGTGCGGAATGGGCAGCTATGTATGGGGCGTAATTTTTTTGTGGGTACAGAGTGCCCTTTTTTTTTTTTTTCCAGGTGAGAGTGGTATGTCAGGTGAAGGAAGTCAGTACAGCTGGGGAGGTAGGTTGGGTAGGTAAACAGACAAGACAAACAAGACGCATACAGGGGCAGTGTATTACACATGTGGAGGGGTTACACAATTGACAGGGGCGGAGGTTTGGATATCCAGAGCCCATGAGCCCACAGATGGCAACAGTGAAACTGATATCCCCACCCATAGGCAGTTGCCACTGTTCCTTCACTGCCCAGGATGGGGCTGTGCTGGGGGCTGTGTAGGCCGGGCAACAGGCATGCCCGTTAGTTGCGCCACCCGTGCCTCGAGCTGGCATAGGGGCTTGAGAACAGAGTCCAGAATCTCCCTACGCACCACAGTCCGGACGCTAAGGAGGGTGAGTGGTGGTTCTCCTCTGGCCACACTTGCAGAGGGGGGGGTGAGCCCCATCCCCTGCAGCGCTTCCACCTGCAGGTGGCACAGGGCCACCGGAGGAGGGTCCGGACTCGGCACTAGTGCCAGGTGCACTCGCCAGCTGAGGTGGAGGGTCCGGACTCGGCACTAGTGCCAGGTGCACTCGCCAGCTGAGGTGGGAGAGGTGGGTCCGCTGGAACCCGCCTTCCCTGTCATCCTATGTTTTGCATTATGTCATGACAGTTTGGGTTAGCGACAGATAATACCATTCACAATTAGTTGTAACAGCATGCATTAGTATTCCCATTAACCAAACACCCAGATATTCACACCATTGAACAGCGTGCATAACACATGCATAATTTGAACAGAAATACACAGTCCAACAACATGCAGGGTTAATTGATGGCAACAGGCCATCAGGTGTGGATGTATGAACAGGGCAGATGCATCAACAGACATGCAAATATATATGACCCAACAGGACAAACGTCCAGCGGTGTTAATTGTGATTGCACATACCATTTTCATGTGGAATGGGTTATATGTGGTTATAGGGTGGGGTAAAGAAAATAATATTAACACCTTCGAATAACAATACATATGCTGGACATTTTTAATAGCTACAGTTATATACACACTACTGTTCTAACTACAGTTTCCTATATAATAACTATTTCAACTTGGTGATAGGACTGTTACTGCAACATCAATATGCATTTTATTGTTCTTCATACACATTCATATCTAGCTTTGTTCAGCTACATCATCCTGCTACATTTGCTTTATATAGCTGTAGACAAGTGTGGATGTTTGGTATATAAGACAATCATCCTATCTGCATATTGCAGACTGAGAGCAACATATCCAGATTTTGGGATACACATTCCAGATGCAGCAACACTTTGAACAGATTTTGCTGTTTGGTTTTGAATCTCACATGCATTTCATTCTGTCTTGACTGCAGTATACTTTATTCAGGGGTTATTACTGCTGTATTGCTGGATTCATGACACTTTGTCACACTCTCTCACTTGCTTTCATTTTACTATTCAGGATGGTACTTACTTCTAGGCTTTATTGACATGTTTTACCTGTAGTTATTACAATCCTTTCCAGCAGTCTCACTTCTGTCATGTTTCAGTATTTCAACAGGGATATATTTCACACATGTGATTTCATCATCTTCTGCAGCTATACCTTTCAGCCTGCTGCAGGTTGTGTACTATTTTCTTACAGGTAGGGCATTTTTATTTCAGAATATATGTCAGACAGTTTCATTTTTCGGTTTAACTTACAGGCTGAAACACACTTTTGTAAGACACTTTCACACTGTTACTTGCACATTTTATTCCTTACTGACTACACTGCACTCTTTTGCTGACTGTTATACTTTTATATTTCTTTACAGTTACTGGTAGTGGATTACTGACCTGCCTGGTGGTGCAACCACACCAGCCTATCGCCATAGGCTCTGCGATTTACAGAACGGACACCTGCAGCTGTAATATAAATGAAGTAATATTGGAATACACATCTCCATAATATCAGCTAGTTTAATTTCTTACATACATAATTAAATGTAACTTACTCAGTAGTGGGGCGTTGGGTGTTTGCCTGGCCTCCTGGATCCAAAGGTTCAGTTGGTCCTGCTTGCGTCTCTTCAGGTCTGCATGGTGGTGACGGACCTGCTCACCAGTCCTTGGAATCCCTGCGGCACTTGTGAGATCATGAGCCAACCGGTCCCACGCCTCGGCCCTGTATGCTCCCCAGAGGACCTGGCCCTGCATGAGTTGGTCCTCATGATTATGGACTAAAAGCCAGACCATGTACCTGGACTCCTCAACACCCCACCTCTGTGCTCGAAAGCAACTACCCTCTCCTACTCCTGTCATTCTGCCTGCAGGTCAGTTCTACAATCGTTTATGCTGTGTATTCCTGCCTATGGGGCTTATATAGTCCGTTTTTCCCGTACATATCTCTGATTGGCCATTTTGGAATTGTATCAACTTCAGTAAACCTGCATTGTCATGCTCCAGTTTGTATTCATTCCTATATATTAGCTATTATTGCATTTAAAGGTACAGCTGTCATGGCTTAGTGGTTCTGTACCTTGAATATGGTGTATAGTATCCTGGGTTCGAACCTGGCCACTGCTTTTTATTTTTCATGACTGTCTAGACATGCTGAGGGGTGTGTCTGTGTAAAGGCAGTTTTGATACGGCTTGCTCAACATTGCCTGTCGGTTAGCTTGTTTGCGTGGTGCGCAGCTCCGCGCAAACGGGGTATGCTGCTTTAAGCCTCATTTGGCTATCAGCACGCATATTATGCTCAGCTCAGTTAGGGGCACATAGATTTAGTGTGTTAGACCACTGCTCAGCTACGGGCACTCATTTTGCACCAGTTAAACCACTGCTCATCTCCGGGCAGATGCATTCACTCTGATAAAATGTAGCTCAGCTATGGGCACATCTGGCATTTTTTATTCTTTTGTTACCTCACATTTCTTCAATATAAATGGGCTATTTCATTACATTTTACATAAATTGTGGTTTGATGTGTACATATTTGTCAGGGACTTGTTTCCTGCTTATTTTGATAAAAAAAAAAATGGTATTGTGGGGGCTCGAACCATGAATGCCTAATCTTCAGCCAACATCTCTACCGCTACGCTATTGCTTCCTGGTTTATTTTGCATATTTAGTTCTTATATGCTTTCCCACTGACTGCTAACTGTAGCTGCGCTACGGGCACGCCTGCGCAAACGAGCGTACTCACGGTTAAACATTTTTACAATTTAAAAAAAATATATAACATGTTTATTTATATGTTTTCTGTTCATAGTCTGTGGGGGCATGTGTTGTGTTCTGTTTATTCACATTTCCGTGGACTCTGTCGTGGGTGTTTACTTTGGGAACTTTTCCTCTTCTGGGGGCGTGTCCGCTTACAGGGCTTGGCCTACGGACACGCCCCCTACTGTCTTACACAGACCGTGTTGGCCTTAAGTGTGATTCAGCATGCTCTCATGAATATGCAGAGCATGCTGACATCACTCCCTTTAACTGCAGCCTCCGTGTATGAGTTATAACTCTTACACGGAGGCTTCGTGAATCCTGCCCACTGTTAATGCTACGCCTATGGTTTTGCTTTTCACTTTATCCAGGATTATTGTGCATCGGCTGGTGGGGGGTGTGTGAGAATTCCACAGAATGTACTGATATCTCAATACATTAGCATTGTTCTGCTGTCTAGGTTTATAGTGCACTTTAAATATCCCAGATGTTACAGCTTGTTCTGCAGTTATTTTTGAATTATGCTATTTGGAGGTTGATGGGGCCTGATATCTTAATACATGCTAATGTAAACACTGTTCAGCTGTTTAGGTTTATAGTACTGTTTAACTATCCCTGATGTTATGTCTTGTTCTGCAGTTATTATTGGCTGTCTGAATTATGCTCTTTGGAGGTTGAGAGGATTTGTGCATTGTTTACCATGCCTAATGTCAGGAGGGTAGTTAGCAGCTGTGAGAATTTTGCAGAAGGTGTAGATGTTCGAATGTATACTAATGCAAACCCTGTTATGCTAGTATTGTGTTTACCAACAATGTACTACTGATGCAATGGCTTAACTTTTTTCGCTGTCCGTAGTTAATGTGTTGAAAGTTTGGGAGTGTGGTTAGGGCCTGTGAGAATGTTGCAGTGTCCATTGTTTGCTTGGAGTATTTTTAATAGGGGGTCACAGACTTTAAGCACATTGTTTATGCTATGCCTTTTTGTTTTCACTTCATCCAGAATTCTACCTTGATTTGGGGGGGGGGGGGTTAAGAATTCCGCAGAATATCTTGCTGCCTGCTAATGCAAACACTGTTCTGCTATCTGTTTACAGTGCTGTCTTAACTGTCCTTGATATGCTTTGTTGCAATGACTTATTTTTATGGTCCATAGCTATTGTATTGAAAGTTTGGGAGTGTGGTTAGGGCCTGTGAGAATGTTGCAGTGCCCATTGTTTGCCTGTAGTTCTTTTTGTAATGGGGGGAGGGGTCACAGACTGTATAAGCACATTGGTAATTTTTTTTTCACTTCGTCTAAAATTGTGCCGAGATGGGGGGGTAAGAATTCCACATAATGTGCTAATGTCTTTAATGCATACTACTGCAAACACTGCTCTGCTATCCAAGTTTTTTGGCTGTCTGAATTAAGTTGACAGTTGTAGGAGGTTGATGGGGCCTGTGAGAATTGTGTCCAGATGTTTTTGATTTTTAGCCTGTTCTCTCTCAAAATGATTGCATAGTACAATGCGGACGGCTGAGGCTACTAACAGAAATGGACTTCTTATTTCATACCCTTCACATAATGCATGGTATATTCCTTGGATTTATGCTTTTGTACATGGATCCTGTGCTAAGAGGGGTTGTGGGAATGTCAGTCTCCCAGTCTGTGTGCCATTTCTTCATCCCTCATAAATGAGGTTTTCTAGCAAATCCATGATTTCACTCCTTTGTTCAACCAATGATTTTGATTTGTTCAAGTCTGCTAAGAGATTGAGGGGTAGTGGGCATGTGTAGTCTGTATTGTACCGTAACATTTGTCTTGCCTCAGTTTGGTGTGTTCCCCTTCAAACTTGTGCCTCTCCTAGTCATTAGTTCTTTCAGACTTTAGTCTGAAAGATTGTAATATCAATCTTTTGCATCATTTGTGGTCTCTTCACATGTTTAGTGGGATGACAGGGGAAGAATTGTGTAGAAAAAGCTGAAGTTCACCTCTAGTGTTAGATATTTAACATGAAACTGTAACCTGGGCCTCTCATTACTTGTTTGTGCCTACCAGTTAGTCATTTTTTAGTCTTTCTGCCTGCAGTGCAATAGTGACTGTCAGTGCAAGTCATTAAGCATTTTTAATAACAATATGACAAAAGGGCTCTGCATGTGTAGTAATTCTGCTTTACTTCCATTCCCAATTAGAGATGAAGCGTACATATTTGTCAGGAGCAGCAAAAAGAAAGCTTCAGCAGCAGAGGAATGAGGATGCAAAGAGACAGGGTTCCATTATGAAATGTTTCTGTGACTCATCGGAGAGGGGAGATTCAGGAAAATGTCTGCCTTCAGGACAACACAATGGTTCTGCATTACAGTCTGATCACTGTGAGGCCAGCATCCTTTCACTAGAAAGTGACCACTCTCTTGTGGCCACACCACAGGCTACTTCCTGTGGATTTACAGCCATTACCATGGGTGAAAGCATGGCAGCAAATGCAGATTCACGTGAGGTGTTGCCTGGATCACCAGACTTTGATACAGAAGAAGCCCATACTTCCATAGTGACAGATGTGGCCTATGACTTGCAGGGAGTGTCAGGTACAACTTTGGAGGATCTAGGGACTTGGCCAGACTTGATTAGGGATGAGTTTAGGGTAGCTGCCATTCAGCATGGACCTGTGCACGTGGTTTACCACAGTTCCCAGTCAATGAGCAGAAAAGAAGATTTACATCTGAGAACTATTTCCATGTGCTGCCTAATGGAGCGAGAGCAAAACGCACTTGGCTGACATATTCGGTCTCAAAGGACGCACTGTTTTGCTTTCCATGCAAATTGTTTGGACATTCTAACCATCTTCTCAGGTCAGGTGGTTACAAAGCATGGAGAGAGATGTCTAAAGCATTACACAGCCATGACCGAGTGCCAGAGCATATGGCATGCATGATGAAGTGGAAGGAACTGGACAACAGAATAAAGAGTAGGCAGACTATGGATGATAAGAGACAAGCAGTGGTTGAAAAGGAGATAACTCACTGGTGTGGTGTGTTAGAACACATTATTGCTGTTGTCCAGTACTTGGCAGAATGAAACATGGCATTTTGTGGTACAACTGATGCCCTGGACACCTATGGCAACTTCTTAGGTCAAGTGCAACTTTTGTCGCAGTTTGACCCTGTCATGGCTGAACATTTGCGTCGTATTCGTAATAAAGAGATAATGGATCACTATCTTGGGAAGGACATACAGAATGAAGTTATCCAGCTGATTACAAATGTTATTTTAAGGATCATTGTAGGGAAGGTGAAGGACGCTAGGTACTTTTCTGTGATTCTTGATTGCACGCCAGACATCAGCAATCAAGAGCAAATGACTGTAGTAGTTCGGTATGTGGATATTTCACAGACTGCAGCCACAGTTGAGGAACATTTTCTGGGATTTGTGCCTGTGAATGACACAACTGGGGCAGGACTGACAGAAGCTCTTCTTCAGACTCTTCAAAATCATCAACTGGACATTAATGACTGTCGAGGACAAGGATACGACAATGGCAGCAACATGAAGGGGAAACTCACTGGACTGCAGGCCCAGATAAAACAGATAAATTCAAGGGCTTTTTATGTGCCGTGTGCCTGCCATAATTTAAATCTTATAGTTAGTGATAGACCACATTCATCAGTACAGGCAGTGTCATTCTTTGGATGTCTGCAGAACATTTACGTACTCTATTCAGCATCAACAAGCTGATGGCAGATCTTAAAACGGCACACAAATGTCTCTGTGAAGCCACTGTCGGTGACTCACTGGGAATGCAGGATAGACTCTGTCAAGGCAGTAAGATTTCAGTTGAAGGGAGCCATTGAGGCATTACAATGATGCTGCAAAATATCAACAAGCAAGAGGACTGTGCTCAGAACTTATGTCATACCAGTTCATTGTATGTTTAGTGGTTTGGTATGATGTGCTGACAGAGGTAAATTGTGCAAGCAAAGTTCTGCAGAGTCCATCTGTTGATATTTCGATGTGTCAAAGTGCTGGCATCCACTATGGACCCGCTAAAGAATTACAGAGAAATGGGAATTCTACATGCCATGGGTGAAGCCTCCAAGATAGCGGAAGAACTGGATGTTGGCACCATATTTCAAGAAAAGAGATGGAGGAAAGTAAAACAGTTCTTTGACTATGAAGGAGAAGATGAGACTGTACAGGATCCAGCGGTAAAATTACATGTAGAGTTCTTTAATGTGCTGCTGGACAAAACGATCCAATTGTTTACTGACCGGTTTCAGCAGCTTTCTGAGTTTGATAAGGCCTTTGGATTTTTATCAAATATTAAAGCCTTGAGCGATGTTGCAGAAGACACACTGCTGCAACACTGCAAGGCTCTGAAAGAACAGCTGACTGACAGAATAAGTGGCCACTGTGATATTGATGACTCTGACCTTGGACACGAACTTAAAAGCCTTTCCTCGAATGATTGATAATGAATCATCACCACTGACTGTGTTGAATTTCCTTATTTTCAACCACTTGCAAGACATATATATAAATATTTATGTTTCACTGCACATTTATTTGACTGCACCCTTTACAGTGGCTACTGCAGAATGCAGCTTTTCTAAGCTGAAACTCATAAAGACATACCTGCATTCTACAATGCGTCAGGAGAGACTTTCAGGCTTAGCTGTGCTCTCAATTGAGCATGAAATGTGATGAAGTGTATCACATGGCAGCCTCACTGAAGACTTTGACCGGAAGAAAATTCGTAAGATCCCAGTAAAACTGTAGATTAGGTATGTGCCCATATTTCCTTTCCAGTAATCTTTTATAATGCTGTCAGGCAGTAATTTCAGGTAGTCCTTTAGTGTGGCTTGTATGCTGTGTATTCACTTTATTTTTTGTTTGCGTACCTCCAACAGGTAGGACCATGAGGATGGAACTAGCAGGATGTTAGGCAAAGGCAGCTAGGAGCAGCTGGACTCGTCGGGAGTGGCAGGACTTGTCGGGAGCAGAAGGACTCATGTGGAGGGGCAGGGTAGTGGCAGGACTTGTTGGGAGCAGAAGGACTCATGTGGAGCAGCAGGGTAGTGGCAGGACTCGTCAGGATGGTAGGACAGTTGGGAGCAGCAGGACTCATCAGGGGCTAGGACAGAAGCGAAGGAAGAACAGACAAGTGGCAGCAGTCAGAAGCTGAAGAGGTAAAAATGCACATGGAAGTTGAATGCCACTTTGGTATTCATCTTTTTCTCTCTGGGTTTGAGTCTGCCTGTGTCAGACTTACTAATCTCCATTACTCTCTTGTGCATGGGTTTGAGTCTGCCTCAGGCTCAGTAATCCCCATGTCTTTGTGTGTTTATTTGGGTTTGAGTCTGTCTGTCTCAGGCTCTGTAATCCCCATGGCTTTCTTTTGTGTTTGCTTGGGTTTGAGTCTGCCTCAGTCTCTGTAATCCCCATGGCTTTCCCTTGTATGATGTCTGTAGTCTTTTCTGTGTCCCATAGCTGTGTTGTGTACATCTGCAGTGTGACTGTTCTGCACATCAGTAATTGTGTGGGTGTTAATGTTCAGTCTTGCTGTAGTGCAGTCTTTATCATGTGTGTCTGTGTATGTGTCTGTCTGTGTCTGTGTGTGTCTATCTGTGTCTGTGTGTGTCTATCTGTGTCTGTGTGTGGGAGTCTGTGTCTGTGTGTGGGAGTCTGTGTCTGTGTGTGGGAGTCTGTCTGTGTCTCTGTGTCTTTCTGTGTGTGGGAGTCTGTGTCTCTGTGTGTGTGTCTCTCTGTGTGTGGGAGTCTGTGTCTCTGTGTGTGTGTCTCTCTGTGTGTGGGAGTCTGTGTCTCTCTGTGTGTATCTCTCTGTGTGTGGGAGTCTGTGCCTCTCTCTCTCTCTCTCTCTCTCTCTCTCTGTGTCTCTCTCTGTGTGTCTCTCTCTGTCTCTATCTCTGTGTCTGTCTCTCTCTCTCTCTGTGTCTGTCTCTCTCTGTCTCTGTGTCTCTCTCTCTCTCTCTCTGTCTCTCTCTCTCTCTCTCTCTCTCTCTCTCTGTCTCTCTCTATCTGTCTGTTTCTCTCTCTCTCTGTGTGGGAGTCTGTGTCTCTCTGTGTGTGGGAGTCTGTGTGTGGGAGTCTGTGTCTCTGTGTGTGGGAGTCTGTGTCTCTCTGTGTGTGGGAGTCTGTGTCTCTGTCTTTGTGTACCTCTGTGGGACTGGCTACCTTGATGCGGTACAGAGGCTTGTCGTAATGTAACAACATTGCTACTAAATGCCAGTCAATGTGGGTGTCTTTGGGGAGTCAGTGTAGGTGTCTTTGTGTACCTCTTTGGGACTAACTACCTTGATGCAGTACAGAGGTTTGTCATAATGTAACAACATTGCTACTAAATGCCAGCTGTAGCTCTTTATCTCATGGCACAAAATCTGGACAAAGCCACAGATAATGGGGTTCCAGCCCCAAAGATCTGGGCAAATTTTAAATATTGCTCTTATAAACTGAAAATGTTAGAATAAAAGGTCTTACCATGCATGTTCTAAAGGGTATATGAAGTTAAACTGAAATGCCTGTCATTTAATGAATTCAGTCATCAATGATTTGCCACAAAAAATCCAGAAAACTCTAAATTGAGGAACAGACCAAACAAGAGTCACATCTGGACATTCTTTGAAAATCTGGGCACTTGAGTATGCAATCAGTGTCTGCATCTGTGAGTGGCAACCTTGCTGTGGTACATGGGTTTCATAATGTCACATTGGTACTTGATGCCAGTCAGTGTGTGCACCTGTGAGTTGCTACCTTGTCATGTGCACCTGTGAGTCGCTACCTTGCTGTGGTACAGGGGTTTATCAGGATTGTAACATAGGTACTAAATGCTAGTCAGTGTGTGCGCACCTGTGAGTAGCTACCTTACTGTGGTACAGGGGGTTGTCTTAATGCAACATTGGTATTAAGTGTCAGTCAATGTGTGTACCTGTGATTAGCTACCGTACTGTAGTACAGAAGTTTATCGTAATGTAACCTTGGTACTAAATGCCAGTCTGTGGCTTGGCACATCAATTCTTAATTATCTGAATGCAGTGACACTAGTTGTTAAATGGTGCTGGATGAGCTTGACAGGGAAGGAGATGCAATGGCAATGTGGTCACGCTTGATGTTCTCATAGGGTTGAATAGGGCCCCCAACTTGAACCATGCTGGGGGCCCCCAAAAAGGTAACACCGGCCATGATAAAGGCTGTTATGGGTTAGTTGTTTCATGCCAATGGTACAGTGGGGTTATGGGTAATCCTACTTTTTAGTTTCATTAAGGCATGTTTCAGTGCTGGTATGGCAAGGCATGGGGCTGATGACGGGGTTTTAATGTTCTTTACAGATAGTGGGTATACCGAATGATGTTTGGCTTAACCCTTCCCTTTATGGGAGGTAGTTGGTTGAAAATTTTGGGTAGAAGGGAGGGGGAACAACCTGGTCAGGTTGGTTGATGGAGAAGAAGGACAAGCTTGCCCTCTTCTGTTCCCCCTCTGGTGTATGGATGTTCATTTCAAGGATTTGGGGAAAGGAAAATGAGCAGCTGGAGGAAGTTTGTTGAATAGATAAGCAAGTGGAAGTAAGGATGCTGCTTATTTTGTGGAAGGTAATTCAATGAATGGTGTATGAAGTGAGATGGGATGCTGCTTCATAAGTAAATTAAGCAAGTAGAGGTATGGATGCTGCTTACTGGGACAGGATGAGTAAGGTCATGTCATCCTGAATTATTTGGTTGGATGGGACACTGCTTCATATTAAAGTAAGCGAGCAGAGGTAAGGACGCTGCTTACTGGGGCAGGGTGAGTAGGTACGCTGTCCTGATTAACATTACAAGGATGTTTATGCTGTGTTTAGAATCAACTATATTATATCTAGTTATAATTAATACATTTTGGTGATCAAAGCTATGTTATGGAGGTTTTAATAAAGGTCGTCAAATGTCATTTGGTGTGATGTGTTTATTGAAGCAGACCGGGACAAAACAGATGATATAATAATTTATTACAGTTAGTTTTACTATCATACTAGGTGTATGACTTTCACTTTTGTTCTTGTGATTCATCCAGATGTTATTAGTTAGTTGAGTAATTAATTGCTGTTAAATTCCTGACAACGGCAACATTATATAAATGTATTGCTAATACCTAAACATGTATGTAGTTTTTGTTATCCATTTTTATTTTGGATAATGATATATCATCACAGGCTGTGGTTACATGGCACTGAAAATGTATTCAGGACATGTTGTCCTGTGAGTCCTCCTGTGGCATGTGCATTGACTATTGGCATTTATACTATACCTACACAGAAATACTGGTGTTCTCTTCTGAGACAGTGTGTATCCTGTGTGATGGAGATAGCTTCCTTGTCAAAGGCAAGTAGTCGTATAGCTTAGTGTTATGTGGACATTAACATGCGAAGCTTGTGTCTGGCATTCTGACTAACTCTAATTGTTCATATGATATCCTTACTGTCTGTGTTGACACACACATTCAATTTAGTTATTTTTGACAGGCTCCATTGCTATCTGATGTGGCACAGGCGGTCAATACAGGGGTCTGAAGAGTGCCTTGTATAATAGGCAGGGGTGTAAATCTGTTAACATCTGTCTGTCAGGCTACGGTGGCTTATACACACTTACAAACTAGCTTTTTCATGCATTTTTATGCCACGTATATCTGTGGTGCCCCTGATTGCTATGCATTTTCTAATGTCTTTTAAGGCATATGTTCTAACATGACATGATACAAATGTTTCTTAGGTCATTCCTTGTTCATATGCCTTACCTGTTCACAAGATAATTACACCCTGAAATGCATACATGTGTTTACTACAACCATTGTTTCCTTCACAATATATGACTTGCTGACAGATGTATGATTCCTTATATGTGTCTATCTGTATGGAATGCAGTGTGACCATCAGTAGATGTGATTGATCTTTTGTTGTAACACTTTCTATTGTATTGCCAGTGTTGGATTGCTGCTCTGTAACAGTTCCTTGTGATTTCATGTGACTATGCCCAGTATTAGTATGGCAGACATTTGCCAGTCAGCAAAGGTGACAATGGAATAATGACATGTCATCTACTCAGTCTCGACATTGGTAGCTTATGTACGTTTGTTATTAGGTTGTCAAGTATCATTTACATAGACATACAACACTTGCCTGTCTATCACATGCTCATAGATGATTAACCTCTTTCCACTTGGTGCCACAGTCATTTTTTGCAGACATGTTTATTTCTGAGTTATCTTACATTGCAACTATAATGTCCTTTTGTTCTTCATTGGTGCTGCCAGCTTTTACATATCAATTCCCTGTATATACATCCTTATATGCTATGATTGCATTCTATGCATTCATCCCATAATCTATCTTCTGGGTCAATGTCATATCATTAACGGCCGCATTGTTGAACATCATCACATCGACTGACAATGCAGGCCGTCGAAACATTCTGACTGAGATCACATTATGGTAGAGATCAGGAAATTTGCCCTTTTTCTCACTGTAATGCAATCTTAGAGTTGCTATATATAATTAGAGGGGGGAGCAGGTGGTGCAGCCCCCCACATAGTCTGTTTGACGGCTTAGATGAAGTTCGACAATGTGGCTGTTCAATGATATGACATAGACCCATATCTTCCATCCTTGAGAATTATCTGATGTCAACCTTTTAATTAACATGTATATCCCAGCTACATACCCCTTTCTTACAATGCAACTTTATGTACCTATCCACATACTTTATTAGTATATTCATTATTATTTATGTGCATACCTGCAGGTTTGACATTCACCATAATTATTATTACATCAGTCTTGGAGATTTTATGTTCATAATGCATCTTATACACCTTCACATTTACCTGCGAGATGCAAGTATGCTTTAAACATTTCCCCTCTACAACTTTACTATTCTATTATATCATATTTTAGTGTATCTGTTCCCCATTTCATTTCCCCTCATTCTGCATTTTTGGCTACAGCAAGCGCTCATATCTTATCTGAGCACTGATTATGTACGATCCATTTTGTAGTTATTGTGTGCTGCTGCATGCAAGTCCATTTCTATGACAGCAAACACTATTACTCTCCACGGAAACCTGTGCAACTGGGCAGGCATGATATGCAGCTTGCATATTTGATTAGTGCTACATGGTAACTACACAATTATTAATGAATCCTAGGGATTGTATTGTATGTGATTATTTTATTTTAATAGAAATATGGGCATATTGAGGTTTGCAGGATCATATTCTGAAGAAACAATGCTCTACTATATTGCAGAGTTTTTTTATTCCTTCAAATATTTCAACTTGTTCTGCTTTCTTTTGTTCGTATCTAATGGGATGTTTGTAGTTGACTGTACCATCATTATTTCCTCTTGTTGGGTGCTAGACAAAGAAACACTTTTATATGTAGAGATAAATTAAGAAATTACAAAGTTTTTATTTTATATATATTTTGTAGAGTCCAAAAACAATAGCAATTACCATGCCTACAGTCACTGACATAAATTTATTTCTTTATTCTGCACATCAAAAACACAAAATAAAACAATAAAAACTGTAATGAAGATAAGCGCTTTCAGACGCAGTACACTAAGTCCTTCATCAGCTCTCTTAATTACAAGTATTTTCATCCTTAAATACTCCTGTTGACCAATGGTAAATGGCCAAAGGTCACAACAAAAATATATTCCAATTTCAATAAAATTTAACCCACAAAATTTAACTCACTCTGTTTTCTACATACATATAAATATTTCCCTTTAATATTTGACCATTAACTCATTTCCACCAATAGTAGGACTTGTGCAAAACTAAAATGATGCCATCAGTGGCACTGTGAAAAAAACGGGTGACCCTAACAAGTTTGCAGATCTGTTGTACTGCAGCCTAGTCTGACTCTAAAAAAGGCTCATTTCTCATCGTTTTTAAATGCATTTGTATTGACATTTTCTAAACAAAAAATATGGAATAACTTTCTTATATAATAACAGAAATTGAAGAACAATAAAATAATGAAATCATCAAAAGTAGTACAAAAGAGCTATATACATTATATACGTGGCTCAGAGACACTGGTTCAGTTCCAGAGTATCAATCCATGACACAAAATAGATGGACAATACCCATCCCTTATAAAACACTATTAGGGTGCTAACAGTCAAAATTATCTAAAAACTATAACTGCTGATTTGGAAGGCTGTGTGACAAATCACTTTGTTTAGAAGAATACACAATTTTTCCTACATGCTGACACAAAAGTTTGTTTAAATGCACAGATGAGGAAATCAGTGTTTGTTTCCAGTCTGTGGTTCGACCACGCTGACTAGGATAGATGCTGTCTATAAAATGGAGGAATTATCACTTACACAGTTAGGGCTAACACCAAAAGTCCAAAAGTTCCAATCTAGCCTGAGGAACCTATCAAAGATTTTATCCAACCTTTGATAAAGGAAGTCCCAATGAATTCTGATAATCAGGCAGGTTCAAAACATACTGAAGGCTGTCGGCTCCCTCTCCATCACATCTCCAGTATCTTCCTGTAAGTCCCACCTGCATCAGCACACAAGAGGTAACATACCAATGGCAAATGAGAAGCAATTGCTGATCCTGCAACTTGGGCCATTTATTTAATGTTCTCATTGCTGTCCATACTTCCTCCCTTTGTGACCATGTAATTTCCACCTGTTCTTGTCACCTGTAGTGACTACTGAACAGACATTTATCCCCTTGATCCCCCGTAGATCCTTGTTTATCATTCCAATTCTCCCCTTATAGGCTCTCAGCCACTTGTTCCACGGAATGACCCTCTTAGCTTTCTCTGAAGGATTGATTACCTTGGTTCATATTCATCCTGCCTGTTGATATTGGAACCACAAGGACCCATCCAACTGAAATTCTTCCATTAGGCAGAAAATGAATTTCAGCAAGACCCCATACCCCCTGTCAAGTAACTGCTGACATTTTTGAACTCCTGCCATGGCCCACTGTGCTCTAACCTGTTTACTTAAGATATAGCAGATATTATGGTGGTGCAAGATTATGTGAGTGGACTGCTGACCCAAATTAACCCACTAATAGAAGCACAGCCTCTATATAGCTGGTATAGACAATCTTGTGGTACCCCTGATTTAGGGGTCATCATTTACAGGTTTGGACATGGGGCCGTTACTGTACTCTGTGCAATCATCTTCAAAAATGTGAAGAACAAAGAAGAGAGCATGTATGCACCCAAGTGCAGGATAATAATACCCCCATAAAATCTAGGAAGAAAAGAACAGGATATTCTATATCCACCGCTTCTAACACCACGGTATCAGTTAGCTCATGGACATTGCCTAATGGCATAAGGTAGGATTAACAGGGAAGCTTATGGATGATGTATAGAATGTGAGGCAGTATAATAGTGTGAACTGCCCTATTCCTACCTGAGAACATCTAAAAATAGCTGATCTTGGGGAGAAGCATTAACACCTTTGCTAGCAATTCCTGAAGGTTAAATTCTAATGTCTTTGACAGATGAGGTAAGATTGCCACTCCCAGCTATTTTGCCCACAGCTTCATAGGAATCTGTAGCATATCAGACTGGAAGAGTCACATTCATTCAGAGCTGATTTGTTAATCCTGAGATCTCATAAAAATGATAAAAACCTGCAGGATCCTATCCACCAGTGCTGGTAAATTTAAGCATTGCCCAGTTGTCAGCAAACATTATAAAAGTATGGGTTGACCCATCGAGCTTGGTCTGACTATCTAAAATCCATTACACCTCATACACCAACTCCACTATCACCAAAAAGATGAGATTTCTCCTTGCATGACATCCCTGCCATGTTCCCCTGTCTATGGAGCTGAGGAAGGAGAGACCCCCATTGACCATCACCAAAAAGGACTGACTGGTCTACAGCCTCCTCACCCATCTCAAAAATTGTTGGCCTACTTTCCTACAATAAAGAATCATAAACAGGAACTTTAACTTCACTGAATCAAAATACTTTTTAATATTGATAAACATCTTTCCACCCTCATCTGGGAACCCCCATATTTCCCTAGAAATGAAGCTAAGTATGACAGCGATTAGCCACCTCTGTACCTCTGACAAACCCAGCTTGGTCTCTGGGAATCAATTTAGTAATAGCTGTCTCTAGTCTAGAGGCCAGCACTTTAGCAATGATCTTAAGGGAACATCATTGCTAAAGTGTTGGCCTCTAGATTAGAATCAGCTAACACACCAGCTTGAGAAGTTTGTGTGATAATTTCAGTATTTACCTTACAAACACAGAGTACAGTGTTTGATTCTCATGAAAGGGAAATTGACTAGGCTTTAAATGGCCCACAAGGGCAGGTAGCCTAGTATTTGACTATGAACCTTAAGATCCAAGTTAATGAGGGTTATGGGGTGAAAAATCACTCAGAGGTAGATCCACATTTTTACTCTTGGTAATTGCTGTGATAATTGTCTGGATCAAATGGACAGGTAAATCATCCAAAACCACATCAGAATTAAAGACAGGAGCAAAACGTTCCCGCATACTGACACCAGCCCATTTGTAAAATTTAACAGGGAAACTATCTGCACCTAGGACCAAGGGTTTTGTTGGACATTAGGTGGCTTACTGCCTTTAACATCTTATGGGAGGATGTGTACTTGTCCAGTTCTCAGGACTCCTCATTGTTAAGAGAAATTGCCTTTGCTGCAGAAAATGCCCAGGCTGATGGGTCATCATTTAGTGATCTACTGTATAGCCCACTATAGAAACCACAGAAAGCATTTCTGAGCTCCTCATCTGATCTAATGATATTTCCCAAGTCTATTGATGCTGAAGTTATAGGGGTCTGCATAATATTCACCAAGGTAACACATCTAGGATTGGCCTCATCTCTAAGCCACCAGAAACAGCCTCTGTGAAGTAACTCTGCCTTTGTCTGGGAAGATTCTGTCATGCTTACCTTGTCTCTTAAAGCCACCTCTCTGTCCCTTACACTATTGTCTCCCTAGATACAGTATATAGTCTTGTAACTCCCTCAATTCCCCCCATAGCCAAACTAACATATCATTAATATTTATCCTTCTCTAGCCATCATCCTACAGAATATCAAGTTGAATCACTGCTTTGCAGCCTTCACACCATAAAATGTAGTTGGGAATTGCAATAGGGGATTTCTTCACAACACATCTTGAATAATGTCCTGCAGCCTACTCTCATGCTCTCAGACCTCCACTTAAAGTAAATTCAATGCCATGATCTAAGCTTTGTGTCCTTGGGATAAAGTTTAACTAGCAAAGTCAATGGAAAACTGTTCATCTCCCACCTTTCTTTCTACTTCTCTGTGTACTTATCAGTTATCCTCTACAGCACTTTCAAGCAGTGTGACAGGAGTTTGATATCGTATACTGTCCATGATTCTGAATGACCCTTTTGTTGTTGTTGTTGTTGTAAACAGGAACTAAAATGTTATTCTTTAATCATAGTAACATAGGAATAATACTATGCAAATGATTGGGGGGGGGGCATACGATGTCTAGCCATGTACAGTTTTATGTAGACAAAGTTAGATGTTTTTGCCACCTTCGTCAAGCACTTAATACTGCTTACCTCCCACCTTGAGCAGGGCTTTACATGATATGCCTGCTGTAAATTTGTGTCTACTTATCTAGTCATCAAGACTAGCTTTAAAGGTAGCAAAAGTAGTACCTTGTTTGACCTGCAGTGACAACTTATTCCAATGGCTGGAATATGCTGCATTAAGAATCTTTCCTTCCAGTATGTTTTGTTTCTGTTTTGATGTAGATTTAGGTCCCTAGTGAAGATGCTTGCAAAAGCACTGGTGTAGTGAAGGAATAGGAGGTCAGATAGAATTGGGTCTTTCATGGTTTGAAAAGCTAGATACAGGTCAACAAAGAGAGCTCACAGACTACTCTGCATAAATAAAATCATGCTAATCTTTGGGGATTGATGAAGGATCTAAAACCTATGGAAATCATTCTGGTCTTTCCTGCTGAGTGATATGTCTTTATTTGTACATACCATAGGGACATTGTATTTGATGTGTGTGATAATGGAAAAATACAAGGGTAGGATGAATTATTTGTCTGTTGGAGATATTCCCTTTGTTGTTAATTGAATCACATAGGATTTCTTGACTGTGGTGGAAACATAATGGTTGAATGATAGATAGTTGTCCAAGTACTCAGGTCTTTTAAGACTGATTCTGTTTGAAAAGGAGTACCTTTTGCAATATATGAAGTAGGTGCAGCTCTTACTATGTTGCACATTTTTACATTTAATATTAGACCATTTTCATTACACTTGGTATGTCCATATTAGAATCATTGCTAGAGCTGTTTAGTATAATTTGATAAGCAGATAACAGCAAACCTGGTCATCCACATCTCTCGAATATTGCCTTGGATGTCCGTAAAATAAATGCCAATCAGAAGTGGACCTAGCATGGATCTCTGTGTCACCCCACTTGTTAAATGTTACATTCATAGATTGTACCAGCAACTTTCATAACCTGGAATTCAGTCTATATCTCATAGTCAAAGTTATGTAACTTTGAACACCTAATGGTCGAACCATTATGTTCGAAGTTACATAACTTCGACTACCTAAAAAATAAACTGTTGTAAGCAGGGGGGCAAGCCCCCCCTGCCCCCTCCACACCCGCAGCTACTTAAATATACCAACTCCAAGATCACACCACATTGAACATAATGGAAACCTCCGCCTATAGAGATTTCCATTCACACACTCGAACCTTTACAGATTCGAACTTATGGTCTCGACCATATGTGGTTGGAACTTGTAAAGGTTTGATGACGTGATAGGAACCCCTTGGGATCTGTTGGATGGACAATTTACAATTCAGTGAGCAATGTGGGTGTTTGCCTTACAATTGTATAATTTTCTATATCTCCAGCATGGGAAATTATATTAGAAGTCTTTGTCAGGTCAAGATAAGCAGTGTATACAGAATGACCCCTGTCCACAGCCTTAGTAGACTTTTCAAAGAAGCGTACACAGTTTAGGAGGCAGGACATGCCCTTCACAACACCAGACTGAGTGGGGTTTAGCTCTGCTAAGTTGTCTGGGTCTGCATAAATGAGTTCTGATATGACATGGTTCGTGGCTATGCATTTAAGGTGTGGGGAAGGTGATAGCCCATAACCACCCCTTTACAGGAGAGTCACAGTGGCTGTTTTCTGACATCAGGCATAAACCCTGAAGACAGACCAGGAATGAACAATTTAAGTAGAGGCTCAGCTAGTGCATACCTAGCACTGATAATAATGCTGCCTGGCATGTTGTCTGGTCCCACCAAAGTATTTTATTTAGCTTTTGACAGTGATTCTATGACTTATTCCAAGAATATTTCAGGGGAAAGCAAATGTTCAAGGATATGGGCAAGCAATGTGGGCAGATGAGGCAAAGTTAGCAGTTTATTTGTCTGCTGATATATTGGCTTTATCCTTGAGTGTGTGATATTTTTATGGATGAGCTCAGTGCATTGTTGGACATTATTCTTTAATTTTGTAACATAACTGAAAAAAAAATGTTGTTTCCTTTGGTATTTGTAGCAATCTTGCATTTTACTTTGCATTTTCTAATAGTCCTCTTAAGTCCCTTGCTGGCATGTTTTAATATGGTCTTGAGGTTGGGAGATAATAATTTATTGCTACGTTTCATTATTTTCCTTCTTTTGTTATATTTTATTTATATTAGAGCTCTAACAAAATGTTCCTGAATTCACATTTCTAATTAAGGTGGTTTGATACTGATTTCTTTATGCAAATGGTTAGGTGCTGGTAAAGATTGGAGGTAAATATGACAACCCTCTTAGATTGGTCTATTTGCAAGGGATTGTTGGGAATTTTGTATATGACTCATGCAACCTGAAGTAAGTTTTCCCTGGAGAAATCCATAAAGATCGTCCAGTTTGTTGATGGGGAACACAACTAGGCATGACAGTTGTGGTCAGATTTAACTAGGGCTGATGAGACGTGGGGTAAGATGCAAGCAGGACCAAGGTCAGAAAGGACCAGGTCAATTATATTTGAGCCTCTAGTGGAGAGTTTTACACTTTGCTCCAGCACATTGGTATTAACAGAGTCCAGCATAATTATTTTTTGAGATGATAATGTACCAGTGAGTGCTTGAAAAACTGAATTCCCCCAGAAAGAAGATGCTTGGTTTAATATCTAATGCCTCAGTGGGGATAATGTAATTTCTATGATATCTGGAGACATTGGTGGGGATCTATAGCTAGCAATGAAATAATAGTTGGACTTGTTCAGGGTGATTTATATCTCCAAGTTAGAGTTGTGGGTATGATAGGTGCCCAATCATAGTATAGAGGGAATGCTGTAATTGTACTGAAACTATATCTCAGTAACTACACAAATATGAATATGCTTAAGTTGCAGTGGAACCTCATATTGTGGCATATTAATGTTTAGATTGCTGGCATCGAACTGTACTACCATGACATTGTCCAATATTGAGTATGAATGTTTTATGTGGGACTGTCAGTTGTGTGTGGGGGACTCTCCCTAAAAAAAACACACTTTGGGAATAGAAAAGGCATTAGCAAGCATGTGTATGCCTTGGTAGGAGAGGTGTAAGCCATCACGGGCAAAAAAGGAAGTCTTAACTATCATATCAGTGCAGACACATACTGGTCCCCCTAAGAATGACACCGGTTATGTAGTCAATTGTAAAATCTACTTATCGTGGCTTGTTATCTTAGTCATTAGTCTTGGAGAGGACAAGTATGTTTTCTGCTTCTAACACATACATAACATGTTCATGCATGTCTCTGTGCACATCGCTGTGAATGGCGTGAATAACCCAAATGGCAAAAAGACCAATCAGGGAAAAAAACATTCACACTGCATAGTCAGAAACAGTCAGGAATCAATGATCCTCTGTTTTTCTCTCACCAGGAACAAAGCAGTAGTATTAATCCAAAACCTAAGAAGCAGTTATCAGGCTTTCCATTGACTTGTAGTATCTAGAAATTTAGGAAATAATGCCCCTCTGTTTCTTCTCTTATCAGTAGCAAAACAGAAGCATGAATCTAAAGATGATTCCTAACAAGTGGATTTTACTCTTTCTAGTACTTTATAGCCTTGACCTAAATGTTGCAGATTTTAAAAGTAAGATTGAAAAAATGTGGTTTGATACTTCTGATGTTGGTGCACAATGCAGGGCTGGTTCTCAGTACTCCAGCTGGGTGAAATACAGTGCTAACGCTAATTAATTTAAGTAGCTTAATAGGAGTGACTTCTTAAAATGATACTTCTGTATTTAATGACAACAGCCAATGAAAGAGGAGAGGAAGTAGTTTTGTGTCCAGTTTTGCATAAGGGTCAGGCAACTATAAGAGACAAGAGACCTGTACCCCCAGACTGAAAAAAATGTTTTTCTTATCTTGAACGTTTCTGCATTACTACTTCTTGAAGTCCATATACTTTATTATTAGGTTGGTCTGTCTCAACTATGTCCAAATTGTAGAACAGCATGATGTTGGAATGTCAATGCTTTTATTATATGGAGAATTGATGTCTATCAGCCAAGATAGTGGCATGCAGTAACTCAGCAGGTTGGGTCTGCATAATACTTTCCTCCTTCCCAAAGATAAATAATATGCCTAAATGTTATTTGTTTATGGAATTCAACTTCTTTGTGGGAAAGAATTTTGATAACTACCCAAAACATTTGGGGGGGGGGGGGAATCAAAGAAAAGTGTTTTTGCTTGGCTCTAATAACCTGCAAGGATTTTACCATTTTTAATATATGTGATAGCAATTCAACAAACATGTGACTATAACATTCACTTTTGTGACTCTGCTGGTCATTGCTCCAGCTGTCCATGTTGGCTTATGCTTCCCTTCTCCATACTCTACTTGTTGTATCCTAGAACCCTCCCATTATGTAATGCATGCCCTGCTCTTTAGCCTTCTTCTTGCATCAAATAGTTCACTTTCTGCATAAGTACAGCAGAGCTCATCTATGTAACTAAACACTCTGTTATTTCCATTCGTATCTCCCAATGATGCTTTTAGGAAAACTAACATAACCATCTGTATCACCCTAACCAGATAAATATCTTGTTAAAATTAAGATGTTATCATAAAGTCAGTTGTAATGTTAGTAGTCTGGGGAATGTCACCATTGTAGCTATAATTTAATTTTGTAGGTAAACCAGTGGTTAAAAAACATTCTAAATTGTTGCAGTGTGTATGTGTTTGGGTGTGTGTTGGGGGGTATGCGCATGTGAGTGCATGTATGTGCAAGTTTGTGTGCGTGTGTGTTTGTGCTTAAGGGGAAAAGGAAGGCAAAGTTTATGCCAGTGTTTGCAGAATGTTTTCATAATTTCAAATGTAACCTTAACCCATGCATTCACCAGTTCAAATTATTATGCAGGAACCAAAGATAATCTTGTGACTACATGTCACTGTAGGTGTGAAATGTCTGGATATTCTTTTAAACACTTAAGAATTGCAGGGACAGTTGTAGTAAATCATCTTTATGGCATTTGTACAAGATGCTACAAATTGTGTTGTAATGTGCTTAATCATTTAAACTTGTGTAATTTGAGGTCCCTATACTAATATACTGCATTTCTTTAGACTTATTTTCATCTTACACACCACTTTTCATTATGAATATTGAATACTGAAAATTCTTTTTTGGTCTCACAGTGGTTGCTTACTTTTTCTATAACATCATGAGACCTTTCCAATGCTTCTTATAAAAACCATGAATCTGTTTCCCGACACAGCCTGAAGCAGAGTTAAAGCTTCAGTTTTCAGGGTTGTATAACTCCTGCCACCCATCTTCTTACGGTGAACTCTTATTATTGGTGTCATCCAGCTAATGAACTGGTAAAGGTCATTAAAGAAACATAAAATCATGCTAATAATCTTAATTGGAGACTCTCTGTTTTCCTATGACATATTCTTTTAGGAAAAATCACAGTTATAAAAAAGAACATTTTAAATACTTTAAAAATTGAAAATGTGCAAAGCAAATGCAGTAATGATATAAACACAACATACTTCCTTGATGCATTTTTAAAAGTCTTTGTGACAATGTGTTTGTACGTCTGCTATAGAAATTAAGTTTGTCAAGGGTTACTTTATTATTGAGTGGAGTTTGAAAAGGTCCTCAGGTTGAAATTGCAGGATGAGGACTAAACAAGTTCTTCGTCAAAATACATGGACATTGTTGCTGTCTCAGAGGTGGCTATGATGAGTTGGCTGTTATACAATTTATTGTACGGTATAGTGCAAAAAGCTGTATTGAAAGAGGTGATCTCTAGATCAGTGGTCAATGTTTCTGCTATATACTTGTGCATTATGAGGTTCAACCCTGATTTCTGGACAATGCCAGTGTTAACTATCCTTGATTTTTCATTGTACTCTAAATGATGTGCATAATTACACATATAAGGATATGTATGTAGTTGTATTTGAGACTTTAGACTGTATGTCATGGAACTCAAAAAAACAGTGATGATTTCCAAATTACAGCAATGTGTGACACTTGCTGTTAAATATGAAACGTGATTTTTTTTGCATATGCCTGCCCCTGCTTCTCCCAATGTGGGTGCATGGGGGGGTGCACTCAGACAACTCCACTACTTATATTTATTAATTTTGAGATCGCTTTCCCTTAGAAAACAGAGAATTCTCCAAGATACAGTAATTTTGGAATTAGTATATATTTTCCTGTTGTTGCACTAAATATTTTCTTTGTTGCAAGGTTCATACAATCCTCAAAGGTGAAACAGGGACTTGTTTCTTGCATTGATCCTTACCTGTGTGGTACAAATGTATCTGTCTATAAATAAATCTCTTTCATCTCTATCTGTCTTTATATCTATCAACCTATCTATCTATCTATCTATCTATCTATCTATCTATCTATCTATCTATATGTGTGTGTGTAAATGTAAGTGCATGTAAATTTTTGTGCATGCGTGAACTACTAAAAACAGAGTAAGTGATTCTCACATGGGTACATGCAAATTTTGATTTAATGGTTTAGAAATTTTTGTTTTTATAATATATCCAGAAAAATGGTACTTTCAGTCAGCACTGTAGAGGAAAAGCTGTCTGATTTTAATGTTCTTTGACATTTCTGGAGTTTCATTCAGGTTTTATAAAACTGTCTGCTTATCTTGGCCATTGCAGTCTGCTGAAGGACAAAGGAAAACAGGTCATGTAGAGTTAAAGGATCAGTATTTTGGTATTAGAAAAGGGAAGAAGTAGCAGTTACAAGTTAACTATGTGATGTATAAAATGTATGTACATGTGCTTATAACAAGGAACAAACAGTGTATGCTTGAATTCTACATCAAAATGTTGTGAAATGGCTACCTGGTAGCCATTAATTCTAAGCTCCTAGACTGGCAGAATGTTTCAGTTCTTTTTCATTTGTTCTGGTATGTTCTGTGGGTACAAAATAATGAACCTGTTTCCACCTTCTGGAAAAATTCCATCAATGTCTTCTTTACAGCATCAAAGACATGGAGGCTGGAATGTACTTACAGATAATGAGTTGTTACAGCAAAAGTGAACATAATGATCTTTTTATAAATTGTATGCTTTTTTCTTATTTTCTGTATGCCTTGCCTCTATCCCTGAACTAAAAGTCTTTGCTTTCCTACATACAGTTTTGAATGTCTGCCCTCTAAAGTATATGAAATGCTGAAGGGATTCTGACTTACAAAAATTTTATATCAGTTATGCTACTAATTGTCTCATCTTAAGTGTTAATCATGTTTGGATGTGACAAATGGGCTGTGAATGTGTTTGTGTAAGTGTTGGCAGGTAAAGGGATATCTTTAGTACCACTGATGCTTGTTAATGAATCTGAGTGTATGTTTGTGTCTGTTCTGTGTAGTGGCAGTGTTACAGAAAGGGTTTTTCTAAGGTAAGGTGCTGGGTTGGGGCAGGCAGGGTTGAGGTTAACATTCATTAGAAAGGTGGAGCAGGTGTCCATTATGGCAGTATATATATATATATATATATATATATATATATATATATATATATATATATATATATATATATATATACACACACACACACACACACACACACACACACACACACACATATATATATGTGTGTGTGTGTGTGTATATATATATATATATATATATATATATATATATATATATATATATATCTGTTTGTGGATGTGTGCATATGTGGATGTGTGTCAATGTTAAAGCTTTCGGATATACCAAAAGTTTTGGCATTGTGGGAGGGAATGTGCATGCAACATCTTGTTGGTTAAGGTGAGAGTAAGAACTAAGTAAGGGGATATTTTAGATGTATGTATGTGTGTGTGTGTGTGTGTGTGTGTGTGTGTGTGTGTGTGTGTGTGTGTGTGTGTGTGTGTGTGTGTGTGTGTGTGCGTGTGTGTGTGTGTGTGTGTTATATGGGTAATATATTTCAGCATTTTCTGCAGTCATTCTACTAGGGTAAGGTTTTTTCATAAGGTAATGTTTATTGGCAGGTTTAGAGATAGGGTTAGCACGTGACTAAGGTGGACTTGGGGGTATTGTTGCCTAACTAACATTATCTTGCAGATATTTATATTTATTTGTTCATGAAAACTGAAAAGCACATCTTCATGAACAAAAGTCATTCTTATAGCTGTGGTTTATCTATCATAGCTGGGGATTAACAGTTGTTATAACTGCAAGAATTTATGTATTATTATTTTTGTGTTTGTACAATTTCTTGTAATTTAATCCTCACGTTAAAATCATCCTTCAGTCTGTCTGGCAAGTTAATGTCACCTTTGTGAAACAGAGTTGTCTCGTGTGTGCTGAACAGCATCGGTAGTTACTGTTTCTTTGATACTTCTACAGTTCTCAAGATATGTCCATTTGCTGGCAAGCTATTTTCAAAACTGCATTTTCCATAGTTTATTTCCCACCAAAGCTGCCTAGCCTGGACACTAGGGATGAGGAGTTGTGAACTCTAGGGGTACTTGCTGTTAATGAGTTAAAACATATGTATGGTTAAAAAGGCAGGAATTGAATAAGTTATGTAATATTGCTTTGGTTATATACTATATAGCAATATATGGGAAGTATAATATTTATGTTAATATAGTTTGATTATTTTTACATGAATGTAACTATGCTTGTGTCACAAGTGATAATTCAATATAGGTGTTTGGAAAAAAAACATAGGTATAGTTCTATTACAGCCTCTCTCAGAAGTCATTTTGAAGAGTATGTATTTTTAGATACATCTTTAGGGATATTTAGGGTGCAGTACTTCTTTCCTTGCAAGACTTGCTGGAGCAGTTTACAATTCCTTGTCTGCAATTAATTAGATATCGCTCAATTTCTTTGGACATGTTGTAATTGCTAGCGAGTGTATGTAAACACCTAACAATACATAGGTGCAGACATTAATTGTTCTGTTTACAAGGCAATTGCTTCTTGTTAAATTTTCCACATGCAAATCCCTGCAGTTTTAGTTGTCTTTTTCCTTCTTCGTGCAAGAAGCAGATTGCAAGTCAGTAACAGATGTTGGTCTCCTAGCACAGTAGTATATCTACCTAATTGCACTCTATTGAGGAAAGCTTGGAATCTGTGCATATTGTAAACAAGTTATTTATTAGTATTTGCTGCTTGTAAATAATTATACTTTATTTCTTTGAAAGAGCATTTTGGAGCCCCTTAATACAACATTACTACACAATGCTATTTGTCAAAATCTTTTTTAATATTTAGTATGAGTTCATCCTTGCTACCTCTTTTTAATAACAAAAAAGCAGATAGGCAGAGAAAGCACGAATGCACACACCAAATAGCGTATAAACAAATTTAATCTCCGCTTTCGTAAAAATAAACTTCCTCAGAATACAACACTCAAAAACAAAAGCATCCCTTAAATACATCAACTAATTAAAAAATACATCATGTGATAAATTGCTTAATTGGTCAAAAAAATTTTTTTATAAAAAATACCATAAGAGAACTAACTAAAAAATGTCAAAACTACTAATTTAATAACAGTTCAAGCAATTTATTCCTATCTAAATTTTTGGAAATAGATAATTTGCGATATTTTAAAAAACATTTTAAATTGATAGTATCATTTAACCCAGGAGGGTTATCAGAAAAAAGTTTGATCTGCCATAAAACCTCTCGTTGTTCTACATAATTCTTAAAATCACCAGCCCTGCCATCATACGTACATATTTCTAACACAGTGAACATAAATTTTTTAAAACCAGTACAAGAAATCGAATGTCTAAATAAAGCATTATTATGATTCTTTGTCTTAATAGCATATAAATGTTCTTTAATACGTGTGCCCAAGCTTCTGGTAGTCATACCAACATAAAAAGCTGGGCACACAGAGCATAAAGCAATGTATATGAGTCCACTGCTTGTACAATTAACATAACTTGTCACCTCTAAAATCCTATCACTGGTGACAACATTGATAAATGGACCCTCAGAAATAAAACGACAAACAGTACAATTATTGCATCTAAACATCCCTTTCTTATTTTGTTTATTAAAAGTAGATACTGTTTTATCAGAACTGGCTCTCTCAAAAATATTTTTCAACGAATTATTTTTACGAAACACAAAATTGGGTTACCCACTCTTTTTAATAGTTTGATATATCAGACGCTGTATTCCCTGAATGCAAATAGGTTGGAAAGGTAAGGGAAGGGAAGCAAGACTTTATAAGCTTTAAAAACAAAGCTGATGTTTTATTGCACAAAAAGCCGTACTTCTGAGCAGCCAAAAATGTGCAGACATGGATTCAGTGACGCAGTTTAGGCAAGAGACTAGACATTAGGAATTTTGGTCTCCGAAAATGCAGATGTTCATATCATAGAGACACTGCAGTGTAAGGCATACTGGATATCTGTCTTCATGGGCAAAGTTACAAGTCAGCTGATGGGCACTGGCTTCATAGATACATACATGCACACATACACACACACATACACACACACACACACACACACACACACACACACACACACACACACACACACACACACGCGCACACACACACACACACACACACACACACACACACACACACACACACGCGCATATATATTAATATATAATATATATATATATATATATATATATATATATATATATATATATATATATATATGGGATCCATACAGCTGCTCAACTGCATTGCTCACCGAATCCCAATTTGGTTAGCATACTTGCGCAAAAGTGCTGTTCACCGAAGCAGCACTTTTGCATAAGTATGCTTGTTGTCTAGTCGTACTATGGTGCAGTAAGGGAAAATTCCCTTTTACCCACTGTAGTGTGACCTGAGAGTGAGAATATTAAAGTAGGGGGGTGTGGAGGGTGCAGGGGGGCTTGTCTCCCTGCATTCAAGTATATATATATATATATATATATATATATATATATATATATATATATATATATATTTTAACATACTTTAACGAAAACACTTTTTCGATGAAAGCACTTTTGTTAAAGTGTGTTCGGTGGTAATGGATTTGGGCTTTTGATCTTTCGATCAAAAGTCCTAGACACACACACACACACCCACATATATATATATATTCCACTGACATAATCACCACACTATGCACTCAGATTTGCTATACTTTACAAGTTTGCTAAATATAAATATTCTCCTAAGAGGAGATTTTCGCTTAAGATAGTGATTCAACTAATGTCCAAATTGCCATCCTTGACAAACTTTATAGCAAGCTACAAGCAACAGTTTTGCCCTTTTTGGATAGTGTTCATAGTTAAAAAAAATCAGAAGGGCCTTTGCTTTACTTATTACTTTACAGTGGCTAAGAGAAACACAAGAATGCAGTTTATTAGCCATTGAGCCTTATTTTAGATGTCAGCAGAGATGACATTCTCTCTCATGAGTCTTATCAGATTATTCCTAGTAGTTCTATAGCCTGGAAGCCCATTTTCCTCTCACCTTTTTACAGGTAAATGCATTAGCCCTTAAGTATATGGACTGATAAAAATAAGTTCCAAGTTTATGCTCTGTAATAAGAGATATAAATTTAGTAGAAAATACTTCCTGCTAATATTTTACGGGATGGCCTTAAAGTATACCCATGGGAAGGTTTGAAAAAAATTCCACAAGTCTTTATATGAAAACATTGGAAGAAGTAGATTCTTTCCATGGTTGTTTAAAGCTTCTACTTATGTAGGTTCAAATAAGTTATAAACTGGGAGATAATAAAGACATGTCATTTCAAGGGCATAAACAAAACAGGAGACAAACAAACAAAAAAGCACTGTGTTACTTTGATTATGTGAGATGGTAGTATACAGATGTTGTTCCAAGAGCTTTGAAGGACTTAGCATTTTAGCTTTGTATCAATGCCACACCATGTCAGTGTGACAAAGAGAATACAAAAGAACATTAGACAACTGAAGCCCTTCTATAAAAGACAAAGGAAGTTCCAAACATAGGAAAATCACAGGAGATCAAAGGATACTTATGAATTTACCACAAGCATATGTCACCTGAGGAAAACTAATGCCTAAATCTCTGCTTCTTTTATATCAGAGAAAATACTTTCAGCAATGTCATCTTTTAGAAAGGGTAAGGCGTCCTGTGCAGATGGCGTATCTATGAAGGCTTAGTTAGATGAATGATCTTATGTTATCATACCTGATGTTGGTATTATAGATGAATGAGGAAAGGCAATAGTCCTCGGTATGGGAAGCACATTGCCATAATAATGCTACTAAAAATATAGACACAAAAGTAGACTGCTATTGACTGATTATATTATTGAATTCAGATAATAAGATTTATATTAATATTTCTCTTTAGGTTACACTGGCTCTTAAAATTATACAGAAGGCTCAAAGTGGTTGCATTAAAAAAGTGCAACAACACTCAGTAAGTGTACTGCATCTCATCTTTTTCTAGAAAAATCCATTGAGATCTGGAAATGTAACTACCTTCTGTCTGTATATAGGTTTCCTGAAATATTGATAAGGTACCATCAAGGGCTTTGCTGAGGAAATGCAAAGGTAGCTTAAGTAGGCCAAAGTATTTAAACCACAGAAAAGGAAGGGAAGAGTGCAAGGCAAGGCGAGGGCATAGCAGTGTTTCTGAATTGGATGGAAGTTTGGCTTCCTTATCACTAGTGTCCAATCAGTGTATTCCATTATTGGCTACTAGTATATATATAATAACAGAATACCAGTTTTGTGCAACTTGTTTTTTTTTTGTGTGAAGATTATAAAATGTGTCAGCTTAAATGGATGAATACTACTGTGCCATCAGTATTGTCCTGTAAATAGTGAGGTATGATCTGCATTACATCTAGCAGATGCACATACCTGACACAAGTTCAGCAGGAATACATGTAAGTGCATGCCCATTAATATTGCTGTTGTGTGCACCTCACCACCACCTTAGCTCTTCAAGTGAAAAGCAAAAAAAAGGCTGATAGATCAGCTAAGTATATGAGATCCATGCACCCCCATCAGCTTGAAGAAAAATAAAAAAAAAAAAAAAAAAGCACTTCACTGTACTAAGCCAATATCTACATTTTAGAGATTGCCTTGTTACATTTAGATCTATGCTCAACCCCACCAGACCTTCCATTCAAGAGTAAAAAAATAAATGCTGTTCTTTCTGCTGGCACACCAACTAGGTGGCCAGATGCATGCCATGCCCCCCCCATTCCTGCCCCAGCCATTCAGGCCCCATTTCTGTGCCCTACTCCCAGACCTACTTCCACTCTGCACATATAAAAAAATATCTTTTAAACTGCAGCAAATTGCTAGATACAAATGTAGCAAACAGTTGCTACAGGTTGTACTCTACCTGCATAGAGCACTATGGCTCTTATGTCTTGGTTAAAAATAAATAAATAAATGCACTTTTTCTATTACTGCAGCAAGCTGCTTGGTACAGATGTGGCAAACAGTTGCTACAGTTTAGACCACACATGGCATGCTGCAGCACTCAGGTTTCACTGCAAATGCAATATTGGCCTTTTAAAACTGATATTGCACTAAAGAGAGAAAGAGATTATGCAGAAGGATGGCAGAACATGCCCCCCCAACCCTTTGCACCCAGGACAATTTACACTCTTACCCCATCCTAGCTATGCTTGTGTGTGTGTGTGTGTGTGTGTGTGTGTGTGTGTGTGTGTGTGTGTGTGTGTGTGTGTGTGTGTGTGTGTGTGTATGTATGTGTATAAAACATGCATTGTCCTTTGATGCCCGAGGACACCCAGTATAGCATTCCCTTTTCCCCACTGTAGTGCAATCTCGGAGTGAGAATATAAAAGTAAGGGAGTGTGAGGGGTGCAGGGGGGCTTGCCTCCCTGCATAAATGTGATTAATGTTATCTTTTTTATTTTTTATTTTTTTTTAGCAGACTTTCGCGAAAGTGTGCTCAGCTGTTTTAGTTTTGTTGAAATGTGTCATTGATAATTAGTCTTAGATCCACATTTCTGACATATCTCAGCTAATGTTAGCTGCACTGTAATTTATCATTATACATAAGAACTATGTGGTGTGATATATGGTTTATTATTATATGCTCAAGACTCAAAACATTGAGTCGAGCAAATAAGTGATGCTACACTCCAAAATTTGAATAGTGAATATTGAAACACTCTACCATTCTGGACCCACAATCAAGTGCTAATATGAGTCGTGAAGGGTGGAAAATTTGGACATTTGGTAATGTCAGTATTTGTCATTCCGAGTGTCAGTGTTCAGAGTTCTGAAATACTGGACTCTACATCTCAGGTCTCGGGCAAATAAAAGTAAACCATGAAACACCATGGAACCTGTAACTCATAGGCATGTGTAAGTGGCAGCATCCTCTCTATCCCTGCTTTTTTAGGTAGACAGAAACAACTGGATGCATATCATATTACCCGATGGGGTACAGTGCTGCCTAAAATGTGCTATGACCATGTACATTTGTATCTGTATATACAAAAGAATGCACATATGCATACTTTGTCAACATGCTGTAATTTTGAAGTAGTCTGTGTCAGTGATTATAGTGTTGGCAGAATTTCTATAACTGACCATGATGGATAGAACATTGTGGGGATATTGTACTACAGAAATGTGGAGATTGCATCATGCTAATTGAAGCTCAAGCTTGTGACCTTATCTCTTGAGCAGTTCTGTATATCTCTGGGTTCTTCTAGTACATGCTTTTAGGTACTCTGAATAGCAAAGCAGAAGTGCTGAAAGACATCATTTGAAGAATTCACCACACATCAAGATAACATTAGAAGTTCAGTGAGCATGCTGAGTGGTGTCAGTGGTTTGTTTCTGATTCACAGTGAGTCTTTTTTGCCATATCATGGCACACTGTCATTAAGCAGTGTTCATTGTGTCTCACAATCTCACAGTATATTTTAATTTTTCACAAAAGTCTACAGAGGTCTGCCTTCCTCTTCAGAGATGTTGTTTCCAGCAACTGTTTATACAAATTGTTTTAGCAGTTTATTATTGCCAATAATTGCTTATTTATCACTTTTGTCTTGTCATGTATATTCTTCTCATTTTGTTGACACATTTATTAATTAGGACAAGTGATTTAGCTTTTAGTGAACAACTTTGATGTACCATACCTTCTTTTCTGTATCATTCTTCTAAATGCACCTAGTCATTTTTTCACTCATAGTCTGTAATATTGCTTCTGGCCATAGCAGTTGATAAGGCATGGTCACTGAATCTGTATCAACTAGTTTATTCCTAATAAAACTTCCACCATAGTCAAGAAGCATACTACTGTAGATCGATCTAGCCAGTAGGAGAAGCAGGTTGCATCTATAAATTGAGTGCAGTTCAAAAGATCTGTTTCCAACATGACCTATTTTCTCCGCAGTTCTTTTATTATCTGCTATATGAAGAGAAGCACTATAACATTACTAAACATACTTCCGTTAAATTGCCATTAATGGTCCAATCCTTCATAGGCAAATTTAGATGACAGTCAATGCATCATTCTTTGATTTCAGTAAAAGTAGTTATTTTAAAAGATCTTGGAGAAAAGAAGAATTACAGGTGATCAGTAGACATACATGATACAACAAATGGACTGATACAACTGGTAGCTTATCAGAGTGGAATTTTGTTGCCCTTACTTTACAGCCAGTACTGTACTCTACATACAAGACCACACCTCTTCTATTTTTCCTACTTTGTTTAGTTAGGAAGCTAATTTAGAAGAACTGAGAGCTTTTACTCAAAACTGTATGTTTTCTATTAGTCAGGACTCAATAACTGCAAAACTAGGATTGAACAAGTTTTACCAACTGTTCCATTTGTACAAGTTTACTTTAACACTGCTTGCATTTGTATGCAATATTCCAAAATTATTATGTCTGATGCTCAAATAGATCTCCTATACAATTAAAACTACATTTGATAATGTGCAATGGTTCATTCATCCAGTTGTATAAATGTCCTCATTAGTGTAAAGATTTTCTGCACATATTTTGATTTGTTTCTTCTTAAGTAATTCTTTAACATTGTCTTTTATTTCTTGGAAATTTTCTCCTCTGGACTGCAATGAAGTGGAGCTTTTCTTGCTCAATCAAGGAGTCTTGGTAAACAAATAAGCAAATGTAAATAAAGAAATTAATAAAATTCACCTCCATTTGTTATATGGAGCCTATTGTGGTTATACTTTATTTCTTTATCTAGAAAGACTAACCAGGGGTCTAAAAATTTAAGGTTTCCCCCAAGCCTCCCTTTCTATATCTATGCTGATGATTTTAATTTTCTCACTAAACCTGTTACTACTGGTTATTAAAACAGTTTATAATAACTTTGCATTACAATTCTGAGCTACACTATCAATTACAATTATTTGTATGTGCCCAGGGAAGACATGATATACAGAATTTAAGATGTACTTCTATACAAAATTTAAGTATCCATTACTTTTAGTTGGTAATTCCCTGCAAAGCACATCATTTTTCTGCCATACGTCCCCCTTGTGTCAACTAGGTTGATTTCTATGTGGAATTCTAGCATTTCGGCTCTTATGCTCTTCTTAGTTGGAGCCACTGCAACTGCTAAGCAGCAGAAATTTCTTTGGCATTTGCCAGCTCCCTTACCATCTATGATGCTCCTTCATCAGTTTCGCTCAGTACTGTTAATTTGTCAAGTAAAAAGTGTACTCCTTTAGTATCTCTTCCTCAGCTCATCAGGTGACACCACTCACTTTTTTTGCTAGTTTTCTTTAGTTAGAGTGTTTCTACAAAAAGTGTCTTCACAATACAAGACATGCAAAGCATTGTCTAACAAATTTGTTTACAGAGGGTGTTTGTCTCCCAATGACAGATGTTTCCACTGTGATGATTGAGTGAAAGGCAGAACACCTTCAGTTACCATCTGCTAAGGCTTCAAATGGATAGGCAGAAAAAGGTGTAGAATTAAGGTCACCTCCAACTGTATGTATATGACTGCTTTCAATAATGCTGCCAACAAATCCTTCAAATGAAACCTGACTATTCTTTTCCCTAAGCACCCCTATCCAAAATAACCTAGAAGAGACTTAAACTCATGATGAGGCAGCCATTGGTGCAGATTACATCTTCAAATGAGATTATGTCAGAAGTCTCCATAACCTCACAGATGACTCGGTCCAGTCTTTATCAAGATAAAATCTTATCTCTGATGGGGAAGCAGGAAAATATCAAACTGATAGAACCAACTCCACAATGCAATCAAGAGTTATTACAAAGGTTATTTTTTTACAGGCTCTGGCTATTCTAGCAGTGAATTGCAAGAAACTTACCAGGTTTATGGTAACGTGAGGGATGGGATGCTGATACTGCTATTACAAAGTATGCCAGGACAGCTTTACACTCTTGCATGAACTGGCCAGTACCCCCTCCTAGATGCCAATGTACTCACCAGCGTTAGTCTCATTGCAGGTGCTAATTAAATAATCATATCCAACGCACCGATGTCAGCAGTTTTCTTTGCAGTTTCTTTGCATACCATGCTTATATGATTACCTGTACAACAGCAGTATTCAGTATTGATAAACCATCTTTCATATACCCATGCAGTTTTCAGTGCTGTATATTCAGGGCCTGTTTCAACCTCTGGGATTTCCCATCTTTTAGCATCAATTTTTGCTGATACGACATCTCTTCAGCAGGGGTTGATGCATATTATCCATCTATCATCCTGTTAGTACCAATGGTAAAATAAGCCCAGAGAATGATACTGGTGGGTGATGCTCTGATTCTGCAAACCATGCTAAAGGCATATGTACAAGGACAAGTGCAGCTGGCAAGCAGGCAAGGGAGCCACTAAAATGTTTTCTTTTTTCAACAAAGTCAGAATCTTCACCCAAAAGGACAATAAAGATGAAATTTAATATGACAATAGCATGGCATCCTCTGTGTCAACTCTCAGTGGCCAAATAGTTGGAAAGTTTCTCCAGCTGTTGCAACATAGAGGAGGGTTGCACAGTCCCAACTCTGTCACTATAGGGATATATTCAGGAACTGTGTTGATTTGTCTTTGATCTTTATTAGGCGAGCCCACTCTTGGAGGGAATCCTTGAAGATGTCACCAAGTTAGCATTTCACAAAACTGATGTACTACCCATAGTGCCATTGAAGTCAAAGGAGAACTTGCATCTACCTAGGGATTGACCAGTCTGTAAAGATATTATTAAGATATACACCAATTTTTCTGCAGCTACCCTAAAAATAGTTCTGCTTCTAAGAGCCTCAGTGTTGCTCCACTGGACAAGAATTCTAGAGTGATGGACAGGTTTAGGAAGCATGTGCCTATGATCCCTTTCATCATTAAGGATGCTTAACTACTTGACCCATATGGTGTATATTCAGAAAATGTCACAGAAAACTGCATGAGGTTAAGGATTTGCCTGATAGGTCACTAATACAAAAGATAAAGCCACAAGTTGCAAAGTCTCTAACTATATGAATTACAAGGTTCATAGAATTTATAATATGCCTAAATATTTGATTGGAGCAACAGTGGCATGCATTGTGAAGCAGAGTACACCTGGGACTGACTCACTGTTTTTATGAAGACACAACTAGAACATATATAGTCTCATCTTTATAGGATTTCTGATGTTTGCTGATCAGGCCAGTAGAAACCTTTAAAGTATGGACTATACGGGGAAAACTCTGGTAGCTGTGGACATTAAGTTCAAGTCTCCACAAAAGTTGCTTACAAAAATGCAAAGCAGTCTACGCCAAATGTTGTGTTGGTGAAGGCCACAGACAATTACAAAAGGTAGCCAGAAGTGTAGAGGGTCATGCGCATTTAATAGCAACAGTAAACAGAGGTAAAGGAAACCATCATGAGTTAGGTATGTAGGGACAGTTCACAGATAGTCAGCAACATACCTGAAACCTTCCCCTGACTGGGCAGTTGGCAATGGTTACTCTCAAAAATGATTATGGTCATAGTATGAAGAGGTTACAAGCTCTGCTTCACACCCATCCCATCCATACTAAATCTGGTAAAGTACTATTTTATCCTGAACAATTTACACTCAATCAGCTCTGCCATTTTAATTTCAATGCCACATTAATGTGCAAGTTTCTGTCTTTCAACACCTTTTAGTAGAAGGTGTAGTTTCCAAGCAGATCAACAGTACAATTTCCATACAAAATTGAACTTAACTTGAATGTAGGCAGTCTTCACATCTTAGACCGAAACCAGTTTCAGTCTAAGTCATATCTTGCTTACTAAAACTGGTTGACTGTTTTGGACAAGTAACTGAGGCATTAGGCTCAGGCAAATACATCCACACTCCATACCTGTACTGGACCATGGCCTTTGAAACCATTCCATGTTCTAGCATTATTGATAAAATATTCCAATTAAAAGTAACCGTCTGTTACCCACTGAGCCAAGTGACAGAACACAATATATTAGTGTGAAAGAAACATTCACATTGAAAAGTTACCAGTGGTTTGCCCCAGAGAGGGTCTATATTGCTAGACTGAAAGAACAGAAGTGCAAATGTATGTACATTGACACATTAAGGTCAATGTACATACAGAGCGAAACACCTAAAGGGCGAAAACCGGAATGCCGAACATGTTTCTTAGCCAGCAGCACGGTGGTGGGGATAAGGAAATATATCCTTTTCCCCACTGTAGTGCAGTCTCAGAGTTGGTATAGTTAAATAGAGGTGTGGGGGGTACAGGGGGACTTGCCCCCCCTGCAAAAGCTAATTAATTTAATATTTTAGTTTAAATTTTACTTTCCTGTGTGGCGCATTCTGATGATGAAACACGTTCGGCGTTCTGGTTTTCACACTTTAGGTGTTTCACTCTGTATGTACATCGACCTTTATGTGTCAATGTACATACATTCGCTATTTATTCCTTTTGGGGTTTTAATATAGACCCCCCCCCCCCCAGAGATCAGTCTTGGGACCACTCCTTTGGTATCTACTTCTTGGATGTCAATGGTGACACTAAATGCCTGTGGCTGGCAAAGATTGCTAGTGACTGAAAATATAAACCTGTCATAAATTTCCCATGTGTCCTCCAGATTCTTCAAGGAAGCCTTGCACATACATATACTAACAAGTGATGCTTGGACCATGGATTCACAGTTAATGCAAAGAAATGTAGCATTGTGTCTTTTGGAAAACACATGCATGAATACTCTTATAACACATATGACACTCTCTTAAAAAATTGCCACTGTCATTTGGGGATTTGGCCACTTTCATAGACAATGAACTATACTTTGACTTCCATGTGTCCACTTTTGTTAGGAAATCCTTTTATATAGCCATATTAATCACCAGAGGTATAACTTCGAGATTCAGGGAAACCCTTATTCCCCTCTACTCCTCCCATATCAGGCTAATAATAGAGTATAATGCCTCCTTTATATGGACTCATTGAGGCATATTACCCAACTCAGAGAATACAGGTTTTTCTTACTATACCAGTTAAGGGCATGGTCTCCATGAGCTCCCATAACCACCTTAAGGTGCATGATCTCTGTCTCTCTCACTCTTTATCTCTTTTAAATTTCCTATTGAATTCTGTTTAGTATACAAAGTCCAAAATGATGAAGTCCTATGTGAACTCATACCCAGCAATAAAACTAATAGCACACTAAATACTCACCCAAGAAATCTAAGTTTGCACTGAAACATACACAAAATCTGTTGGTAAGATTGAAATATAGCACAGAGAATCCTTCTTTTATGGAACATAGTCCCCTTGGATATAAAGTAGAATAGCTCCCTGACCCTTTTAAAGTATAACTTGTATAATCAGATGGATGGGCAATCATAAGTTCACACCCAGTCTGTGCCCTAAGGCCCTTATGGAAATGGGTCAAAGCTAGGTATAATGTACTCCATTCTGATGGCGTCTGGTATTAATTCATGTCTTGGCAAATTGAAATCGTGATCTTGTGGGTATGCTATAAATCATCAGATCCGTAGCCTAGCATTAACCCATGAACTCATGGTTTTGCCTTCTTAGCAGAAAAAGAAAAGGTATCAGCATTTCTCAAATGTCCGACAAACTTAATTAACCTTGCATGTGTCCAGTATGGGAGAAATATCACACAATATGATAAAAGAGATTGGGTTAAAATTTGTTATTCTTAGAAGTGAGTCTCAAAAGTGCATTGAGGAGACAGAAAACTATGTTCTACTTCTAGAAACAATATATATATATATATATATATATATATATATATATATATATATATATATAGATAGATAGATATTATTACAAAGGAACCATAGGTGTTTTGGAATGGTATGAATTGTTTCATAGACGCAAATCTTCAATATTTAATATATGTTATATTATGACTAACTAAGGTAGATAATTTCATAAAAAAACTCAATAATTTCATAAAAAGTCCTAGATGACTCTCTGATCATGTGTTTGCCATGTGGAATGTGTTGGTAGGCATGTTGTCCTTTCAAAGGTTATACAGAGAGCCTTGGATATTCCCTCAGTCATAGAAAAATGTTAAGACTAGCAAAAGCTATAGAACATTTTTGGAGACTTCTAGATCTGGACTGTGGATGATCAAGATTGTTGAGATACAAGTATCAGTAATGTGCAATACAACTTAAGAAATTGAAGGTTTCTAAATTTACCAGAACATTTGACCTTTGCCCATGCAACAGTTTGGAAGAAAGGAGTATTTAAATAACCTTAGTGATATAGGGAAATGATGTTTCTGAATGAATCATCCATCCAAAAGTATACTGGAGTGGCACTAAAGTATGTTGAGTTGCTGGCCAGCTAGAACTTATAATGTTAGACAGATGCAACAGATAGTGATGTAATAGGAACATCTCAGTGCCAAAATGGTTCATTGTAGTGTGTCTTGTCTATCACCAAAAATAAAGACTATTCCAGGGATATTGCTTCCTTAGATCTCATAAAAATTTGGGAAGCAAAAGATATTTGGAAGACAAATTCATGGAGAAGAATGTATGCTTTATGTCAGACAGGCAGCAGTACACATCTTTACTTTAGTGATAGCAAGAGGGGCAAAGAGAGGAAGACTGGTTTGTAGAATGGCACTAACAGCTCTACAGACAAATCTTAGGTTCATCATGGACTTTATCCTGGGAGTGGAGAATAACGTTGCTGGCTCATTACAGGCTCTAAGTTCTTTGTTCCCTAATAATAATAATAATAATAATAATAATAATAATAATAATAATAATAATAATAATACTATAAAGAAACTTTCTTTCCATTTGTGTTGGAGAATGATGAGATATGAGTTCATAGCTTCAGGAAATAGGAGGCAATTATGTATGTGCATACATGATGTTTAGGGCCTTTTGAACAGATACTCATGAAGCCAATGAATATAAGAAACAGATAACCCACATTCTAGCCCACAGTGGAGTCAGGAAATCATTCTTTCCATTCTTGTACACATAACTTGAGGTCACAGTTGTATGACTTGTCCCATTCAACCTGCCAAGCCAATAGTTGCACTCTGAGGAAAAACACCCCCCTGCAAGCATACCTATTTTTGCTGACTGACAAACTTTTGCATCATATTTTGATTCTATTTCTTATAACATTTGTGGTTTTCTAGAAAATAATTAAGGACTGTAGCCACTGAATACTGATCTGAGTTTCTGAAATTCAGATTTCATATCCTTCACAGAAGACAGTTTAATTCAAAAACCTGTTATTCTAGAAAAGTTTCTAAGTTTATAACAGCAATATTTAAAATCTGTCCCTGATTTTAGAAGTCTGTCCTCCCCCTGTTATGTTTGGCTTTGTGTAGAATTTTTCCTTTAAGATTGTAGAACTTGTGTTATTGGGTCATTTTATCTGATTTAGCTTGCAGCCACCCAGTGTTGCATAAGCTGAGTAAACCTGACCCCAGAGGAATAGGTTATCTGGCTAGTCAAACGGTTTGCGACAGCTCTGAACTTTCACGGAGTACAACTGAGAAACCCACCTGACAAAAAAAAAAATAAAAATAAAATAAAAATAAAAAAAATGGTAGGGCCATTGGAATAGGACAAGAAGTAGAGTTAAAGATGCATAACAGTAGAGAGAGTGTCATATAACCTGTACATGGCAATGCTTCATAGCTTATAGCCGAGTACTAGGTTATCAGCCTTGATGGGACATTTTAAGCCTAGCCATGTTTCCCATTTGCAACTCAGCCATGTTATCCCATAGGTGTTTACCTATCCTTTCCATAACTATATATAATTACTTCTCATTTGTAGCAGGTTATTTGGGTCTTGCCTTCAGTGTATTAGGGGTCACTACAGTAAAATAGGGCATTTAAGCAGTGCCTTTATCCATTAGGTGGCTAGAGGTCAGTTCCTGGGTAAATTTCCGATTTTTCATCTACTGGTTCAAATTATACTTAAATAAGGTCATGGAAGGGCTTTGTTTTATGTATCAGGAGTCTGTTGCATAGTAGAGGTATCCTCTGAGATATGGAACATTAAAAAGACTTGAAGAACTCAAATGTTATAAATATTTTGTTTGGTCTCATAGCTTACAACTGGCTTGTGAAAACAGAATGAATGAAGTATGATACATGTACTTCTAAAACAACTTTATATTTTTATACAGTTGTGACATTGTAATTATCTTTTGCAACTTTAATAATTTAATGATATAGAAGTGTACTTTGTATGTGGAAGAAAACTTGTAAAGCATTATTAGACTTGTGTAATATCTAGTTTTGTTGAAAAAAAATTATAGTTGTGTAAGGAAACTTACTGCATCAGTACATATTGGAATAACCATGGCTGCAGTAGACTAATCTGCATTGGTTACATCCTGCACAGGATATATAACAGTTGACCAGTGTTCAAACCTTCAGGCCACCTTCCACACATGCAAAGTATTACTCAGTTTGATCTGAAAAGACAGGTTTGGGCACCAAGCCCTTCAGAGCTTTCATGTCAACTGAGTGTAGGAAGCTAAGTACTGAGAGGACATTGATAGGAAAATAAAACATTCATGTCCACACCGTGGCATAAAAAATCTCCAAAACCACACAAAAACAAAGGGGGTGGAGGGAGAGGGGAAATCGTAAGATTGGTCATTCGAACATCTACTGTTATGGTAATTTTGCTTATACAACTGTACTTCATATTGATCACTGCTGCAGTAGCCTAAGCTATATGGATAGATTACCATAACTTAGAATAACTGGAAGTGGATGGGGAATGGTCTAGGAACTCCTGAAGAATGGTCCTAGCAAAGTCCGTCCTAGATATAGAGAAGGAATCTAGTTTATAGTGCTTTGTAAAAGTTTGTGCAAAGGACTAAGCTGCTGCTTTTAGAATACTTTTATAGTCCAACTCTTTCCAATAAGCCATATATAAAACCAAGGCCCTGGTAGAATAATCCTTGATCATGCTTGAAATAGTTGTGTTGGGGTGGGCATTCAAAAAGTAATAGCCTTAAACAATTATTTTAAAATAGACTCTTTGACATTGGTTAGCCGTTCTTTTTAAATTTACAAGAAAGGAACAATTGATCTGAATTTCCGAAAGATTTTGTTCTAACAAGATAGTGCCCATGTTTTTTGTGAACATCTAAGGTATGAAGAATCTCTTCTCCCTCACTTTTAGGTTCTAGAAAGAAAAGAGAGAGATGGATAGTGTGGGTTACAGTAAACTTAGATTGCCACTTTAATCATAAAAGAATCATAAAAGAAGGATCAGTTCTCAAATAAGCCCTGTCTCTATGAAAGATGACATAAGGTTGACCCATCATAAGAGCTTGGAACTCTAATGGACGCAGGCAACCAGTAAATGCTTCATCTCCCAAGCCCCTGCTTATTCTTACCAAGCGTAGCAGAACTTGTCAGATGCACAACTAGGCTTAAAAAGGCCCTTGGGTTGTTAGCCTAGTAAACACCTATGAACTTATGAATCAAAAATACTCTTCCTGCAGAAGTCAGAGCAACCAGCCAAACTGTTTTCCATGTTAAGAACTATTTTCAGATGAGATCGCTTTGAAATATGGGAGATCTATAAGCAGATATGCTGAAATAGCTGACAAATTAAACTTGATATTGGAGTAAGACCGTCCATAGGATAGTAACTCACACAAGTAGTGCAAAACCAGAGGAACACTAGCCCTGAATGGGTGCTGGTTATTTTTTTGGCACCAAGCAGAAAACAGTTTCTGTTTGCTTATATATGATTTTTTTTTACTTTTTATTTGGTTTTAAAACTATAAATAAACAATTAAATTATTAAATAAACAAATTACTATTTACATAGGTCCACAGCTGATCATTACATCAAAGTTATACTTCAACACCAATTAATATTTTTCAAGCAAGTCTTTTAAGTTTAAGCCAAGATTTATATGAGTGTGCAATATTAGAAGTTCTCATCTTTGTAGTATGCAATTCACTATTGCAAACAATTGTTGCTATACTAACAAATTCAACACTAGTAGGGTTAACTTTACTTTTCCAATTTTTAGTAATTACTTTTCTGGCTATAGCAAGAATAGACCAAAGAAGAGGGACTTGGACTTTTGTAATTATCTCAGGAATTGGAACAATAAATAAAACTAAAGATTTAGAAATACTACATGAATCTGACCATAGAGCTTGAATAAAGTTATTAATTTATTTCCCAAAAAGGGAGATGACTTCAAATTTATATATCATATGCGTCTAATCAGCTATTGTTTCAGAATCATATCTCCAGTATTTAATTTTATTTGATTTATACATAATTGTAATTTCATTTTGAGCGACAAAAGCTCTATGTAATAATTTCCAAGGGAAAATTTTCCAGTATAATGACGATGTAGTTTTATCTGTAGATTTTAATATTAATTTATTGTATCTTTAAAAAGTCTTCATTATTCATTTTTGAGGAATAATTCCAATTGGAATTGTCTGAATGTGTGAAATCTAAGTTGAGCATTTTATAAATTTTTGACAAATATGATTTATTTTTCATTGCATTATTACTGGTATTTATTAAAAATTCCAATCATTTGGGGAATGATTTCTTATCTAGGTTAAATACATTATTGACCTCTGTTTTCACAAAGTTTCTATATATTTGTAAAATTAATCAGTTCTCAGTCTTTATTGTATTTGGACCTTACATTTACAACAGTATATATATCAGTACTATTTAAGAATTGATGCCAATAAATTAAATTACTTTGTTGTTTCAATACTAGTATTTTGTTGAAGTTACAAGCTTCTAAGCAGTCATTTGTATATGCAATTGGAAACATAGAACATATTAAGTCTTTAATACAATGGTTAGAATATGTGAACATTTGGAAAGATGAAATGAGGTTATTTAAAAAAGGAAATTGAGAAGAAGGTGTAATACCATTTATACAAAAACATTTAATAACCAGATAAGACTATTAGGTGATATTTGTTTATGACTGGTTGTGATATATTTATTATGGGTCTATATTATCTGTCTGAAGGTTTCTAACTCCGAATACCATATGAGCGACGACACCATATGGTCGAAGTTAGAAAACTTCGAACATTTAAAAATAAATAAATAACTAAAAAATGACAGTAATGGGTTAGAGCAAGCCATCCTACTCCCCTCCAACTCCGAGACCGCACTACAGTGCGGTAAAGGGAAATTTCTCTTTACCACACTGTAGTGCGATCTCGGAGTTGGTATATTTAAAGAGCGAGGGGTGTGGGGGTGTAGGGGGACTTTTCCCCCTGCCTACAACCATTAGCTTTGGGTTTGGTTTTTTTCTTTGTTTATGTCTGTTTGAAGTTTTGTAACTTCGGCCATATGGTGTTGCTCATATGGTGTTCGGAGTTAGAAACCTTCACACAGATAATATAGACCTATAATAAATATATGGTGTTAGAATCCTTCAAACAGATAATATAGAAACATTTATTTTTTACTAATAATATGTCTTGATGCATTTGTTTCCATTTTGAATAATAAGATGAATTTATCCACAACACTATAATTTTTTACAATTTGTGAAATAGCATACAGTTGAATATCAGGGAATCTTATTCCACCATTTTCCCAACCTTTTCTGTGCCAATCAAAGGGAACTCTTGGTTTATTGGGATGCCAAAAATTTAAGTAGAATATTCTGTATCTTCTTCATCAATTTTTGTGGTGGAGATAGTACTAAAAATTTCAAGACAAACTATTTTAGGGAGAATTACCATCTTAATAATCTTTAATCATTCTTCCATGGTAAAGAAGAATCTGTTCCAATTTGTGACTAAACTTAAAATTTTATTAACAGCCTGTTGAAAGTTTGTATCATTTGTTAATTATTAGATGCAATGGTTATACCAAGTTATTTCATTTGATTTCTATTCAAATTGAAGTTGGAATACTTCTGTTTGATTTTTTTTATTAATTAATATTGCACTGGTTTTATTATGATTAAATCTTACATTTGAGATTTCTACAAACTGACTTATAGAACAAATTATATGTTCTAATGAATTTACTATATTTCCTATTGTTAGTAAAATATCATCAGCAAAGAGTTGAATCTTTATTTTGAAATCTTCTTTTATTTTACTACCATTAATGTTCTTATTGGATCTAATACTACTAGATACTAGGTGCTACTACTACTAGCAAAGGGTTCTATAGCTAATGCAAAAAGTAAAGGTGATAATGGATATTCTTGTTTTGTGCCTTTTTTGTAATTTAAGGGAATTAGAAAGAAAATAACCTATTTTAACATAGGAGCAAAAGTTTTTGTAAGACTTAGAAATCAATGCAGTTAGCTCAGGTGACAAATTATGCACTTCAAGTGTTTTAAACATGTATGTCCAATTAACTGAATAAAAAAATGCATTAAACTTTGACATGCATGGCTAGGCTTAAAAAGGCCCTTGTTGTCATTAGCCTAGTAAACATCTATCAACTTATGAACCTATATAAGCCTTTTCTAAGTTGAAAATAATAATAGAAAATTATTGTTTATTTTTATTTGCATAGTCTACTAATGTATGTATTCTTATTATATTTTATTATATTATTCTGTACTTGTTTATTTAAAATAACCAAAGCAGACAAAAACACTGCACTACTCCAGTAAACCACAGCAAAAACTGTTGGAAACAGAACATTGTTTGGAACAGTGTTATTACAACATTATAAATTAAATAACTGAAATAATTTAATGTGGAACATTTTGTTTTAAAGTTTTATGTATGTAGTTATATAATTAAGTAAGTGATATAGAGATGTATGTATTTTTGATAATTACTTGAATTATTTATTATTAGCTTATGTAATTAGTTGCCCTTTCTTCTTGATGGTTGCTTATTATATAATGAGTTGAGTTTTGTGTGTGTTTTATCTCTGAGGAAGTATTTTGATGAAAGACAAAAGCGCTTAGATTTATTAAAGTGTGTGTTTTACACTTATTATTTTAGGATATTTATTTAAGTTATTTAGGTTATAATTTTGTGCAGACACTGTTCTGACACTGTTCAGTTTCCAACTATTTCTGGTGTGGTTCACTGGAGGAGTATGGTGGTGTTTGTTTGCTTTGGCTCCTTAATGGAATCAGAACTGCTACAAGGTTACTATTTAAAATAAACTCAGTTTGATAATTTTTAATTAGTTTAGGTATTAGTAGATTAACTGTCTTAGCTAAAATGACATGAACATCTTAAAGTCCATATTTAAATTAAATGACTCTGATTGATGAACACTTAGAATGGACAGAGTGCTTGAAGGACAAGCAATACAGACAGGAGAATTTGTAGAAAGCACATGGCCATTTTTTCTACAATCCCAAAGGGTGATGGAACAACAGCCCACAGCACAAACAGGCATTGCTTCCAATACTACTGATGACTTTAATATGTATAACTTATCCTTATCTGTTGTTAATGAAGAGCATGCAAATTTGTTTGTGAAAGGTTTTACATTTGCCATCTCTAAAAGAGCTTGGATGGCAGATGTGCTGAATTTTTTTAAATTATACATGAGAAAATTTAATTTTCAGATTCTGATGGGTGGTAGCAGTACTACACATTGTGGTGTAAGAGTACTTAGTATATTTAATCCCCTCCACCCTATGTTAAGTGTGTATGAAAAAAGTTTGTGAGACGGACTTAAGACGGAGATTAATGCAGCAAAAACACATATTGTACATAACATTTCGGAGTATGAACTACAGAGTATTAAAATTAAATTAAAAACAAAATGCCCTGATTATGAAACCTGAAAAAGGCAGGGGGTAGTGTTGATGGATAATGTTCAATATGTTGCTAAAATGTACAACATCCTATTGGATGATTCTTATGCCCAGGTTTCATAAAACAAGGTTAAAAATAGCATATGGTAAAATTGCACTTTTGTACAATATGCCTTTGCAAGACCAGATTGATGAAGAGGACTATCATTTTCTTTGTGTACAAGATCCACTGGTGCCTACCATCTTTGGTGTTTCCAAGATCCACAAGAACATCTAGGATCCTCCTACATGCCCTATAGTGTATGCTACATACTCAATTACTGCACCACTTGCTAAATTTTTGGACTTTCACTTGAAAGGAATGTTACAAAAAGTGTCATACCTAGTTAAAGATTCCTGGGATTTTCTAGAATGATGCAACTTACTAGCTTTAAAGCAGGATGTTGTTTTCATCACTATTGATGTTAATACCCTGAACATAGTGATACCACATGCAATAAGATTGTCTTGGGTTGCTGAGTTTCTGGACAATTATTCAGGCTTTGGACAAGACAAGAAAAATATTTTTGTGGACTTGCATGAAATTGTTTTACATAACAATTATATATGTTGTGAAAATCAATATATTTTACAAACTAAAGGGTTGCCTATGAGTTCTGCCTGTGGGGGGTTTGTATGCTAATGGAGTTATGGTCACACGAGAAAATTAATTTTTGTTTAACAGTGCATTCTATAACCTGTGGGAACTTTACTTACGTTGCCAAAATAGCATTTTTGTTTTATGGGTTGATTCAGAAAAACATAAAATACCCATATTTTTTGAATATATCAGTGGAACCAATGATTTCCTTAAGTTTACACACAAGGTGGGTAAAGATCAGATATCATACTTGGATGTATGGTTGGTAAAGGAACCTACTAGTTTGTTTGGTGTCATCTATGTATAGAAAGCCAATTTATTCAAGTGCATTTCTGGATTTTTCAAGTGAACAAACCTATAAGCAAAAGAAATATGTGGTTAAAGGGCAGCTAGTAAGGGCAGCCCATATAACAACTAGGTCAGATGATTTTTTTTTACAGGAATGTGGTAATTTACAAACTATGTTTATAAGGAGAAGTTATCCTGAAGTGTTTATTCAGGTTTTAGTTGAAGTAACTGAAAAAAAAAAAAACAATGTATATGTTCCCATTTTGCAAGAACATAAATTTATGCCCACTAATGGTGGCATAATAGCTGACAATAATGGCCCCATTTTTTTCACCACCTTCTATATGGATTATAGAATTATAGAAGGCATTTTGAAAAATTACTGGGTTATAATTAGAGAGAATCCTGAATGGATAAAGAAGCTGGGTGAATACCCCATAATCACATAAGGGCAGGCACAGTCTCTTAAGCATGTTTTTGAAACAAAAAAAAAACTGTGTACCAATTTTGTGAAAGGACTGGCCAAATGCAATATGTGCAATATTTGTAAGTTTGTTAAAACTGACAATGTTATTGGTGACAATGGGAAAGTTTCACTGTCCACAGCTCAGCTGACTGCAATAGTAAGGGCATAGTTCATATTGCCCTAAGTGATGCTGTTCTGCTTATTACATACGGAAAAAGGAACACAAGTTGAAAGCAAGAATAAAAGAACATTTTTATGCAATGTTTTAGTTAAACATAGCTAATGTCCTAACTAGGCATGTGGTTGCTATTTCTGGTCATCACTTTAAATTTTCTGTACTGGAGAAACTGATTCCTAATGTTAGAGGTGGTTATTTTGGATTACACATGGAAATGAAAGAATTGTTGTGGCAAGTACATTTTAATTATGCTAGCTTTTTAGACTCAATAAAATATTGTCTATTATTAGTTTTCTGAAATGTAAAGCTTTTCAAAGGTAATTTTACTTTTAATTTTTAACTAAGTGATACTTTCATTGTTATTAAACATAATAATTATTTTTAAAGTTTTTAAAGTAAATATCTAAATATATTTTTTATATGATTTAGTTATTGTTTTGTATGCCTTTATGATTATGTTGTTATGAGGAGGGGCATGCCTTTTGTATAAAAGCTTCTGCATTTTTGTGGGCCAGATTTTACCTGATGAAGTCTGGCATTGATTTGAAGCTGAAAAGCTGTTCTTACTGCACTGGGGCAGAATCCATGATTGCAAAGTCATCCCCAGTGAAACAGTTGGCCCACAGCATAAACAACTAGTTGCACAATCAGCTGCAAGCAGTGGTCAGAGAAGGCTCTAAGGTCAACAGAGATCAGGCCGAAGACCTGGAAGTTGACTGGAGAAAAAGTACAATAGTTCAAGGAATTACTCAGGGCCCTACCACAGCAAGAAGAGGAGGAAATAGGTGGAGTTGAAGAAGAATGGCAGCGCTTAAAAACAGCATGTGTTAGGACTACAGAAAAGATATGTGGTCGAGCCAGGTATGGAAATAAGATACATAAGGAAAGCTGGTGGTGGAATGCAGAAGTCAAGGAAGTCATCAAAAGAAAAAAGGAGTGCAGGAAGAAGTGGGAGACAGAAAAGACTGGCCAGGCTAGGAAGGACTACTGGTTGGTTAACAAAGAAGCTAAGAAAGAAGTTGCAATAGCAAAGAATAGGGCATTGGAGGCACTCTACCAACTTCTGGAAAGTGATTCAGTAAGAGGCACAAAGAAACTATATCAGGTTGCAAGACAAAAACAGAAAGATAAAGAAGATAATCAGACACCCTTCATAAGGGATGCCAGCAACAGTCTGCTCACCAGCCCAGAGAACATCAAAGAGAGATGGAAGGATTATTTCCAGCAGCTTCTGAATGAAGAAACCCCCATAGAGGCTGTACTGTCCCAGAAGCAGCCTATGATGAGAGAAGAAGAGGAGCCTACCCTAGAAGAAGTATCAGATAAAGCAGCAGGCTCAGATAAGGTCATAGCAGATATGATAAAGATGCTTGTTGAGATAGGGGAGAAATGAGGGTACTAATAGCAGTGTGGAGAGAAAGACATATCCCAGATGACTGGAGAATAAGCATACTCATGCCAGTGTACAAGAACAAAGGGGACATCCACAACTGTAGGCAGTACAGAGGATTCAAACTCCTATCACATTGCATGAACGCTCTGGAGAGAGTGACTGATAAACGGATACACAGAGTAGTAAAATGTAAGATGGGAGATGATCAGTTTGGATTCAGATCAGGATGCACCACAACTGACCCAATGTTTGCATTGAGACAGATACTTGAGAAGAAGTTAGAGATGAGGATAAAGTCCAAATGGGCATTCCTAGACTTGGAAAAAGCATATGACAAGGTCCCAAGAAAGCTGATCTGGGCAGTACTGCAGTGGTTTGAAGTCACAGAAACATTGGTAGAATTAGTGCAGGCTATGTACAAGGACCCAATGATTCATGTACGGACAGTATTTGGCCTCACAGAAGGGTTCCCAGTAGGTGTGGGTGTACATCAAGGTTCAGCTCTGAGCCCACTGCTGTTCATACTGATGATGGACTACATTAGCAAACAGGTTGGAGGGGATGGATCAATGGTGATGCTGTATGCAGACGATGTGGCAGTACAGGCAGGCTCTGAGCTAGAACTTTAGCAAAGGATAGGAGAATAGAATGCAGATCAGAAGGCACATGGGATGAAACTAAGCACAGATAAGATGGTAGTAATGGCAGCAAATTGGAGAAATCCGAAGAAGCTAAGAAGAGAGGTAGAAGGGAAGATAGTTAAACAGGTAAACAGCTTCAAGTATCTAGGAGGAGGAGTTGAGGAGAAGGATAGTCTGAATGAAGAGGTCAAAGCTAGAATCAGAGGGGCTGTAGCCAACTGTCATAGATTATCAGGTATAGTCTATGACAGAAGAAGGCCAAAGAAGCTGAAAAGTAAGGTATACAAGATAGTGGTGCGACCAGTACTACTCCATTGTACAGTAACCTGGGCAGTAAAGGAAGAACAGTTGAAAAAGCTAGAGGTGATGGAAATTAAGTGCCTGAGAAAGGAGATAGGATGCACACTGTGGGACAGATGAAGAAATGAGGACATAAGAGCAGAAGCCAAAGTAGCTCCAATTGCAGAAAAGATCAAAGAGAACAGATTATGGTATTTTGGGCACATGCATAGAAGAGCAGAAGACAATCTGGTGAGGAAGATTTGGGACAGACAGGAAGAAGGTAAGAGGAAGCGAAGACATCCAGCAAAGAGGTAGATGAATTGTATGAAAGAAGATCTGCAACAGTCAGGTGTGAGTGTTGAAGAAGTCAGGAGTGTGGCACTGAATCAAGAGAGTTGGCAACAGTTAACACAGTACCCTGACCCCATGTAGAAAAAATGGGGAAAAGGGGGCTGATGATGATGATGTGTACTCTATGAAGACGCTACTTCCACTCTTTCTGTAGTTTATGCAGTTTTTGTGCTTTCTTTTCATAGTGAAGGTTACTATTTAAAATAAACCAAGTTTGATCATTGTTAATTAGTTTAGGTATAAGTAGATTAATTGTGTTAGCTAAAATGACATTTAAAAGTGAAATGGGTCTGATTGATGAACACTTTGTAGGATGCTTATTTTGTTTTAAAGTAGGTGATATAAGGGAATATTGCATGATGATGGGACTTCAGCAGTTGTTTTTATTTCTGTATAGACCTTATCTAATATTTTAACTGCAGCATCTGGTAGTATTTTATATCATTCTGGTAAAAAGATCATGTAAGCATGGTGACATTATTTTTTAGCTTTTTTTATTTGATCTTTTATTTCTGTTAAAGTAGGCAGCCATGGTGCATGATGGTACAGTGGTTAGTGTTGCCACCTAACAGCAAGAGGTTTTCTGGTTCCATCCTCGGCTGGGGTGCCTTCTGTGCAGAGTCTGCATATCCTCACTGTGGTCGCGTGGGTTTCCTCCGGGTGCTCCGGTTTCCTCCCACATCCCAAAGACATGCTGTAGGTGGATTAGACACTCTAAATTGGTGTGTGTGTGTGTGTGTGTGTGTGTGTGTGTGTGTGTGTGTGTGTGTGTGTGTGTGTGTGTGTGTGCGTGTGCGTGCGTGTGTGTGTGTGCCTTCTGTGGAAGGTTGGGTGGCAGGCTGGCAACTCAACACCGTAAAACTCCACTGCCAATCATGAGTGGACAGATGATCCACTGTGGCGACCTCTAACCGGGAAAAGCTGAAAGAAGAAGAAGATTTCTGTTAAAGTGAATGGTCTCTCAATGTTTTTATTTGTTCACTTGTTAATTTATTATTTATATTTCCCTTAGGAAAGTTTTAAGTATATCTTAATTATCTAGGTCATTTGTATTATTATTTACATGTATTTATTACTTATTTGTTTTATTTCACATTTGTTGACCGGGTATGTCCAACTGAGCTGAGGACCCCTTTTTCAGTAGAGGCCCAGGGAGAAAAGGCTAAAAAGAAATTTCAGAGACTCGATTAAGGGAAGGATAGAGTGAGCTTCTTCTTTTTATTATTTATATGTGTTATAATTTCTTTGATATGATTTAGTTTATTCATTTTCTTTGATCTAAGAGCAGGTTTATGCAAGCTTAAAGGGTTTACTGAATACGCCTGAAGTTTAAGTTTTTCTAAGTTTATTGAAACTTTCTTATTTAGAATTTCAACATATTTTGTATTTAGGTTTTTAAGTTCAGGCTGACTGATAATGTTATTTGGTCTTACATTTAACTTTAGTGTGTCTATTTTGGCTTATAGTGTATTCAGTTCTTTGTCCCATCCTCTTGTTTTACTAATATAGTAGTTTGTAGCTCTTCCGTATAAGTAAGCCTTTAATGAATCCCACAGAATGATGCCAGTTACTTCACCATTCATGTTTATTCTTAGGAAATTTTTGAACTCTTTAACATACCAATCCTTGAATCCTTTTATTTTAATTATGTATGCTAGTAATCTCCTGTGATATATTAGATTGTCAGTTTGTAAAATAATATTAAATAGTATAGCATTATGGTCGGATAATGGACATGAAACTATTGAAACTTTTCTGATATGTGATAGATTATTTGAAACAAAAATGTTATCAGTATTTGTTTGTGTCCATATCTGCATGAATAATGAGTAAACTGAAATCAGTGTTTTCCTTAGCTTATATATATATATATATATATATATATATATATATATATATATATATATATATATATTAAATTCATTACATTTTCAAAATTTGTGTTTGGCTGAAGATGTGATTCTCAACTTTCTATTTGCAATGGAATCTTTGTCTGATAAAATACAATTAAAATCACCAGCCATTATGACTTCACCTTTCATGTAATAGGCTATAGTGTCTAAGTAACTTTTTACATCGTTAGCTCCAACCCCTGGAATCTAATAAAAGTTCACCAATGTATATAGCATTCTGTTCCAGTCAGTTATAACAATGCATAACATATCATTTTTATCAACATAGGTATCTTTTATTTTAAACATTACTGGTAAGTTCTTCCATACAATAAGGGTGCATTTTCTTTTAGCTCAAAAGCCAGAACCTGCTAAAACCAAATATTTATTTAAGGAAAGTTTATTTACATCTTTATTAAGTAAATGTGTTTCCTGTAGAAATACTATTTGAGCTTTATGTAATTGCAAGTATTTGAACAGACTCCCCCTCTTTAGTGGATTATTCAGTCCATCAATATTAATATATATGCATTTAAAATCAGACATTTATATAACAGAGAAAAAACACAAGTATAATGAAATTGCATTTATGTACAAAACTTATTATAAATGCTATATATAACAATATGAAATCTTCAGCTATGGAAAAACTTTGGAAAAAAAGAAAAAAAAATTACCTAATGATATAACCCTAAAATATTCCACCATGTTATACCGTATTTCTAGTTTGCTGAAAAAGATGAAAAAAAATACCTCTCGAACTTTCCATTAGACTAACAATGCTTAGCTCATGCTTTCTGATTCATATTGTGTCTCATATTTTTAGTATGCATCATCTTAAAAAAAGACTGTCAGTGAGTTATTATGAATAAGAAAAATTAAAGAGGTGTTCAGAATCTTAATTGTAAGTTGAACAAACCGAATAACTCTACAATCTTTTTTCCTTGTACCTCACATAATCTCCTTGGTGTACTATAGAGAAGTCAGATATTATTTTAATATTTATTGATTTATAGGGTCACATGATTTTATATTTTTTTCTGTTTTATTTACTATGTGTAAAGATGTTCATAGGATCATAAGTTCATAAAGTAGTATCAGGCTAACTCTCCTTGTGGGCCATTCCGAGCTCAGTCAATTACTTAATATGAGAATCAAATGATGTACCTTCTGCCTATAAGGTGAATACCTTAACCACTGTACCCACCTCTCACCTTGTAGTTAATATGTATATTCTTTTACTATATACATATTTATTATTTTGATGTCTTTCTCTTTCTGTTTGTATACTATGTCTTGTACTATTACTATATTCCTAGGTTTTATATTTTAGCTATGATCCTAGTGTAGTGTCATATAATTTATATTTACCCTTTTATATTTGATAGTCTTTAATTTAGTACTACTGTTAGAATCAGTCTTATTTTTTCCCTTAAATGTTATGTATTACAGTATCTGTACAAACATATGAAAAATCTTCCCTTTTAAGATTCAAACTTTCCATAATAAATTGCTCTGAGATATTAAGTTTTGTTATCATTAAAATGAGACAATAACAGAGGAACACAATCCTAAATTTTTTATCAGAGGTGTCATTCTATAGGCTAGTATATAAATTATCCTTCTGGTATACTGCAAGCATTCAGAACTATTTAATAACTGACAGTGGTTTAGAATGCAATTCATTGTCTTTTGCATGTTATCTAACTTGTATGTATAGACATCTTAGCATATGATACAATATATTATGATTATTAACTTTTAGACAGGAAGAAGTAACCTGGAGAATTTTAGAACTCCCGCAGCATCACAAAAGTGCTCATGATTCTAATTAAGCTGCTTCAAGCTGATCCTCATGACAAAGGCTTGCAAGCAGTTTATCAGCTACATTCACATTCTGCTTTATACTTTGATCCCTCAAACCCTTCCAAACAACTAAAAAAAAAAAAAAAAAAAAAAAAAAATTTCAAAGTATCTTAACCACTAAAAAGCTATTGTATTTAAAGAAATAACATTTAATGATTCAATAATATCTATTTGTTTGAGATGCTTAATATAAAGCAGAATGTCATTTTTTTAAAGGTGGCATAGCATATAAGCTTGCATTAAAAGAATGACAGTTATGTGTGATCCAGGTTTAATTTTTAAAATGTGAATATTACTCTAATTATTTGATAACATGCCAATAATAACTTTTATATATGTAAGAAACTATACATCTTTTATACTTTGTTTATAGCATATTTTAACTTTCCTGAGTGATATTGCATGTCAAATGTACTATCACTAGCAAGCATTCAGAACTATGTAAAAACTGACTGTGGTTTAGAATGTGATTCAATGTATTTTGCTAGTTATCCAATATGCATTCTTTGACATGCTAGCATATGATTCAAAATGTTATGATTATTTACTTTTAGACAAAAAAAAGTAACCTGGAAAGTTCTTAGAATTTAAGAACTCCTGAAGCATCCCAAAAGTACTCATGACTTTAAATTGTTTTAAGCTGGTTTTCATGATAAGAGCTTGAAAATGAGCAATCCATCAGTTGCATTTCACACAAAAATGCCACAAGTGAATCCAAGTCACCTCCACACCAAACACCGATCTCTCAAACCCATCCAAACCATCAAAAAAACAAAAAAACAAAAAAAATTCTTAAAATATCCCAACCACCAAAAAGCCATCACACTGAAAGAAATAACAGTTTATAATTTAGCAAGCACTATTTGTATGAGATGTTTAATATAAAGTAGACTTCATTTTTAAAGGTGACATAGCATATAAACTTGCATTAAAGTATGACAGTTATGTATGATCCAGGTTTAACTTGCAAAAGTGTGATGTTACTCTAATTATTTGATATATTTCCAATAGTAAGTTTTTTATATATGTCAAAATCTATATTTTGTTTACTTTGTTAATAATATAGCATGTCTTTCCTGGGTGCTATTGCATGTCAAATATACTATCAGTAGCACACCCCTGGATCATTTTAAGAACCCAGAATGTAAATTAGCATGCCTCTTTAGGGTAATTTTCTGCATTTTGTATTATATTTAATAGTACATAACTCAACTATGCCAAGATATCAGAAAGTGTGCCACCTAATATACGTTTCATCATAATAATGATTCACTTTTAGTAAGATTAACCTTTTAAACTCTAAGTGAAAATAAGTGACTTTAATTTCATATATAGCTAAAAGACTTAAACTGTAACATTTTAAAAAAGGGAAGGAGTAACCATTTGGAATAGGGAAAGGACGAAATAAATGATTTACTTTGTAAAATGTAATATGCAGCACCATTTCATAAGTATTCAGCACTTATTTAAATTAGTGAGAATTCATACCCATGAAATACATTGATTTTTATTTGTCTTTCATTTTTTTTACTGTTTTTGCCTTTTATTAACTGACCATTTCTTGTTACATTTCTCTTCAAAGAAGTTGACATATTCCAGTCCATCTCTTGTTTTTTTCTAGGATTTTATTTTTCTGTATAAAGTCCTTTGCATCTTCCAAGGTGTTAAAAATCTTCTTTCCTTCTGCAAGATGAGTCCTTATTTTTATTTTAATATTGTCATTGTTTAACCTTTTAACAAGTGACGTACATGCTTTTTTCTTGGACATCACTAACGTAGAATAGCCATTGTCAAATCTTATAGTATTTCCTTTAGTTTTAACTGGATAATTAGTCCATGCAGCTTTTGAGACTAAATCCTTATCTTGCAGTCACTGGCTGTGGTGAAGTTTTCTTTTTTTTTTTTTTTTTTAGATTAGTTAGAAAGTGATCTACCTGCCCGTTTCATGCCAAAAGAAAAAGCTTCAGGCAAGTTCAAAGTTTTAGGCAGCCAGGTATTAAGGAACTGAATCGTACTGTCTCCCTTTACTTTTTCAGGAATCCCATAAATCCTGATGTTATTCATTCCAGATCTGTTCTCTAAGTCTTCTATTTTATCCCAGAATAAGTGTTTCTGTTTCAGAAAAAAATCAGTGTTATTCTCATTTTCAAGTAATCTTCCATCAAAATCAGACATTGCCTCTTCTAGACTCAAGATTTGTGATGAGTGTTATTTAAAAAATTCACTCAGCACTCCAACTTGTTTTTACATTCCTCTTTCAAATTGTTAAATTGTTAAAATTAGCTATCTGATTTATTTACCTTTACAGATGGCTGATTGATATTAATTAATATAGCCTGTATGTCTTTTTTCATATTGCTATCTTGTACACTGGGCTTAGAGTGGTTCATTCTGAGAAAATTAGTTCTTTCTAAATTTTTTTACAGGAAAAAGCAATTAAACGAGTTTCAGATTTGTTATATTTTGTAGTAAATCTTTCAGCAGATGTTCAACTATAAATTCATCAAGTTTTGAAATAGTCTATTTGAGATTTTTAGTAAAATTCCTGTCAGAGATATTAAAATGAAGCAGAGCTGAAAAACAGTGCTGTTAACTGCTCACCATCTTGGCCACCCCCATATATGACTTTCTAGCAGAAAGTGTATTTACCTCCATTAGTACCTGCTGAACATCCTCAGAAAACAGATGCCAGAAAAGTATTAAGGACCTATCATGCAGGCAGTCATTTGATGATCTTTGGTATCAGGCTGTATCAAACACCCCTGATCTTGTGTGAGCAAATTCTGTCTTGGAAGAATTTTATGGTAATTTCCCCTGGCCAGTTCCAAAAAAAGTGACAACTACTGTTGACTGGGCCAGAAAGTTATCACCACAGTGATTTTTGGGGAATCCTTATGAATCTTCAGAAGTACCCAGGAAATCAGTGGAAAAGACAGAAAAACATACAGGAATATTCCGTCTAAGGAAAAGAAAAGAAATCTGTCTTGTGGGTCTTCTTGCATGGAGTTGTAGAGCATAGCTTTGTCAGTTGATTGTTTAGAGAAGAGGCATAGTCTAGCTAAGGAATTTCTGACAGATGGAACAAATCCTGGAACACCTCCTAATTCAGTTTCTTTGTCCTACTGAGCTTGTCTGCCACACAGTTTTGTTCTGATGGAATGTAATATGTACAGTGAGATTCCATGTCCCATGCTAACATAGCTAGTCTGCGTATGAGGTAAGATCTGGTTTCCTCCTTGTTTGTTTATGTACAATATCAGTATGGTATTGTCATTAAACACTTAAAGATGTCCTGGGGACCACAGATGATTCAGACAGTTGAGAACCTTATTAAGATTTGGCATCTTGTTTATGTTTCTATGCTTTGGTCTGCCTTTCTTGCTCCAAAGACACTGAACTTTTATTCCCAATGACACTGTTCCCAAAGCAAAGTCTGTGTCGTCTGCTGTAACTGACTGCTTTGGAACCAGACATTAGCATGGGAGACCTGGATTCTGAGAGACTTGATGTCTCTACCGAGTGATTTCTCTTTCCACAAATCCAAAGACTGGGACTTGAAAAGGCAATGGATGTAGAAACTAGGACAAAAGAGATCTCAAATACCATTGTATCCTTCTCATGTGGGGTCTTGCAAGAGTTATCATGAGAATCATGAGAATAATGGAAGCTGTGTAACCCAAAATATTGAGGTATTACCTCACTGCAACTGAAGTCTGAGACGAAAACATCTGGAATAGATTTAAATGTCAATCTATTTTTTCCCTGTAGAAGAAAACATTCTGTACTGAGGTGTTTAGCAGGCACCCTGAAACACAATCCTGTGTGACAGAGTCAAACAAGACTGTTGAATGCTCTCTTGGAATTCCAGCCTGTGCAGGAGATCTCAGGTTAGTGATTGCTGAAAATTTGAAAAAAAACCCTGCAACGGTAAGCAAGTTGAATAAATATGGCAAAATAAAGGTCTCTTTCAGCCTGCAATGAGCTTAAAATGGAGGTAGATACTTTGTGAACACTTTTGGTGCAGCAGATATTCCAAAGGCTTAGCCAGAGATCTAATAATGTGATGCAAACTCACAACACCTTAAGAAATATTTGAAGTGCGGATTACTAGGAATGTGATAATATGCATCTTTTTAAATCTAAGGTTATTAAAAACCTAAAATGAGGAAGAAGGGGTAACAGATTATGATGTGAAAGCATTTTCAACTTGGGCACTATCATAAACTGAGTCAGGAAAGAAATTTCCAAAAATGGTCTACAAGATTTTTTTTTCTTTGACACCAAAAGCATTTCTGAGTAAAATCTCTTCCCTAAATGAGGAGGAGGAACAGCTTTTATTACTCTGCGACAACATGTGATGTATTACTCCTTGAGATAGCCTATGATGTAAGATAGAAGAAAAGAGAAAGTTTTAGTCTGGTTGATGGTAAGGAATCTGCTGAAAAGGAGGGATTTCCTCAAACTGCCATTTGTATCCTAGATGGCTCACATTTAAGACCCATTTGACTGAAACAGTCTGTTGGTAAAAAGAGAGAAAAAAATGGAAATTCAGAGCTGTTGGATGGAGTAAGGGACTGCCAGGATGGGACGGTAGGCAAGGTTCCTTAAATAGTCATACTGGCTTGCTTGACTGCTGGTTCCTGCTTGCCTTTTAGAATCTCCCTATCACTGCTTTTTAAACAACTGCTTACTAGTATTTTGCTGAGACTACTTGTTTTGTTTCTTGCCAAAATTAAACAACGGAGCAGGAAATCCCTTGAAGAATTTAAAGAAGTAAATGTGAAAATTCTGATAGATTCCCTGAATCAGCGTACTTCTCTCATCACACTTTTTGATAACTTCTGCAGCAAACGGTCCAAAAACTAACTCTCTATCGAAGGGAGGATTCAAAATTTCATTTTTAACATATTCTGAGATGTTCTGAGAATACAGTACCAGTGGCAGTAGTATTGGAAATAGTATCCACAGAGAAATATATATATATATTTCTTGCAATGTGTAGTGACCTGAGGAGCAGAAGAAATTAAACTGTGCAAAATAGATATTTCTGTATAAGATGAAAATGAAGCCAGAACATTCTGTATACTTTAACAATTAGCCAGGAAAAACATTAATGTGTCAAGTTCAGAATTCTAAATGACAAAGTTGCAGAAGAATATACTTTCCCCCCAAAGTATCAAAAGTTTTACCATCCTTATCAGAAGGGGGAGGATTAGAATTAAAATGATTGGCAGCAGCTGGATTAACTAAACATATAGCTGCTCGGTCAGGTCTGTGATTAGTGTATAAAAAAACTTGAAAGTCTGAGGTACGTTGTACATTTTATCTGCTTCCTTTGGAGCAGCAGGTTGAATGGTAAGGAAACTGCAAGCTGTAACAAGCACATCCTCCATTGCTGACCAAACTGGGGGTGGGGTACTGCATGTTCAAGTTACAACAAATCATAACATTCTCTAATGGACTGAAAACAATGGTTTATTCTGGAAATAGTCTCAGAGGAAGAGAACCCCTCACAAGAAGAATCAGATTCCATACTCTCTTCAGAATCCAAATAAGTACCCTAGGAGGAAACACTGCATCTATCCCTCCACATTCCCCTACAGATTCCACTTCTTTAATGTCTTCAGGAAAAGAGGAATCTTTTTTTTTTTTTTTGACTGGTTGCTTCTTTTTTACCCACGGCAAATGAAAAATAGGGCTTGTTTCCTGGGGAAACTTAGCAGCAATAGTTGATAAAAAAGGACAGTAGTAAAAAAGTCACTTTTTCCTAAAAAAAAAAATAATAATAACAATAATAATGATAATAATAATAATAATAAAAGGTAAGAAGTAGTTTAAACATTCCCCTGCCCCAAAAAATAAAATAAGTACAGTTTCTCCACAGGAAAAAGTAGTTCTAAACAACTTTCAACAAATTTTTACCACAGAAGTAAAAAAGTGTGCTCCCATTTAAATGTACATCAGAGTCACAAGACAGTCAAGGAAAATACTTTTTTTCTAGCTTCTCACAAAAAGGTAGTTTAAAAAGTAAAAGTGTAATGTGGAAGGTTTTCCCCAAAGGGAACGTATCTGCTCAGCAATGAAATACTATCAGCAGACAGTTGATCCTAAAAAAAAACAACGTGGAGTGTTCCTCTCAGTGTCAGGAAAGCTCTAAAGGGTTTTGAGCCACAACAAGTCTTTTTAGTCAGCTCAGCTTGTGCTAACTAATGCTTTGGGTTGGTGGAAGATGCCTTGAAACTTAAAGAAATGGGTGTTTGTTATATTTTATGAATACAATGCACGTAGCTCAGGCTATTGCAGCAGTGATCGATATGAAGAACAACACTGGTTCCATGCACAAAAGATATCTAAAAAGTTTATTGTATGTGTGCATGGTGACAGGCAGGGCAACTCTATGGCTAAGGTAATGTTGCATACTAAACAGGGCACTGTAAAGAAATTTTTGGGGGGAGTAATTCCTTACCTGGCACTTTATATGAGATTGGGGGAAATCATTTGCTTTTTCATGTTCTTTGGTAACAGTGATTGGAAAAGTTTGAAAATACTGCAGAAAGAAAATAAACTAGTGAAAAGAGGATTCCCTTCTCAAGGATAGACGTAAGAAAAGATTGAGAAACTTGTAACCCAGACAGCACTGTATATACTCTAGTGGGATAAAACACAACCTTAACATAGGGCTGGTCAGGAAATTATTTAGAAAGTGAGGAACAAACAGATTTAAATATAAAGTACTTAACTTTAAAAAAAAAGTACAATATGATGAACTTAACAAAAGAGAAATTATAAAGAATGTACAGGCAGTAAATCATTATAACACCCCCAATGGATTCACCTCCCATATAATTAAATGAAGTATACTCATCTGCAGGGTAGGGTATTACTGCAACAGATGATTAGAAAAAAAACTGTACCACAGTTAATGCATAGTCAAGTCCTACATAGGCATTTAGGGGTAGAAGACTAAAAAAAAATTATGGAATAGTTTTATTGGCCAGAAGTTTTTTTTTTCCAGCCATTGAAAGATTTTGCATTTCCTATCTAAAATGTCAGAAAATTGGCCCCTGTAAAGGATCTCATCAGATTTACTTTAGTATTAAAACTCCCAACATTCGCCAGTAGATCTTAGGGAGTTTAGATTGCACTGTGGGCTTCCTCATTGCTGTTTCACTTTGAAGAGTCTCAGCAAAAGCTGCTGCCAGGGAAATAGTATTCATGTTTACAAGAATAGGGTTACCAAAAGATGATTTTGGTTGGGCCCTGAGCTCTCTTTTATCCCAAATCATGAGAAAATATAGTAGTCATTTATGATAAGGCAGGCTAGGATCTCTATGTACCATCCTCTAATGGATGGACTAGTGAAACAATTCAACAAGCCTTTAAAACCAGGTTCAACTAGGACATTGTCAAAGATGGGAAGAATTGTGATTATTTACCCTTTTATTAGAAAAGCATTATCTGAGAAGTATGCCCAGTCTATTAAATGGTGAATCCATTTAAGTATTTATATAGGAGACACACTAAGGGTATCTTAGTCATAGCTAAGGAGACGTGGGGAAATATTTCACCTCTTTTAGGAGTGTTCATCACCATGTATCTGAGAAACAAGAAATCATATTGTCTGCTTTAGGCAAGCCTGTGTGAAACAAAAATGAACTTATAACAGCAATGTCAGAACAAAAAAATGAACTTATAACAGTAATGTCAAAGGAAAAAACTTCAAGCCAGTACACAAGGTATACACATTTATAACTTACTAAAGAAAATCTGTTATGTTCAATTGGCAGATACCACATGTGGTAGCAGAAAAGGCAGATGAGGTAAAGTACAATGCAAGGCAAACTAGTAAGTAGAAGTCTGAGCAAACTTATAATAATGCAAATAATACTGGGAGATGTCAGGATGTACTGATAACCAGCTTAAGCCCAGGGACCTGCCACTTTTCCCTCTATTTGGTCAACTCTTCCAACAGCAAGTCACACCTCATAAATTTTAATACTGAGACACATAACTTGAAAAAAGCAAAACAAAATTAAAAAAAAAAAAAGAATCTTGGTCACCCTACATCCCATTTCTGTTATGGTTTTACTGACCAGACATTTGTTTCAGCCATTAAAATATTTAACATACCCTGTCTAAAATGTCGGAAAATGTTTTTTTTTTTTTTTTTGCTGAAAGTCGTCAAAGGGGTACAGCATTGTGGAAGCATATAGTGTAATCCACACATACACACACACACACACACACACACACACACACACACACACACACACACACACAAAAATGCATTTTAAAAGATGTCCTGCTGACTGCAAATTCTTTAGTTTAAAATAACCAAACATTCCACTGCAGCAATGTACTTTCATACTTTTACTCCCAAAGGACTTCATGAGACTAATAAACTTTTAAAATGCAAATACATTTACATAAAGTTTGTTGCAAATCACATGCTCACATTACTCCAGTCAACACACATTTTTGTCTGACAAGCACTCCACTTCCTTCATCTCAGGAATTGAACATCAATTTTTTTTTTGTTTGTAAGACTAATGTATTAACCACTATACCAGAGAGTATTCACAGCATAGAATGCAAATATTGCTACTTCAATATCCTATTGTTTTAGTTCTGGCTTGATGCTAATAAATTAATTCAAGCCAGGGGGATTGTTAGCTGCCAGCTCAAGTTCCCAGAAAAGGTCCCTCCTGTCAAGCAGTAACTCACCATCTTGTCTTCTTTCAGAAGTACTCCCACTCTCCATAACATAAAATACAAATTTCTTAAACTTTGTACATATATGAATGAATGCTCGGGATCTCTTGGACCTGTCGTTGTGCATAAAAAAAACTCTTCATCTTTCCAATCTCTGACCTCATTGATGCTTGAATTTGTTGCTCATCTTCTCCGGCTGCTGTGTTCTCCATATTAACAGTCACTACAAATAATAGCTTTGTACTACTTCTTATGTCTCTCAACCTCTTTTAAATTTTTTAGCTTAACTCTTTTTTCATGGTCCACTACATCTTTAAAAATGTTATTAAACAAGTCCATGTAATCATTAAAATTCCTTAGTGATTTAACCTGAGTTGCTAGTATTTAAACTGTTGCCTTATGGACATTCAACAGATTATTACTGTATTAAACTAAAATCTTTAAAACTTACATTCTAGTGTTTGAAAAGGTTTATTCACTTCTTTGAGTAAACATGGATTTAAATCAAGTCCATTAGGGATTTTAGCAAATATATGTCCCTTTGGAATTCACTTTAGTTCAATGTATTTTACCAAATAAATATTGTCCCGCATGGGGATGGGGATATACTTTAATGTGGACAATTTCACTCTAAAAGCATTATAAGAAATAACTGAAAGATTTTGAAAAGCAAAGCAAGCTATGTCTGTAGCTATGGATGAGAAACCTCACTTTTATAACATCAAGGATGACAGCTTAAAAAAAAGAAAAAGAAAGGAATGAAAACAGTAAGAGAGAAAGGGTCAAGCAGAAAAAGAAGGCCTGTGTTTCTGTGGCACTGGAAGGCTTATTTCTAAAAAGAAGGCCTGTGTTTCTGTGGCACTGGAAGGCTTATTGCTAATAGTCCATTTTACCATTATGAGAAATCAGGGAAAACATGTGGTATCAAAGAACAGTTCAAATGTAGTAGCAAGAATTTAGTTTATGCTACTGCATGCATCTTCTGTAATGTTTTTTTTATGTTGTCAAAATGGCAAGAAACTTCGGCAAAGGGTACAAAACAATGTATATGCTGTAAAAAGTAAAAATTATTACAATGCATCAGGTAAACATTCCACAATATGTAAACATTTTAAGAAATTTTTGTTTTGTGTTATGGAGAGTGAGAATACTTCTGAAAGAGGAGGGAATACTGAGTTACTGCTTGACAGCTTGACAAGAGAAAATGTTTCCTGCAACTAGAGCTGACAGCTAACATTGCCCCTGTCTTAAATTAATTTATTAGCATAAAGCCAGAAATGAAAACTAGGAGACTATTTGCCTCTCACATTTTGAATACTCTCTGATGTGGGTTTATGTCACATAATCGAACTTCCAAAATTTTGAACACCATATGTTCGAACTTGGAAGTTCAAAATGTGATAACATCAAAACCTGTAGCTATGGATTTTCCCATGGAAAAAAATTGCTGTTCCGAAAAACACACACACAGCACAAGCACACCACAAACCTAATAAACCTACACTAAACCTTACATACACAACCATCTATGCACTAACCTTAACCCAAACCCTAACCTTAAGGTCCATCACTATCGCACACTTACCTTACCCGCACCCTAACCCTAAAGTCCATCACTATCTCACACTTACCTTACCCGCACCCTAACCCTAAAGCCTGTCACTATCACACACTTACCTTACCCGCACCCTAACCCTAAAGTCCGTCACTATCGCACAATTACCTTACCCACACCCTAACCCTAAAGTCCGTCACTGTCGCACTCTTACCTTACCTGCACCCTAACCCCAATGTCCGTCACACTCTCACACTTACATTAACCAATTCTGTAAATTTCGCACCACAGTGGAGTAAATGTCGAAGCCACAGAAAGAGCCAACCAAATTCTTTCCCTGGGAAAGAATTTGTATTTCCGTGGCTTCGACATTTTCAGTTTTTGAACTTCCCCATTCACACTTCTGGTGTTTGAACATCTGGAAGGTCGATTAAATGACATAGACCCTCTGATATAATAGTTACTATATTAGCCTTACAAGCAAATGGCCTGCTGTTCAACTCCTGGCATTAACTTGAACTTTTGCTACTATTTTATTTTTTGTGACTTTTTCACAGATATATTTTTAATGAATTAAGCTATAGGAAGTGGAGCACTTCTGAGCTGGAATGTGCGTTGAGTGATGTAAAGTGAACATACCATTTGCAACAAACTTTATTTAAACTTGTTTGTATACTAAATGTTTATTAATCTCATGAACACCATTGAGAGTGAAAGGGAAATAAAAAGTACTAACTATTGAACCATCTTTTTTGGAGTTGCGTGCTGGAGTGGACCTTTTGATTTTGGTTGTAGACCAATTGTCATAATAGTTAAGGTATTCACCTTCCAAGCACAATGTACAAGGTTCAGTTCTGACATCCAGCTAATGCCTGTTTGGGGTTAGCATGTTCTCCCCTGGGTCTCTGTAGAGTTTCTCCCACCTCTGAAAAATATGCTGAGAGTTTACATCTCAAGCTCACCCAAAAATGGAGATGTGGACAGCAGTGCAGATTCTGTATCTTGCCATATATGGAGACGTCTTGTATAGACCAATTGCTTTAGGCATATACTGTGGTCTGCAGTATCCTCAAGTTAAGCCACATTATCCTCAAGTTAGGCAGGACTAGCCACTAGATGGTGAGTGTTACCAAAAATGGGTGTGGGTGTTTGCCGGGGATATGTGGGATGAGGACCCTGTCTATACCAGGGACCCATGTTAGTGGTGGCATGAGGACCCAACCTATGCCAGGGATCCATGCTAATGGTGGCAGAGTGCATATGTCAATAAGCTACTGGCTGTCCGGTATCCAGTTGCCCAGCTTGGGTTTCCTGGGATAGCTCTGTTTCGAAAAAGCTGGATGTTAAACCAATCAAGCTGCCAAACAAGAACTAAGAAATACTACACCAATGGAACTTAGAGGTGGTATCAGGAGACAGGATGGAAGGGTAGTGCAGCAAAGCCATTTGGCTTGGTATCCAGACTGTACTACACAGGAGGAGGATGACAGGCTAGAACTAGTGTAGGAATTGTGGTCAGTGAGTGGCTTCAGAAGGCAGCGAGCGATGCCAAAAGAATTAGTGACTCAAGGCAATTAGACTCCAACCCTAATGATAGGGTAGTATTCATAATCTCAACCTATGCCCAGAGTTGTGATGGTGAGGAAAACAGTGCATTCATACAGCAATTACAGTACTTACAAGATATAGCAGGACAATGGTTAACCAGAATGTACATATTGGAACAGACAGAACAGGGTCAGAGCCCATGTGGGTGGGGCAACAGGAATAAAAAAGGAGAGGCCATTCTAGACTTCTGTTTAGAAAATGGCTTGACAGAAGAAAACACATCATTCAGAAAGAGAGAGCATCACAAGATCACATGCAATAGTGGCCAACATGCAACTCAGATAGACTTCCTTCTAGTAAGGAAAGGGTACTGGGGTAGAATCAGTGATTGCAAAGTCATCCCCAGTGCAACAGTCAGCCCACAGCTTAAACCACTAGTTGCCACAATCAATTTCAAGCAGTGGTCAGAGAAGGCTCTAAGGTCAATAGAGACCAGGCTGAAGAACTAGAAGTTGACTGGAGAAACTGCACACCAGTTCAAGGAATTACTCAGGGTTCTAGCACTTCAAGAAGAGGAGGAAATAGGTGAAGTTAAAGAACAATGGCAGCACCTCAAAACACCATGCGTGAGGATTTCATTACAGATATGCATCTAAGCCAGATATAGAAATAATGTACATAAGGAAAGCTGGTGGTGGAATGCAGAAGTCCAGGAAGTCATCAAAAGAAAGAAGGAGAGCATGAAGAAGTGGGAGATAGAAGAGATGGACTAGTCTAGGAAGGAGTACTGGGTGCCTAACAAAGAAGCTAAGAAAGGAGTTGCAATGACAATGAACAAGGCATCAGTGACATTCTACTAGCTTTTGGAAAGTGACTTAGTAGATGGAACAAAGAAAGTATACCAGCTTCAAGGCAAAGGCAGAATCATAAAGAAGATAGTCAGACACCATTCATAACTGGATGCCAACAACAACCTGATCACCAGTCTACAGGACATCAATGGCAAAAGAAAGGAATTCTTCCAGCAGCATCTGTACAAAGAAGACTCCAAAGAAGGTGTACTGCCCCAGACACAGCCTACAATGAGAGAAGAGGAGGAACCCACTATAAAAGAAGTAAAGTCAGGGAAAGCAGCAGGCACAGATGAGGTCACAGCAGATATGATAAAGATGGTGGGTAAGACAGTAGAGAAATGGCACCTGCGGGTACTCATAGCAGTGTGGAGAGATAGGAATATCCCAGATGACTGGAGAATAAGCATACTAGTGCCAGTGTTCAGGAAAAAGGGAAACATTCACAACTGTGAGAAGTACAGAGGTGTCAACACTCTTCTCACTTTGAATGAAAGTCCTTGAGAGAGTGATCATATCTCTCAACTGTCCATATTTTTGCAGAATGTCCAACATTTTGGCTTAAATTTCTTGTTTGTTCCTGATAGAATATTGGTTTTCTGTCAAATCACTGGTAAATTATTAAGGACTGAACTGGAAAAACAATGATAAACATTTGGCTTTTGGGTTTCGGACTTTATATCTATCAGAAAATTCATGCTAATGCAAAACCTTTTAATCTATCGACTTTCTAAGTTTGTAGGAGCAATATTTAAAACTTGTCCCTATTTTTAGGTGTTTGTCCCCCCGTCTTTATGGCTTTGTCCAGATTTCTTGCTCAAAGAAGTTGAAAGGTATTAGAGTGATTGATAAACGGATACACAGGTAGCTGAAAATAAGATCGGAGATGAACAGTTCGGATTCAGATCAGGATGCAATACAACTGACCTCATGTTTGCAGTGAGATAGCTAGTTGAGAAGAAGCTAGAGATGAAAAAAGAGTCCAACTGGGCATTCCTATACTTGGAGAAAGCTTATGACAAGGTCCCACGATAGGTGATTTGGGCAGTTCTGTGGTGGTTTGATGTCTCAGAAACATTGGTAGAATTAGAGCAAGCAATTTACAAGGACCCAATGATTCAAGCACAGTCAGTGTTCATTCTCACAGAGGGGTTCCCAGTGGGAGTAAGAGTGGGTGTGCAGCAAGGTTCACCTTTGAGCCCACAGCTATTCATACTGGTAATGGACTTAATTAGCAAAGAGGTCAGAGGAGGCAGATCAACAAAGTTGCAGTATGCAGATGAAGTGGCATTACGGGCAGAATTTGAACAAGAACTTCAGCAAACTATAGCAGATAGAAATCCAAAACTGAAGGCACATGGGATGAAAATGATTACAAATAAGACAGTTATAATGGTAGAAAATGGGGGGAATCAGAAAAAGCTGAGGACTGAGATAGAAGGAAAAATTGTGGAACAGGTTAACAAGCTTCAAGTATCTGGGAGGGGTGGTTGAGGAGAGGAGAAGTCTGGATGGGGAGGTGAAAGCTAGAATCAGAGGGGTTGCATCCAGCTGGCACAGTATTCTATGTAGTGAATGACGAAATAATGCCAAAGAAAGTGAAAAGTATGGTGTACAATACATGGTACAACCAGTACTACTTCAAATATAATCTGTACTACCCAAAACATTATTTTATTTGAGAAATAGTTCAGAGGTGGTTCTGTTACAGGAAAACTTTTATTACAGTGTATATGTGTTGCACAAAGTTCATGCTTTAGTTTCTGCTAAGCTGCACTGAACCCTTTGCCACACATAAATAGCTGCAGTATAAATAGTTTAAGTGGGTTGTAAATAAGTTATCTAAGTTCCAACCAGAATGTCTGCACTCAGCTCCCTAATATAGGTGCAGGTTAGCTTGTATAATAATGTAAAAGCATATTTAATATTGCTTACCTTTCCTTCATTTATAATGCTTTACTTTTTCATTTTCACATATATTGAAAATGACCTCTTTTTTTCCTACTGCCTGTCTGTAACCTGGTTCACCTCAATTTACTTCAATATCTTGCAGAAACAGTTATTGATTCCTCTTTATAAGTCTTTCATAAATGAGTTACAGCACACTGTATAGTAATGGAATTCACAGTGTGCAACTTTATGTTACAGGACATGAAGTTCTCAGAAATGTAATTTATTTTATATATATATATATATATATATATATATATATATATATATATATATATATATTTTTTTTTTTTTTATTAGATCAACGTAGATGGTTCAGTGAAAAATCCATATGCCTTGGAAGGTTTGTGCAGCACATGCTTTGCATATAGTTATTTATAAAGTGCTTACACTGTATGCTGACAGACTATTTTTGCTTAACAGATCCACACATTAAACTCCTTGATATAGCTTTATTTATATCAAATTATATTCCTAATCATCTGCAGATAGTACTATGGAATTATAACATTACTGCTGGTTAAAATATTATTATTGTGTTATAAGTTAACATTTGTCACCATCTATGATAATTGTATCACTATAACAACTTCACTTATAAATTTAAATAGCTTCAGTAGTCCAGTTTACATAAGTATTTAGATCACTATTATCTGCAAATGTGATTATGCACATGTTTATGTTCTTCGGGAAGCATACCTTTCCAAAGATATTTGTAAATTGAATGCAACTATCTACATACCTGTACTACATGTCTATCTACAGTATGTCTATATCTAGGTCTATATCTATATCTATATCAGTATGCATTTTTGGGATGTTGCTCTGATTTTCCCTCATATCCCAGTGATATGCTGTAATTGGATTTTTGATCTCCCTACCATCCTTAATTGTGAGTGAATTTTGTGCATGTGGTGTATATGGTGTGGTGCGTGTGCATGCGTATGTGTGTGTGTGTGTGTGTGTGTCCTGTAACAAAATGGTGTCTCCAGAATTAGTCTGCTGTTTTCCAGTGACCAACTTGCATGATAGACTCAGACTCCACCATAAACCTGAGCTGGATTAGGTAGGTAATCTGAGAAGGAATAACAAACATAATACAATACCTCAGACGCCTAAAATGTTACAAATGCTGCCTTATTCAAAAGAAGGACTAGTACGAGAATAGCTTTATTAATGTTGCTACAATCTGTTTATCTGGTTGCATAGGTGAGAAAGCAGATAAAATTAAGTGTGTTTTCTTGGCTTTATGAAAGGATATGTCATTCAAGCTGGCAATTTTAACTGCAGTTCCTTGTACTATTAGTGTACTGCTCTTCAGCCAGATTTTTGCAATGTTCTATACTATACATTTATTAACATATCAGCTGACATCAGCTGAGATAAAATTAAATATACTCCTTTATTTGTGTATATTTTTGGTGTGTTATCTTTTTCCTCAACTGTCTGCCAATCACCAGCCCACCTATGCTTGATCAGCCTGTGCAATCCCCCATGGAGAGAAATCTGATTAATGGACACTACATTTGTGCAGCCATTAGAGTTTTCCTGTATGACTCTATTTACCCAGTAGCTCACATATACATTTGCTTACACAAAGACCTGCTATGATTTCCACTGCGAACACACACATTCCGCCAGGAATCCCATGAAGGCTGCTTTATGAATGTAACTTGGCAGAGTTCAGCACTTGTGCCATGTGATGCTGCCTATGCACCACTAATGTAGTAGGTGCTGGCAAAACACAGGAACAGACCACCTCACAACACTTCAGATAAGTGAGTCAACATCATCAGATCACTTCCAACTTCCCATGAGCACCTATTTCAGTGCTCCAGCTATTGATCAGTCTTGGTTCATCTAGTCATAGTCAGGGCTTCATCCCTCTACACCATAGAGATGAACAAAATTCAGGTGTGTTGAAGTGTGTTTCAAACCTTCTTGCCTTTTGGTTTGGTGAGATATTGTCACTGTTTACTTGTTTTTCTCCAGTGTTTCCAACCATGTCATGTAGGTGTATGTTCTGAGTCACATTGCAGGTGATCTGTGATGTTGTCACAAACCATTGGTTCTATGTGATAGGCTGGATTAAGGTACGACAGTGCATACTGCCTGTTTTGATCTAGTCTAGGTTTTGGACACAATCCCCCACTCAGATACAATTGAGAAAGTCTCCCAGGTGAGCGTTATCCCTTACATCTCTAGATGGTGAACCAATTGGCTCATGGAAAGAAAACATACTGTGAAAGTTGCTGAATTAACCTGTATCAGTAGAGCTGTCACCATTGGTGTACTCCAAGGATCTATTCTGGGCCCTTTACTGTTTGAAATATATCAATAGTCCAGGCTAAAGTATATAGCCTTTGGCTTACCAGGTTTGCTGATTCTTGCATATTGGGTTCACTCACTGAGTGCACCAGTGAGGTTCACATACTACAGGAGGGGCTAACACAGCCAAATGATTAATGCCAAAGTCACATAGTCTACAGTAAACTCAATATGTCATTATTTTGCCCTTGTGCAAAGTGGAATTCCCTACTAATTACAGCATTGACAACACCCCCCCATGCTGAAACCCAATGTTGAAAGACCTGGGATCACACATAGACAGCAATCTGAACTTTGAACACCAAGTGTCTACAGTGGTATGGAAAGGCTATATTGTGCACCTGATAAGTCAGGCCATCATATCCAGATCTAAGGATGATATAACATCACTGTACTTGAACATCATCAGAACACTAATAGAGTCTAATGCTCCCTTTTGCATGCACCTCACCAAACACCACAGGGGTTTCTCACCAAGAAAATAAAGGGCATACAAACCATGCCATGATGTATGTGGATAAACTGAAAGCCCTGTCACTGTAATCTGTATTGTACAGGATGAGATCACTTGTGCCAGGTCTACAGGCTAGTCTCTGATCCTGCCCTGAATGGAATACTGCACATTTGCAAATCAGCTACAGCTGATGTCATCAGCAGATTCTGGTGAGAGGAAGATGGTAATAGCAGTGGGCCACATGCTAGTGTAAAATGCTCTCTCTAATGACAAGCAAGTGCACAAACACACACACACACACACACACACACACACACACACACACACACACACACACACACATACACACACACACACCTCAGTTGACTGTAATAAAAACAGAACCCCTAACTATTTAAGTACACAGACGACAGAACTCTGTATTTAAGGAAAGCACCACAGCTCAAATCTGATTTGGAAAGTGCCAGACAACAATTTATAGGTGATGGCATCATCAGTGTCAGGTGAAGAGAAAATTGTAATAGCATTGTCCCCCTTGATGGTGTAAAATGCTCTCTGTAACATCAAGCAAGTACTCAAACATACGCACACACCCTAGTTGACTGCAGTGAGAACAGATCTACCTATTTATGTACACTGGCTACAGAACTCTGTATTTAAGGCAAGTACCACAGCTCAAGTCTGACTTTTACAAGGCTGCAAGAAAGCTTACAGTGGATGACATCAGCAGTTGGAGAGAAGATGTTGGGGTGCCTGCATGAAATGGATGTGTAGGCAGGTGCAAATGTCAAAATATTGGCAATCCATGGGATTGGAGAAGTAACTGTCAGATACACACTTATGGTCATCTTACCAGATAGTCACACACACATGCACACACACACACACACACACACACACACACACACACACACACACACACACACACACACACACACACACACACACACACAAACACACACTCACTCACTCATAACACAGCTCCCATTTTACTGCAGATACAGACAAGAGAACTCAGTACTTTACTCAAGTGTCATGGCACAAGTTTGACTTTTACAAGACTGCAGAATAACTTATAGTGGATGACATCTGGATTGGATGTTGGAGAGAAGATGTTGGGAGGGCTGCCAGAAATAGATAACTAGCCATGTTCAACTGTCAAGATATTTCAAGTTCTGCAGGTTACCAAATTGATAAGTGTCAATGTGTAGTATTTGTTGATTGTGTTCCAGTGTGTAGGGATACTTTAAGAGACAGCTTTACGTACTATATGCAAACAAGTAACCACATTACAACAAGTATTGGAAAATCTATTGTCATTTTAAAGATATGCATGGTATATAAGAGAAAATTTGTTATTAACTTATATAGTGTAGTTGATATATTTGTGAACAAGTACCGAGAGACTAGTGTTGCAGTGCATGTGGGGAGGTAACAGATGGCTGAATTGTAAATATGTGACATTTCATAGATAGGACCTTCATTTCTTTCTATTTTCAATGTAGGTTCATGTCATACACGCTAAAAGGACAGTAAAAAAAGTAATACATGATATTGTCCACTTTGCATAGCACATCACCGAGCACTGGGTTTGCACAATGGTTGGCAAAGTGTTTGCTCATGCAAGATATACATTTCTTCTGCTTTAACTGTCTGCAGGGAGTTAAGCAATGCACAAACATGATCCTCATTGCTAAAATCATGAGAGTTCTCAGTACTGAGTATATGAACACACCTGCTGCTTAGCTGACTCTGTGCCAGCAGGTGTAAATGCACTGAAACATTTCTTTTAGAGAGCAAATGATATGGAGTTTGAATCCAGGTGTATGCAATAATTTTAAATAAGTAGTAATAATGCAATTAACTAAATCTTTATACTACATTCACAATATGTTACTGTGTGTTGACATAGCGCAGCATGATTAAGTGGCATTGCCTGTAGGTAACCTCACCACAGAAGAACCATTCACCATTGCTTGGCATTGGTGCGCAATGCCAAACTCCATGCAAACACAGAGATGCCAAAACATGAAAGGCTCAATTGTTTTTTGGTTCTAATGTGTGTTGTGTGTGATTTTTCTTTTGAATAGATTATAGGTGTTAAAATGGGGGTAAATAGACAGTGCTGAAATGGGGGAAAGTAGGGGGAAGAACAAAAGGAAAGCAATATAGGAATGTGCAGGATGGAGGTAGGAAAGGACCATAGCTTTCCATTTCATCAACAGTGTAAAATCAAAATATGTGCAGAATATCAGCTGAATTTGTAATGTTACCTCCACAAAGAAGGGTAACAACAACAAAATCATGCCGTATAGCCCATTGGACCAAATTAAGTGTGTCAAGAAGACATGTGTAAAATGGAGAGTGATGCATGGGATGATATTTTTTTTTTGTGGGACAAGTGCCGATTTTTTTTTTTTTTTTTTACTTTATGAAGAGAGGAATGGTGGGTAAGGGATGTTGACATTTCTGGGTCAGGTAAGTTCGGTAGCGGAGGAAGCAAATGCAAACAAACAGGACAAAGAAGACAAGACACTGGGAGGGTGAGGGACCCAAAAGGATGGGGGACACCTTATGGGGTGAGGGAAGGGACAGCAAAAGCTCATGCCCATCAAACATGTGGACAGTGAGAATCTTGTCCTCAACCGCAGGATTGTCATCACTGTCAACATACTCCTTTGACTGCCGGAGTGCTTGATGTCTCCTCTTCCTATGGACCATGATGGCGATCAGCCTCTCCATCCAGTGCAACCATACACCAGTGGTACTCTGGACGACCCTACAACCAACTCTGGCATCTTCTGGTGGGTTATGAAATTCCCACCTCTGCCAATACTCCCAGAGGCTACCACAGTGCCAGCTGCCAGTGTATTGCTACCTGAGGGTGTAGGTAGTGCAGAGGCAACAGAGGCAGTACTACCAGGTTGGGTCCCAAATGTGCTGAGCATCAGTGATGGAGCCAGTAGAGCAGGGGCAGGCTGACCCACTGGAGTTGCCCTACTTCACTGTGCTGTGAGGCATTTAGTGATTTGTTACAGATGGATGACATGGAGAGTTTAATAGCCCTTCCTCATCAACATTGCCAGCTTGTGAACTCATACCAAACCAAGTTAAAGAATACAAAGATTAATGGCACAAAGGTTCAGAAAACAAAGTGGAACACAGCAAAAAATAAAATCCAGCCTGCACCCTACATATGTTAAGTGCAATATTATTATGGGCCAGTTAGTTAGACTGAAAAAGGTAACTACAGATGTGGATGCAATTGACCATTTTTCTAAGGCTCTACACTCTAGTTTTTTGTAGAGGGTTTACCCTGACAGAGTAGTTAAATAAGTTATGGTAGATAAATTTGCTAAAAACCATCTTGCAACAGATTGTAATTTAGCTGAATGGCCCCTTTCAATGTCAGTCTCTTTTTCCATGGACAGAGGAGCTATAGGGAGAGTAATATCTAAAAATTGATATATTCTAACTAGTATTGATGAATTGGTGAGGGACAACCCTTTGTGAAGAAGAGAGGTAGAAATGTCAAATCTTTGTTAGAAAAAGAAAACAAAATACCAGTAAGGGTAGCAAAAATTATACTTTCAAGTCTTTAAACTTCTCTTTGTGCAAATATATGTCAGAAAGCCCTTTTTGTGGATGTTGAGAGTAACAGAATATATCTAACCCCTGGTGTTTGTACTTGTGCCTCTAAGCTTAAGGTTTACATGGAAACTGTGGTTTCTGTGAATCTTTTTACATAGGAAAGCCTAACAGGAACTCAGGAAGAGGGTCTATGAACATCAGTATGCCATTAGAGTTAAGAATTTGGACAATGCTTTAGGGAAGCATTCTACAATTTGTCCCAGTTTTAAAAGATTTTATTTTTCAGATATTGATTGGGTTCCAAGGGAGTTAGAGTACAGAGAACTAAAATGGCAGGTTCTTTTTAATGCATATAATCCCCCAAGTTTAAACAGCAGCATTAATTACAAGGTAGTCTTAAAAGGATCTATATCAGAAGATCGAAACTCCAAAGGGGTGAACACTCTTTAATTAAATGCTAGTACCCAAAACCACACAATATCGAAAGGACGTAACAGCAATTTTTTCCCAGGGAAAAAAAAATGCTGCTCAAAAAATATATAAAACTCCAGAGACAAAATAAAGTGGGGACCTTCGCCCCCCACACATCCCCCCTAGCTAAATTTACCAACTCTGAGATCGCACCACAGTGGAGGAAATGGCAAAGTCCCAACAACGGCCCAGCAATTTTTTTCTCTGGGAAAAAAAATTGCTATTTTGTATGTTCGATATTGTATGGTTTCAGTTATTAGTGTTCGATTAAAGAGCATTCGCTATTTTGGAGTTAATCTTCTGATATAGACCCGTTTTAAAACACAATCAAAATTTTGATAAGTGGAAATGATTAATAAAGTCGTTTTTTAGATAGTTTGATTTGAACTTTTAAGTTTCAACATTCATTCAGATGTTTGCATAATATTTTACTTTTAATGTGGTTATACAGAATTTATAGGAGTTTAGGAATAATGTTTCTTTACTTCTTCTTCTTCTTTCGGCTTTTCCCAGTTAGGGGTTACCACAGCAGATCACCTGTCCGCTCATGATTGGCAGTAGAGTTTTACAGTGTCGAGTTGCCAGCCCGGCACCCAACCTTCCACAGAAGGCACACACACGCACACCTAGGGCCAATTTTAGAGTGTCCAATCCACCTACAGCATGTCTTTGGGATGTGGGAGGAAACCGGAGCACCCGGAGGAAACCCACGCAACCACAGGGAGGACATGCAGACTCCGCACAGAAGGCACCCCAGCCGAGGATCGAACTGGAGAACCTCTTGCTGTGAGGCGAATATTGTTTCTTTACTAGTTTTATCATTTTATCAGTCTTTATATAAATTTAAACTGCGGATTAGCTAGTGAAGTCATGTGGTTAATCAATTGTATTATTTAAGCCTTAATTAAAGTTGTTTATTGTGATGAAGACTAATGAGTCGAAAATGCTTGACTATTGATTAAATCTCATATTTCTCTTTCTGTTGTCACCAGTGTATTTTTGTTTTATTTTTGGCTGTGCTCCACTTGTTTTCTGAATCCCCGTGCCATTATTCTTTGCATTGAATAATATACGGTTGTCAAGAAATGAAGGGGAGGTTGGATGTTACTGAACAGAAACTGAAATGTGTGCTGCTTACTTACATTTAAAACCTTGATACAATTACTTCTACACTTTGTAAATCTAACCTGGCTGACATATCCACTGGAGCTAAGGGAGTCTGAATTGTTGTTGTGTTTTCATTCTCCCTACCAGTAATCATCCACAATTGTGATCCATTAGCAACAAAGACTGAGGGAGTGCCTGCACTATTTTTACATCAGCTACATGAGCCAGGTACTTGGGATTCAGCAATTCTAAATGAGTTCACACCTCATTTGCATGCTCACTGTGCTCACAGCCCATAATATATCATATGAAAAGGAAACCATGTAGCTAGGGAACCTGAATGTGAGGAGACTTGTTCATGTAGGTAACACAGAAGAAGATATTACCTTGGGATTTATCTGCACAGAAGACTACTGATCTTGGTAAGGTAACTTTGCATTTTCAGCTATGGATATGCTGAAATTTCAGTAAGAAAAATCTGTTTAATATATATGCATTAGCAAATGCTACTTTTATCTGTATGCCTTTCTTATTAGTGTACTGATGGTATAGGCATGTTTGTCAGGGCATTTTACTTTCTCAGATGCATAGCCTTATTAACTGTGCTAATGTTACAACTGTTTTTCTCTTTATACTCTTCTATTGTTATTTCTGTGAAATGTAAATGTACTAAATTGTCAATGACATAGGGGATAGCCCATACACACCTCTAGAGGAGTGCTGGCCAAAGGTACACATGACTGGCGATTGCATAAAATGGAACATTCTGTGGTAAATGTGTTCACATGATTCAGGAACAGTGTATTTAATGGTACTTTTACAAAATTCCCTGATGGTTTTTTAGCAACATGTGTCATTTGCCTGTTATTTTGGGGGTTTGGGAGCCAAGTTGCATTTCCATGTTGGCACAAACAAATTTTCCTATTGTTACTCTTCTTCCTTTGGAACCAACCTTGCTTTGTGTGTGATTGTTATAAGTTACAGCCACACAATTCATTTTTTTTTACATATATATGAACTGTTTTATGTTTCTCCAGTGGGTAATAGCAAAATACTAATTTGTATGTGTTATATCTAAGCATGACGTTTATTTATGTGATAATTATGTGTACAGGCTCTCTTTTGTGTTTTTGTCACCTAGAACTATGGCACTCAGCCATCCCAATCCTTGCAACCCCCCTTCTGTAACCCTGAAAATGAAGTCATTGTGGAAGCTTTTAGGCAAGATGGTGCCTTTCTGTTTGAGAGGGGATGTGAGGATATGTATGGCAGAATGCAAATTTGGCAACAGATAGTGGTTGATGTGAACACAGTTGGTGGCCAGAGCAGAATGTATGATCAGGTTTGCCATAGGGATACAGACATGATTTCATTGGCCCAGAGAAGAGCAACTGCATTGGCCTGTGAATGGATAGCAACCAGGGGGGCCTGTTACAGAGTCACCACTGACACCCAATAAAGATTTCCTGTCCACTGTAAGGGATCCAGAAACCTCACTGGAAAGTGCACAGCAGCATACCATTGATGTTGGTGCTGCTGTTTCAGAGAGGACAAGTATGTTCCAGGGGGACCTTCCATGTAGACTTACCTATCTCACTTGTTAAATACTTCTTGGATAGTAAAATATTGACAGCAATACTTAAGTTCTGAGTAACATTAAATTTCTTTTGAGGGTGGAGGAAATAGATGTAGACTTGATACAGTTAACAACACATTTTGGTTGATTACACATGGGCTTGGGATGGACGTGTCATCCAAGTACTTCTCAGAAGTATCATTAATTGACATATAAAGGGAAAAATGTTTTAACCCCCTCTGTTACTTTCCATTGTGATGGTGGTATCCTTACCTTTTGCTTAACTTCTTCCAGGACCACCCAACATAGGGAGCCTACAATCATCTGCACATGGTAAGCCAAACATTTTTATGTCAGTTCTGATGAGCAGTTTAAAGAAATATTTAGTCTGGGATGTGGGTGTCAGGACTGTTGTGTGTATTGCTGTACAATATGTGCATTGTGTGTAGTTGTGCGTATTGTTTGCAATGATGACACCACAGTTAGTTTGTTAGCATATACTGGACTATACAAGTGTAGGTATCAATTTTTTCCTGTGTTTTTGCTTATTATCATAGTTGATCCTGACAGTGAAAGTGTGGGACTCCTACCACTTGAAGTCAGAGTATCAGCAGACTCTGATAATGATGGTGGCCAAACAAAGGCCCAGTGGGGGGGGGGGGTGCAGAAGTTGAATCTGATACTGAGGTTGACATTCAGCCATTCCATGTAATTCCATTGGACACAGCCAGTAGGAGTATGCCAAACCATTCCAGTGATCCCTCAGATAATGGACAGGTGAAGGGTAAGGCACTCAATCAGTGTAGTGTGGTTACTGTGGTTTCAGTATCTGTTGACTCTGGCCATAGCCAAAGAGTAGGTGAGGTGCTACACAGCAGGGTGGATAGGGGTGATCAGGCAAGGCCTGCTGTGTTTTCCTGTGCCACTCGACATATATTTAGGGCCATCATGGAGGCACAGGCATGTTCTAATAGGTCCTCCTGAGAAATGTTTAGGGTTATAGATGTGGCACAGGCTGACTTGTGTGCCTGCTTCCACTGTGTTGCCGATTCAATGGATCAGATGACTGACACGCTAGAATGGGCAGTGTCTATCATGGAACAGCTACTAGGATGGGGACAGCATCATGAAGGCATAAGTCAGCCACACCATTTGATGTTAGCTGACATCTCCTTGACCAATCACCCTCCCATAGTGGTACTACTTCCACACTAGTTGAGGTGTCGAGACCCAGGCATGGGAGGCCATGGGGTTGTGTTCCTGGGTGTCCTTGTGAGGGGAACTCATCCAGCAGACATTAGTCACATTCTGGCAGCAGCAGGGCATCTGACCTTGGACGTGGACATGCCAGTGCAACTCCTGACAGAGCCACCTCTCATGCTTGGGTATGACAACGATGAACTTCCACCTCTACCATGCATGGCTCACACCTGTCCAACATACCAAGACATCAAGCTAGCACTGAGCTTGGCTGTGTTCCTGCAGACACTCACACACCAATTTCACTTGGAAGGCCCATACAGACTCACACACACACCATTTACATGGTTCAGCTGTGAAACTTAAAGCTCATTCTGTCTCACTAGCCATTTGTTACTTTATCCAAATGTCTGACAGTTTCTCTTTTTTACTCACACATACTCACTTATCTTTTGTGTCAGCCTAGGCTTCTTTCTCCCCCACACAACACCCTGTGCAAGTGATGATAACTGTGCCATATCCTTGTTTTCTATTTTTTGGATCAAGGGATACATAAGCTTTGTGTCTGATGCTCAGAGTGCATAGCTGACTTAGTGCTTAGTATATCTGCATTTGTGATGTTGTTTTGCTAATTGCACTTTTGGCGTATTGTGGTCTTAAAAAGAAAAACAGTTGATAGAATCAAAACAGTTTTTTGCAACAGTATTTTTAAGAATCTTCTGTGAAGTCTGAAACTGAAATTGTTTAATTACTTTATAACATCTCTCTTTAATGATTTTCAGTATAAAAGTATGAGGGCAAATGGAGGACATTCAGTGACCATTAGCACTTCTGAGAGGTACGAATGCGTGAATCTTTGTTGTCTGCAACCTATTACTTCACAGAGGACACCTGTATACACATAAGTCTATGCTGTCACGTTAATGTCATTGCTGTACAAATCACCCACCTTTTACTTACTTACAGTACCAAGTAACAACATGCCATTTATTTGTATTATTACACAATTCTGTTTTAACACTCCAGGTTCAGCACTTACCTTGCAAATCCAGCAGTTGCTACAATTTTAGTTCAAGACTAAGCCTGTCTGATACTAGGAGTACACAGTCATTACATGGGTAGGTAAAGGTTGTGAGCATTGCCTGACATCAGTGTTACTATATGCATGTGCATAGGATGAAGGTTTTAGCCCCTTAGGTGGTGAGTGAGTGTGTATGAGTTGTCTCTTAGCCAGTGGGAGAGCATATTGAGCATGATTACATCTGCCCACACTTACAGCAGCTGCTGGTTCCCCCAATGACTCCTCACCTGCATGTGGCTGTGGTGACCTTTCCATTGGTGGTGGAATGTGTGCCCCTTCCACTTGTTGATTCTGCTGAAGCTGTTTTCTCAGGATGATGTTGTGAATCATGGCACAGATTGTGAAGATTTCAGTACATGTACATGGATTGTACTGCAGGGCTTCCCCAGATGAATCTAGGCACTGGAACTGTGACTTCAGCAGCCCAAACACACGGTCTATGATATTTCTGGTTTGATTGAATGCCTCATTATGACATTCTTCAGCAGGTATGTGTGCATTTCTGATGGGCTTCATCAGCCTCTGTTCCAGTGCATAACCTGCATCCCTCAGTAAATGACCCTGTAGGATATCACCTCTAGTGAACACCTGATACAGTTGGGAGGTGTGCCAGATATGTTAGTCATGATAACTGCCAGGTTTGCCAGCACACAAATTCAAGATGATTCCCTTAGCATTAAACATGATTTGCCAGTTAATGGAGTGGAAGCCTTTCTATTTATGTAGACCCTTTCCTGTTCCCCAGGTGGTGCCTTGATTTCTATGTGTACAATCTATGGCACCCAGTAGTGTGCTAGAGGATAGAACTCTTGCATATTTGTGGCCCTGTCCTCAGGAGTATGGGGAAAATATGTGTTGTCACTGGCATGTTGGAGCATATCATTCAGGAAATGATGGAGGATCCTGGATGCTGATGCCTGTAACACCCACAGCATATCCCATGTTGGTCTCCGAAAGGTTTCTGTAGCTAAAATTCTAAGTGCTACACATACCTTTGTCTTGACTGGTACTGGTGTGCTATACTTACCTTTGTCTCCACTGGTATTGGTTCCCCTCAGTTTACCCTGGGTCAGAGTTGCGAACAACAAATATTGCACAGTTCCTGTAGTGTTTCTCTATCTACCCTGTAGCACTCTACAATTTCCACCTCATGCAGACTGTGAGAAGTTAAAAGGAGTCTGAAAACTCTTCTCCTTCTTGACTGTTGTCTATTAGTAGCAGCAACAGCATATACTTGGGTCTGTTGCACATACACATGAATTAAAGCAATAGCAGCCCATAGCATTCTTTCTGTGTGACTCCTTTCCATGACTGTTTTCCAATAGGTTTTGGAATTTGCAGGTGAAAACAACACTGCATCTACATGGTTGCTTTATAGCTTGTTGAATAGCTCCTCCACCTTGGATTGGTTGATTAACATACAGTTCATCTGCTTATTCTGTAATTAGCATGTCACTGTGTTCACCATGGTTGTGCAGCTCTACCCACCATGTAGAGCCACTTACTGAATACAAATCATTACGTTACCGTGTGTGTCGCTACACGATGGACACACAATCTGAGCAGACCATGTAGGATTTATTGAATCTGCCCTTATATGTTTCTTCAAGTATTTTAAAATTGTATGATGACTACAAAGTTATAGCTTATGACTTAACACACCATTGTTATTTTTCCTTTGCATTTCAGTATTATGAACTAAACTCTGCCAGAATATGAATTTTTTTTTCAAACCTGATTTCTGGATCATCTGCAAGAGTGCTTGTTCATTTGTATTCAGACTATTAAATCATACTTTTTACTTCTGTCTGCTCTTTCCCACACTGGCTGATGGAAATTACATTTCCATGGTGAAACTTAGGTCATGGTATGCCACGATACTCAGGTCAGATTTTTGTTTTATGCCTTTTCCACCTTACATTCCAACATGTACTAAGACAGAGTCATAGCGGTACTTGTTGTTGAGTGACTTGAATGCATGGCTGATTCGTCAGATCCTGCCACATGATAGACAGCTGACCATGACTTTCTCCTTGTCCTGTCTGGTGAGGGGACATCTGAGTGTATCACTATGGAGTCATTTAAGACCAAGATATTTGATATGTTTTGCCTTAGGGACTTATTTGTTGAGACACTGATGTGTGTCTTGATATGTGTAGCACTTTCTTTTTGCTTAGTGGTGAGTGTGAGTGATGTACATTTGGGAGGTTTCTGTTCTTTTGGTAAGCTTTTAGCAATTGCCTCCACATACGTGGGTATATGAGTTGTGACCTTATTTTGTGTTAGAAGAGAGGTTTGCATGAGAGGTGAAGTGTGTGTGCTAACAACCTATTTGATGTCTAGTTTGTTTTTGCATGAGAGAATTCACTCCAATTTCACAGTGAACTTGCATCTCTGACATAGGGTGTTAGTTTGCTTTAGGAATAAATGGCTTTCAGTATACATGAAACAATTGCTACATTACCTCAAAATGCCCATATCAATCAAGCTGGTAGGAGAAATTATGGGAAACTTCCCATCCATTGTGGCAGGATTTTTCTGAATGTGGTATTTGGGAAGGAAGTGGGCTAGTTGGACTTAGGACTTTAGCTTAAGAAGTGGGCTAGTTTAACTTGAAGTAGCAAAGTCAATGGGTGTAAAGTAGGTTGTGGATGATGTGTGAGAATGCTGCTTAGAGTGCAACTGACTTGCCATTTGCTCAGCAGGGAAGTTTGGAGTGTTTTACAGGAAAGTCTCAAGGGGAAAATAATATTCCCAGACATTTGCATCTATAGAAGGCACTGCTAAACTCCATTGTGTGGTGCACATCAATGGACAGATGCAAGGCTTATATACAGCTACAGGCCAATTTAAACAGTTTTTAACATAATTACCAATGGGAAAGCCCAAAACTGAGCCTTTCTCCAGCAGTCTCCAACTCAGACTGAGCTACACACTTCTGCCACAAGGCTGCAGGATGGCCCTCTTAATGTAAGATGCTTGGTTTAACTGCACAATGATACCAAACAGTCAAGATTTAGCAGATTTGAATCTAGCCTATGATATGCAAGACAAGGAAACACAATTTCTAGATGGGAAGGAGTAGGTGAGAGTCACTTAAAGGTCAAAATGAAAGTGTTTAGTAGTATACTATTAGATAACTTGCAGTGGTACCACCCTCTGCACAAACTGGCAGCTCTTTGAGAAGCTGTGAACAGTGGAAGACTATAGAGAGCATTTCCTATAGAGATTTTAAACTGGAGAGGTTTGCATATATGCAAGCTTAGGGAGACACACAAGAGAGAGAGGCTTTTATACCAGCAGGATGAAAGACTTTTATAAAGTTAAACCCTCAAGACAATCAGATAAAAAACACAATAAGCAATTTACCAGTAGTTCCCACCTTGGATGGGTTGAATTTAGCTGTCTGCTCCCACCAGAGTGCATAAGAACCCTCCTAATGTAAAACAGGCTGGTTTTGACCTCAAGTGCAGTAACAAATGCTTTTTAGGTTCATAGGTTCATAGGTCGGTACTAGGCTATCGGCCCTAGCGCCTATACAAGCCTAGCCATAACAATTCCCTGGCTATTTCTATCCACACTATTTACTTCCCTGGACCCCTGCCTAGCAGGGTGACTGACGTGATCCCTGAGGTGAATTTCCTTTCTCCCGTCCTATCATCAAGGTTCTGTTTGAAGAGAGCCAAAGAGGCACTCTGCTTGACATGTATGGGCATTCTATTCCAGAGTCTGGGGAGTGTCTGGGTCAAGAACCTATCCCTCCAACATGTTTTGTTTATTGTGATGACAAGGTTTAGATCCCTGGAGCATGGGACTCTGAAGGATTGGGATTTCTTTAGTGCAGCATGCCCAACAGCTCTGGGTTTGACATGGCCTTGTATGTTAAGCAGAGCTCGCCTCTGAGTAGACGATATGCGACAGAGTATAGCTGGAGTTTTTTAAGGCAGTCAGCATAGGTCATCTGGTTCAGGCCTGTGATTCTTTTAGTGAGGTATTTCTGTGGCCTTTCCATCTGTTGCAGATATTTTGAGAGGTACATCCCAAATGGGGCATTGTATTCTATAATGGGTCTAATGAGGAAAGAGTACAGTGGGGCAATGACCTCTTTTTCCTGGATGAAAAGCCCTTAGTGATGAGGTGTGCCACAAAGAAGGATTTTCTGACTGTTGTGATGATGTAGTTATTGAAGGTAAGACCACTGTCCACCTGTGTCCCTAAGTCTCTTATAACACTTGCAGTGTTTAGTGTACTGCCATCTATGTGGTAATTCATGGGTACATGTTTTTTCCCAAAGGGGATAACTATACATTTCTTGGCATTGAGCTTGAGCCCATGGCTCTGGCACCAAGCATTTGTTTCTGTAAGGCCCTTTTGTAGAGTATCCACATAATTTGGGGATTCATTAATGGCTCCCAGTTTGCAGTCATCTGCAAACTTTGTTAGCCAGAGTCCCTTAGTGTTGGCCTGTACTTCAGAGAAGTAGATGCCAAACAAGAGCGGTCCCAGGACTGAACCCTGAGGTACTCCACTTGTCACTTGTCTGGAGCTGGACTTGGAGTCGGCTACTTTTACAGTCTGGGTTCTGTCAGTAAGCCAGTTGGCAACCCATTGAGTGATGTAGGGATTAATGCCCAGCTTAGTTAGTCTATCTATGATTCTAGAGTGGGGGATGGTGTCAAAGGCCTTGGCAAGGTCCAGATAGGCTGTGTGGACCACCTGACCCTTGTTCACAGCTCCAGGGAGACTGATTCAAATTAGTCAATCAGGTTCAGGAGACAAGATCGGCCCTTCACAAACCCAAACTGGGTGGGGTCCAGTGTTTGAAGGTTGCCAATGTCTTTGTTTATAAGTTCCATGATAACACGTTCTATGGCCTTGCAGATCAGGCTTGTCAGATTGATGGGCGGTAGTTCCCGGGATCCAAGGTGGATCCTCCCTTGGGAGTGGGATAACCGTAGCTGTGCGCCACTCAGTGGGCACAAAGCCTGAGGTGAGGCTATGATTAAACATGACACTTAGGTGAGGTGCCAGTTCATTTTATCGTTCATGTAATACACAGCCGGGATGTCATTTCGTCCCATGGATGCTGTATTCTTAGCTTTGGAGAGTGCGTTTTTTACCTGTGTAGCTGTTATTACAAGAATTTGGCAATCTTCTGGTATTGAGATGGGCCATTTAGAGGGTGAGAGGGGGGTGAAGTTTGCACTGAATTGATCTGCCAGGATATTGGCAATATCCTTTGGATCAGTATATTTAATGCCATTCTGTTGTAGATCAGAGCAATTCTGAGCATTGCCATTTAGATTCTTGACATAGTTATAGAATGCCTTGTGGTTGTCTTTGGAATCTTTGGCAATTTTATTTTCATAATTAGCTTTGGAGGATTTTATGAGGGATCTCAGCTTCCTATTGAGGTGGTAAGGGAGCTTTTTGCATCCTGGGATTTTCCTCTTTAATGCAAAAGTTTCTTCCTTTTGTTGCAAAGTTTGTTTATTACAGGGGGCCACCAGATTGGATTCCTTTTTTGGGAGGAGAGCATCTTGGTTCTATTTGGGATGGCACAATTCATGCATGAGTGGATGTGCTCGTACAGTGCCTTAGTGTAGGATTCAGCAGTCGAACTTTCAGTTCCCTTCTGCATGAGTGTCATGATGTTTGTCACTTCTGACTTGAGTAGCATGAAGTTGGCTTTGGAAATTTTTTTTATGGAGGTTTCCTTACTGGGGGGGTGGGGGTGGGATGTGGATGTTAAGGGTGATTAGGGTGACCGTACGTGTGGAGCATCGATTTCCCATGTTGGTAATGACCAGGTGTAGGATATTGGAGCCCCTGGTGAGACTATCGATTAGTTGATCCAGGGTGTTGAATTCCAAGGACCATTGGGTAAAGGTGTTGGTACATTTGTAGTTCTCCCAGTTAATGGCAGGGTAGTTGAAATCACCCAGTATTAGGGTGTTTGATTGTATCTTAATATTTTCCAGTATGATTAGAAAGGTGTAGTGAGAATCTTGAGGCATGGTGGGGGATCTGTAGCAAGTTACAATTTGAATTGCAGTCTTACCTAGTGTTAGTTGCACCTGGAGAATTTCAGATGCATTGTGTTGGCCAACTAGCCTGGTGGTGTGAATATCATTGGTGAATATGGACACACCTCCACCTTTAGTATTTTGGTCCTGGTTTGTTGGCAGAAAAGTGTGGTAAGAATTGTAGCCTGATATTGCAGGGGTGCTCTCTGGAGCCTTGAACCAGGTCTCAGTTACTGCACAGATATCGATGTTCTCCATTTTTAGGAGTGCCTCGAGAGAGTGCATTTTGAGGTTTAGGCTTCTAGCATTGAGTAGCATTACCTTCAGAATTTGCATGCTTGTGCCTGTTACAGTGGTGGTTTTGTCCTTTGAACTTTGGCTAAAAAAAGGCACTATAGGGTTGGCAAGAGCCTTCACCAGTAACCTGAATCCCAGGGGTGACAGGTGCAGACCATCTCCGGCAAAGCATCGTCATCTGTTGATCATGTCGTCTCAGGCAGACAGATACTGGATCCCCTTTGAATGAAACCAGAAGCTTAGCCAGTTGTTGAAGTCAATCATTTTGTCCTTATATTGTGGTGTCATTCTGGGTGAAGGCAGGGTGCTACTCAGGGCTAGGGTCATACCTGCCTGTGCCACATGATCTGAGAGCTCTTCCATGTCTCTTTTCATGTACTCCAGGAAGGTACATCTTAAGTAATTCACTCCAACATGGACAATGACAGTCATATTTGTACTTGTTGTGGAATGACTTGAGTGCATGCGTTATGTGACAGATCCAGGCACCCAACAGGCAGCTGACTGTAATTTTCTCCTTGTTCAGCCTGGTGAGTGGGACATCAGTGTGCCTGACTATAGAGTCACCTATGACTAAAGTGTTAGGTATGTTGTCTTGCCTTAGGGGCTGTTGCTGGGTGGCAAACTGGTGTTGTGAGCTATGTGACACTTTGGTTGTGATTGGTGTTTGTTTGCATTTCAGCATCAGAGGTTCTTGTTGCTTGGGCAGGTTTACAGTTAAGGGCCTCCACATATGTGGATTTAATGTCGTTATGTGTGGGTGTTGGTGGTGTGGGTTTAGAAGGGCTGTGTGTTGCTTGAGGTGTAGTGTGGGTGTTAACCTTCTCCTCGTGACTGTCTAGCACAATCTTGGGTGGAGAGAGCTTTGCTTCCAGTTTGGCTATGTAAGTGCATCTCTCACAGGTTGTAGTGTTGGGTGGTAGGAGGAGTGGGTTGTCTGTGTACATGAGGCAATTGCTGCATTGCCCCAGTATGCCCAGATTCACCAGGTGGGCAGGAGAAATCACCAGAAGCTGACCTTTGGACATGCCTGGTTTGGTGCTTTTTTTGTAAAGTACAGGAGCTGTTTTCCCTTGCCTTAGCAAGGTACTTTGCAGTTATAGGCTGTTTAGTGCCTACGATTAATTTCTTCTTATTAACAAGGAGAGTTGAGTGCTTGTATCAATTTAAGGCTTCCTAGTGTTTTCCAGCAGGTATTAGAGCAAGTGTTAGTCACAGGGATGCTTAAAGGTAAGATGAAAAAAATGGTTTATCCTAAACACTGCAGTGTGCACTACATACATTAGATGTGAAAGTAGGTAACTTAAGTTTTACCTGTCTAAAAAATTAAGTTTTAGTGGAGAGTCACTATTTTTAAAACAGCAAGATAGACTGAAAGAAGACATAATTCCTGTAATATCATGAATCATTGGAAATAAGTTTACTAACCCTGAAAATTGTTCCCAACACACAAAAACTTTGCAAAACTTAGAAATGTTTTGGCAGACTCCAGAAAACTTTAGCAAACTCAGAACAGCTTTAGCAGTATCAGAGGAGGTTAAGAAATATCAGAATACTGTTAAAACAACCTAATAGCAGTACAGTAACAAACAGATGGAATTTCTTTAACAAGTGCATGCTGAAAAATAGTGATAAAGTCAACAAAATAAGTAAATGCAGCACAGTAGTGTTAAGTATCACTGAAACAGAGCAAGTACGGAAAATATCCTTATATCAGCTTTGTAGGTCCAGATAGTTTTAGAAACAATCCAAGTTTTGTAGTTACAGGTGTCCAAGCCAGAAACAAGGATGCTCTGAATAAATGAGCCTTCACTGAGGGCTATAGCCTTCCTAGAATGCACATATCCATCCTTCTGAGATAACTATGCAGGTAAAAGTTTATATGTGTTTTTTAGATCACATCTTCTAAGTTTGAATAAACTTCCTCTAGCCTTAATGAAGTATTCCACAAACAATTTTTACTTGTTCTCCTGCGATCATTTCTTACTCACCCTAGCATTAATAGCAGAGGAAGCTAATGCTCTTACAGGATTGCCATTCCATTTGTACTGGTAAACTCAAAGCAGTGGTGATTAATATAAATACAGGCATTCTGAAATGTGGAGAACATCAACCAATGTCTTTGCAACACCAACAGAATGATACACACATAAAGTTCTTCTGCATTATTTGCATTAGTAAGTTTATTGGTAGATTCTCTAGGATATTGCAGTCACCATGGTCTGTTTCAGATATTCATAAGTTATTAACAAAGATGACAGATACAACTAGTTAAACTTCTCATCTTGTGCCCAGTTTATGAACTAATTCCCTTAGTGTTATGTTTGTAGGAATTTTTATACACTGCTATGGGGTTTCTAAGCTTCTTTGGCACACAAAGCCTTTATCTAATAGCAGTCAATATTAGTGGCATGCCTAGTAGCACAGAAACTTAAAGCTATGAACTCTAGCTCCTATTATATAAGGTTTGATTCTCTGAGCTGTTATATGCCTGCTATCTGACTCTGGGCAAGATATTTAACCAGACAGTTCTTAGGAGTAATTGGAAATGTGGACTCAGTTCTTCAGTGATTCCATTGAATGCAAGCTTGGTAAATACCCATGAACCCAGAATATACCTTAATGCCAAACAGCAGTCCATTTGAAATCTGCTAATAAAAAGTGTCCTGGGTTTGAATGGCTTTTCAATTCAGTACACAAAAGTGCTTCCTTTTATATGAAGTTAAGTGTTAAAAGTACTGGAGTGTCTGCTACCAGAAAGCATGAGCATCTAATGTGATTTAATGAATATGACTGATCTACCTACAGGCAAATCATTGAGGCTTTAAGTCACTAAACAATAGCAGACATTTGAGTTCCTGACTTCCTATTCTTCAGAAAATGTATGATAATACAAACTTGTTATTCCAGCAACTGTCTATTTTTAAAGGAGCAATATTTAAAATATGCTCTCAGTTTTGGACCTTTGTCCCCTCATTATTTATCGCTTTGTCCAGATTCCACATGCTAAGAGGTTGAGAGATATTCCAACCTAAGAAGTCAGGGACTGGAGAAGATAGAATTAATGGATTTTCTCTTTAAATTCCTTACATCAGTTAAAGTTCTCATCTGTTGCATTAGTATTTTCATCAATTCTATACAAATTCAATTACATTCATCAGGTATGCCTCCTTTTTTTATGAATATATCAGACAAGTAGGAAGAGGTGGAAATAAATTATTCTCCTTTTGCTATTTACTAGGGTAATTCATACAGCAAGCTTAAAATATTAATAACAACGTCTCTTACATCCAGATGACATATTTTTTTTTTATTTTTATTTTTTTATCAGAACCAAAGCATTTCTATATCTATTATTGGATACTATTAATAACTTTAACTTCTTAATATAATACATGTCTATCCAAACCTTTTCCACTGCACATTCAGTGACATGTACAACATCACCCATAATAATTTTCATGTTTTTAATTTGATATGGATCTCAACCGAGATTTATTTTCTAGCAATGTTACTCCCTGAAATACAACCAACTGAGAAATTAAGTATATTAAAATAACCTAACAAAGGGATGTAGTTAGTTCTCAAAGAATGGCCATGCATTTGTCTATATTTTCATCAATAACAATTATTTTATAAACTGTTACGTCTAACTTGTACTTCATCCAATCCACCTCCATAAACCTCACCAGAATTCTTAAAACTCATATTAGAAGTAGCAAATCATCTCCTGAATCTTGTCTTAGCATGCCATACCAGGCAAGGTTTACTGGCACTTCAATCTTGCGGCTCGATTAGCAATCCATGCTGCATCTTTGCTCTGTGGGATTCAGAACAATTACTCGGCTTTCTTGAAGTACATGCATCTGATTTTTTTACCATTTTGGTCAGCTAGTCTGCAATCTACTTCTAGCCTGACACTGGGCAAAGGATAAAGTACTGGTATTTCATCTCATTAAAGCCACGACTTAACAAAAGTTATACCCTTTTTCCAATGTTGTGTCTCTGGTGTTGTTATAACTAACTAACTGAAGAGGATGTTAGACAGGTATACGTCTGTTGCAAATATGTTTGCTCTGTAAATGATTTTGTCAGCACATTCAATGACCTGTTTCAATAAAATTAAACTCTGAAGAGGTGTCTTGAACCATAGGACCTTCACTGATACTTCAGTACTGTATATGTTACTCTGCCTACAATGATTTATATATACCAAGAACACTTTTCCATCACAGCTCACATTCTGTTGCCCATTCTTAGCAACAAAACAAATACTTGATAACCATCGAATTCTACATTTCTTACATAGCTGGCTCATGCCAACATTTCCTGGGATCAACAATAAATAGGTGCAAATCTGTGTGTCTTACCTTTTTGTCCCAGTCTTTCAAAGGGACAAGTGCCTTATCAGCCACTCACATAAAGATAAACATAGTACTTTAATAAATCATAAGATTTTCAACGAGCAAATAATGACATTATTGTCTGTTTTCCTCAATTAAATTAAAGGAAGAGAGTTGAAGCCATTATTGATAGTTGACTTCATTAGAGATACAGTTAAAATCAATTTAGACTTTTGTATCCAGGTCCCTGTCATGCCATATTATCCTACTAACCAATCACTCTCTCGAATGAAATTCAAACTGATATTAGTTAATAAAACATCCATACATCCATACAAAACTTCAAAAAACATACAGAGAAGCTTAATAGAAACTATATTTATGCAAATGTTTAAAAACAACATATATCATTAAAATCATCAAAAGTATGTAAAGGGAATGCTGATACATCCAACGGCATACATACACAGTGTATGTGTGCGCGTGTGTGTGTGTGTGTGTGTGCGTGTGTGTGTGTGTTACTGACTTTGTCAAATCTGCAATTTGTTGATAAAGTGAACTGCTGGAGAAATATCTCAAGAGCTAACATCAAATGCTGCCGATGTCTGAAGAAGAAAGATTGAGTATATGTGTGTGTGGGGGGTAGAGGTAAGGTAAATGAAGGAAGGGGAGTTTAATTTTGAAACTATGTACCAAACGTTTCAGCATTATGAGTGTTTGTGCAACTATTTGCAGATTATGGCAAGAGTACGGGCTAATCAAGGAAATAAATTTAGTGCTGTGTGTGGGCCTCTGTATGTGATGTGTGTCTTAATGTCTTGCTATGTCTGAACAGAGTAGAATGATTTTTGTTAAATCACAGAAAGAAACACTTTGTTTCCTTTTGTGATCATTTCTTTTGGGTGAGTTTTCATTACATTGATGTTCAAAATGGAAGCATCATACAAATTTCAAAAAAATCTACATATGCTCATATAGACATATATATATATATATATATATATATATATATATATATATATATATATATTTATTATCATATTGCATGCTCAGAAGAGCAAATGACAGATGATCGACCCCTTGTAAGCAAACGTTTACAACGTCGAAACTTCAGAACAGCGATTATTTTCCAATGGAAAACAATCGTTGTTCCGAAACAAAAAAAAAAAAAACAACAGTAGAACATTACTTAATGTGGGGGGCAACCCCCCACTCAAATATACTAGCTATGAGATCGCACTACAGTGCCGAAAAGGCAAAGTAGACAAAGCGGCCAAACAAATTCTATCCCAGGGAAAGAATTCACTAAACAGCCACTTCGCTATTTTCCTTTTCATGTTTTACTGTTCGACAAATATGCATTCGACAACCTGCATCTGCAACAGTGTAATAGGGAACCTATATACATATATATATATATATATATATATATATATATATATATATATATATAGCCAGGGGTGTGGAGCATAAAGAGGACTTGTCTCATGTTAAAGTCATGTCTTTAACTTTTTTGTGAATCTGTCTGCATGTAGCAAGGGTATTCCTCAGTATAGGAACAGTGATGTTTTTACTTCTGCATTGTTAACCTTTTGCTGTCATCATAAGGGATGCCAACATTTGGGTCTTTCAATAATTATAAGTACTCCTATGTATATACAAACATGTACACACATACACACACACACGCACACACACACACACATATATATATATATATATATATATATATATATATATATATATATATATATGGGTCTAGGACTATTCACTGAAAGCACATTTCACTGAAAGTCAAATGACTGTGCACAAATCACTGAAAGCACAATTCACTGAAAACACAATTCACAAAAACACATTGCACTGAAAGTTATATATAGCATTTTCCTCACTGTAGTGCAATCCTGGAGTTAGAATATATAATAAGGGGGTGTGGGGGGCACAGCCCTCCCACATAGTTTGGATTTTTATTAAGTTTAGAAAAGAGTAATTTATTGAAATTGCAATTATCCATGAGTATAGTTCAAAATATCCCCACATCTCCCCTTACTATATACTCCAGGATCGCACTACAGTAGGGAAAAGGTCATATATAACTTTCAGTGAAATGTGTTTCAGTGAATTGTGTTTTCAGTGAATTGAGCATTCAATGAATTGTGCACAGTCAAATGCGTTTCAGTGAAATGTGCTTTCCGTGAATAGTCCTAGTCCCATATATACACACACATATATATATATATATATATATATATATATATATATATATATATATATATATATTTACATATGGGTCTACTTCATTTCGCTGAAAACTCATTTCACTGAAAGTCAGTTTCCTGCAACCAATTCACTGAAAGCTCACTTCACTGAAAACTCATTTCACTCTAACTCATTTTGTTGAAAGTTATATATGGCCTTTTCCCCACTGTAGTGCGATCCTGGAGTTAGTATATAATGTAAGGGGATGTGTGTGTGGGGGGGCAGCCCCCCACATTGGGGGGTATAGGGGGAACAGCCCCCCACATTGGCGGGTGTGGGGGTCTTACCTCCAACATATTGTAAACATTTTAAAGCATACAGATGGATACTTATAAATGCAATGAATAACTCTTTCCAGAAGACAACATATAACCTAACTATGTGGGGGGCTGTGATCCCCCCTTACTATATATACTAACTCCACGATGACACTACAGTGGGGAAAAGCCATATATAACTTTTAACCAAATGAGTTTTCATTGAAGTGAGCTTTAAGTGAATTGATCCCAGTCATTTAAGTTTTAATGAAATGCGTTTTCAACTAAATAAAGTAGACCCGTATGGGTATATATATATATATATATATATATATATATATATATATATATATATATATATATATCACACACACACACACACATATATATATATATAATTTATATTATATATATATATATATATATATATATATATATATATATATAATTTATATTATATATATATATATATATATATATATATATATATATATATATATATATGTAGATAGATGCACATGCACATACAAACATACACACACACACACACACACACACAGATAGATAGATACATAGATAGATACACAGTTATAGAAACATATAGATAGATATAGATATATATGCACACATATGGGCACACACACACACACACACACACACACACACACACACACACACACACACACACACACACACACACACACACACAGAAAAATACATAGAATAATATTCATGTTTGGTAGACCTTGCTTTTAAAATATACTTCAAATGGCCATTTAAGCCAGGTAACATTCTTGCATTCAACTTGATTTGCCAGTGTAGCTTCAAAACATCAGAGCTATTATTCACATCTTCATAGGTGGGCTTTTGCTTTTTTCTATCTAAATCATAAAAGAAGAACTCTATCTCTCTCTTTCTTTCTCTTTTTTTTCTCTCTGTGTGCTTGAATAAAGTGTTATTTGTATTTTTAATTTTAATGGCATAAATATATTCATTAATGAGGGGCAGCTGTGGTGGTTCAGTGGTTAGCGTTGCCACCTCACAGTAAGCATTTCTCTGGTTCGATTTTCAGCTGGGGTGCCTTCTGTGCGGAGTCTGCATCTTCTCCTTGTGGTCATGTTGGTTTTCTCCAGGTGCTCCGGTTTCCTCCAACATCCCAAAGACATGCTGTAGATGGATTGGACACTCTAAATTGGTCCTAGGCATGAGTGTGTCATGCGTGTGCCTTCCATGGAAGGTTGGGTGGCAGGCTGGCAACTCAACACTGTGAAACTCCACTGCCAGTCATGAGCATACAGGTGATCCGCTGTGGTGACCCCTAACCAGAAAAAGCCAAAAATAGGAATATATTCACTAATGATTGATCTCAATTTCCCTTTTGTTTGGAATATATGTAAAGTACCACATCAAGTACAGGTAGAACAATAAACAACTAATTGATTATCACATGAAAATTTACAATTACTTACACAATTCTTGGCTATTATGTTTAAGGACTAGAAATGGTCCTTTATTATCTCTTTAGCTGCTGAGCATTTTCAGAAAGTAATTTATGAAGAATGCTGTCTGTTTTCTATTTTATTTATTTGTATTTATAACCCCATATCTCTGAAATGTTTCAACATTTATTCAAGACATTTTCAGGGAATGTTACTGACAGAAGTATACATAAAATAACTACTGGACTATGTTCCTTCCATTAAAGCCAAATGAATAGTTACATCTTTAATTTTAATGGAAATACCATGTTTTATTCTCATTTTTATACCTAAAGATATACACATAATGAATAGATCACTTTTTGTACAGAAACACATACTGCTTTAGGTTGGAACTCACATCAACATTATATATTTATGTTTTTTCCTAGTTTTGTTATTTTAAATCTAAAGAAATTAAAAGGCACACTTTCTCAGCTGTTTTACTCTGTCAATTCAAGAAAGCCAATCTAACCTATGTTTTATCATAAATTCAAATGACAGTCATTCATATTCATAAAAGTTACTGCAAACTGAACACACAAGGTGTGCACAAAGTGTACACATTGCAGTACCTCTTTTGAATTAAATACAGGCTTATAGTGGTACTTTTGTACAAAGGCATGCATCTGCAAAGTGGGTTGTCTGTGTGGTGAAGCAGCCTCGTAATGAGGCAGTCCAGTTGAGAGGCATATGCTAATTAGCTCTACTCTTTCCCCTGGAGCTGCCTGTGGTACGGCATTTATGCAACCAAGCAAATCAGCTTCATAAAGTAGCATGGCCGGTTCAGGCTGCTCACAGTAATGACCACAGTCAAAAGGCTATGCTCATCTATTTCAGAAGACTTAATTGCTGGGGAGTTTGGTGATGGGGAAGTATAGGGGTGTGTGCATGAGTGTACACATGAGGTTGCATGCATAATTGTATGTGTGAGCATGTGTCTGTCTGGTAGGTTGCAGTGTGTGTGTGTGCGTGTGCATGCGTGTGCATGCGTGTGCATGCGTGTGCATGTGTGTGTGTGTGTGTGTGTGTCTGTTTGTATGTGTGTATGTATTGGTCAACAGATGAGTGATTTGGTGGGGAGCGGTTTCTTTTTTTCTGTGTTTGTGTGTGTGTAGAGTGTATGTGTGTGTGTGTGTGTGTGTGTGTGTGTGTGTGTGTGTGTGTGTGTGTGTGTGTGTGTGTGTGTGTGTGTGTGTGTGTGTGTGTGTGTGTGTGTGTGTGTGTGTGCGTGTGTGTGTATGTGTGTGTGTGTGTGTGTGTGTATGTGTGTGTGTGTGTGTGTGTGTGTGTTTGTATGTGTGTATGTATTGGTCAACAGATGAGTTATTTGGTGGGGAGCGGGTTCTTTTTTTCTGTGTTTGTGTGTGTGTAGAGTGTATGTGTGTGTGTGTGTGTGTGTGTGTGTGTGTGTGTGTGTGTGTGTGTGTGTGTGTGTGTGTCCATGTATTGGTCAACAGATGAGTGATTTGGTGCAGAGCATGTTCTTTTTTTCTTTTTGTGTGTAGTGAATATGTGTGTGTGTGTGTGTGTGTGTGTGTGTGTGTGTGTGTGTGTGTGTGTGTGTGTGTGTGTGTGTGTGTGTTTTGGAGTGACTGTTACACTTTTACATTTCTAACAAGCTGAGACTGCAGTGTAAGGTGAGGGGAACGTTTGAGTGGTCATTAAACAGAACAGGGACTTGAAATAGGGAGGGAATGTCTAGCCACTCCCGATAGCTCTTTAAACTCATGCCTGAGTAGCACTTATACAGAGTGTGGAATGGTGAATGGGGAATCACTAGCCACTAGGGGCTAAGTATTTAGTAGCTATGTGCTTTAATGGCACATAGGGCCAGGGAAATGCTAGGCACCAGTCACTTAAACACATTGTAGGTTAGGGGAACACTACACATCAAGAATACTCTATAGAGTACCTTAAAGGCAAGTATCTGGTGCAGGGAACCACAAGACCCCAGGGATAAGTTGCATGCTATAAACTGCACTAAAAGGGATTTCAACCCATACATCCTCCCACCTGCCACAGAAGATATTATACATTTTTACCACCACTACTGCAACCAGAAAAAAACTGTTTAAATATAAATCAGTAAGAAATGAGAATGGGATGTTGAAACCTACATACGTAACGTGCTAGTATTAACCTGCCATATTAACTGTTAAGTTAATGTAGCTGCTTTTTTTTATATATATTAACATATTTGAGGATCTTAGGCATTATTCAATATCTGCATCATTTTGTGACGCATGATGGAGATGGACATGGAACAGTAAACATACCGCTCAACCTCATAGTGCAAGATAGCTGGAAAAAAAGACAAAGGTAATAGTTAGACAAAATCATGGACGCATTGTATTCCTCTTACAAATGTAGAAATTCACCTGGATAACAGCATTTGTGCTAGCATGCATTTTCTGAAGGATATAAAGTATAAAACTTGAATTTAAGGCTGTAATCATCCATGAATTACCAGAACATGGAAAAAGGTCACATTGTGGATGCTCTGACAACAGAGACAGGTATGGAGTATGTGATATTTGAGCACCCGTTTGCGTGTTTTACTCTGTGTTTGTGTGTAGATAAGTGATTGGGGGGAGGTGGAGAGGATGATGAATGATGATCTGCATTCACAGTACTTAGTGTTGATTCAGGCACATGCAAATTAGCCAAAAATTAGGTCTTCACATTTTGGATAATGTGTCTTTGAAATGGAAATCTCTGCATAGTGGGAATAGTGTCTTTTTACTGCAGCGCTTAACACAAGTGTGTGGGTTCTTTATAAATGGGAATATATTTATACTGTTTTAATATATTATTTCAGGACAAGACCCTTTTAAAATCTCACTTTCATTTTGTTTTCTACAAGCTAATTACTTTTAATTAAAAACAGACAACAACATTTGAAATAACGACATACAAATAGCATGTATAATATACAAGTTCTCCAATAACTTGTATAACAGAAACTATTACTTTTTCCCTGGAGAAGAGAAGTATTTTTTGCTCTAATTTTGTACAAATAAACCAATAACATGATTCAGATACATATTGAATGTTTTTGCTTAAAGTACTTCAAAACATAAAGTTTTTGCTAAATCAATAGCAGAATCAGAGCATACAAATAGCAACATAATATTGCTGATGGCAGTGATTAATAATGGACCATTTCTTTGTAACTATAAGAGGTACTATACCAAATGGCTGCAATAACCCCTAGTTGCAAAATGTTCTTAGCTGGTGCTCCCATCTGTAAAGATATATACATGACTTTATCTTCTTATAATGCAGTTTACTGCTGAATGTACAAACTATAAAATGTGGGGGCACAAGTCCAATAAAAACTACAGCTTTTATACAGAAAAATAAATAATGTACGCCCTACATAGTGAGAATTCAATAAAGAGGTATTTGGGGATATTATTGTACTCAGCAGATTGAGTACAAGTTCACTACATCACCCATAACAAGAAATGTGTATAATAGAAAATGTTAGTCAGCAGCAGAACTAGGAACATCAGAACCTGTCTTTGAAAGGATATATTGCTTGCCTCCTTTGAGATTTCATTATGAGATTTTCATATAATAACAACACAATATTTAGCTATAAAACAGTATTCAGGTAAAAAATTCCTAGGACTGAAATCGACCATGGATCTTCCAGGAAATGAATTTGCCACATCACACAAAATTAAAACGTGTATAATGTAAAATGTCAAATTGTCATAGTAAAGGCATGTGTACTAAAGCTGTTGAGGCCTGCCTTTATATATATGTTATCATTTGAGATTTAATTACAAGACTTCCTGGGAAAAAAAGAGTATTCAATTCCAAAACAAATCAAAGATTTCAATTCTAACCTCATACTATCCACTGCAGTTCACAATTACTTTGAACATACAGCTTTAGCTATGTGAATGCTTGCTATTGCAGCTATGCTATATTACAGCAGAAAAATATTGGTAGAATATAGAGGGTTTTTTGCATATTTTGTACCGACAATAAACAAGAATTTTTGGCAATTGTTGAGCTTATCAAGCTGCGCAGAAATTCAGCAAAGTACTCAAGATTGAGTACAATGTAGAAAAGGCTCATGGACAAAAGTCAGTGGGCATATCATTTGAAGGTTATATCTCTGTCACCTGTTTACAGTTTCATAATGAAACTTTCATATGAGTAACAACATATTCAACTACAAAATGTACATAATGCTTCAATTCTAACCTCAGAGCATCATATTTATCATACTACTGAATTTTATCCCACTGTTTTAGCATGTGAAAGCATATTACAACTGAAATGCATACTGATATATATGTATATATATATATATATATATATATATATATATATATGTATATATATATATATATATATATACACACACATAGCTATACAAATCCGTGTGTGTGTGTGTGTGTGTGTGTGTGTGTGTGTGTGTGTGTGTGTGTGTGTGTGCGCGTGTGTGTATACACACACACACATATCTATCTATATGTAGTGAAATACAGAGAATTATTATTTTAATATATTCCCAAGTCAATTCAAATCTATTAGGCCATCATTGTGTACAAGTGCACTGAGGACAACTTCACCTCAACACCCCAGATTAAAACTATATATAATGATAAAATGTCATGCTATGGTAGAAAAGGCACATGGACTAAAGTTACTGAGGCTTGTCTTTGACAGACAATATCCCCTATGAAATCTCATTCTGAAACATTCAGGTAATAACAACAGAGTATCCAGCTCTAACATCCATCTAAGATGGCACAGTGGTGCAGCAATAATGTTGTTTCACAGCAAGATGTTAGTTATCTGATTCAATTCTTAGCTAGGGAGCCTTCTTTCTGGAGTCTGCATATCCTCCCTGTGTTCATGTGGTTTTTCTCTGTGTACTCTGGTTTCCTCCCACATCACAAAGATATGCATCTGGAGCATTTATCTGCAGGCATCTGCTGAAAACTGGCTTCATTCCAAGTCAGACTTCCAAGCAAGACTTCTAACTGTGCTATACCTTAAACCTCTTGCATCAGAGGCCTCATGGGATATATGCAAATCACCCCCTTAAGGATATCAGGTGTTTCAGCTAAATGGAAATTCTGAATGTCCATGACTTTTTCTTTTACTTTCATTTTGTCTATTTATGGACAATTTCAGGCCATTAAAGCCAAACCCCTCTAGCTGTGGACATGCATGTTTCTGCCTTCTTATGACATCATCAGCACAGCATAAGAGGAATGTTTGGCATTTGGAAACACAGTGGTTTTAGTTTGCTAGTTGGGATAGTTTGTAGACACCCCAATGTTTATGGTTATCAGCTCGGTATGACAACCGTGTGTTTCCAAATGTCAAACATTCCTCTTATGTTGTGGTGATGATGTCATAAGAAGGCAGAAGCATGCATGTTTACAGCTATAGGGGTTTGGTTTAGTGGCCTGAAATTGTCCATAAATAAACTTAAAAATTAAAGTAAAAGAAAAAGTCATGGACATTCAGAATTTCGGTATAGTTGAAACACCTGATAACTGCAAACTGGGCGCCATAGTAGAAAACACATCTGACACAGATATCCTTCAGAAGGGTCTTACAGAAACGGATAACTGGTGCCAGAGCCATGGCCTAAAGTTAAATGCCAAAAAATGCATAGTCATACCCTTCGGGAAAAACAAGGTTACCCCTAGCTACCAAATAGGTGGCAATCCACTGAGCACAGAAGAAGTTATCAGGGACCTGGGGACCCAGGTTGATAGTAGTCTGTCATTCGACACCCATGTAGCTAAAATAGTTAGGAAGACCTTCTACATTGCCCACCTTATCATGAAGGGATTCTCATCTAGATCAAGGGAGGTCATAGTCTCCCTATACTCATCACTCATCAGACCAATGATTGAGTACAATGCCCCATTCGGAATGCATCTGACCCGACACTTGCAGCAGCTGGAGAGGCCACAAAGTTCCTCACCAAAAGGATAAAGGGTCTCAAACATCTGTCCTATGCTGCCCGACTGAAAGAACTCCAGCTCTATTCAGTCGCACCGCTTGCTCAGAGGTGACCTTTGCCTAACATACAAGGCCATGTCAAACCCAGATTTGATGAATATGCTTCACCTCAAATAATCTAGATCCGTCAGAGCCACAAGGGCGGGAGACTTAAACCTCGACACGGCTATTAATAGGACATGCTGGAGGGATAGATTCATCACCCAAAGACTCCCTATGCTGTGGAATAAAATCCCGGTATATGTGAGGCAGAGCACCTCGCTGGCCTTGTTCAAGAGAAATCTTGACCAATGGATGGGAGATCGCAGATATACCCCAGGGATTACCTCAGTGTCACTGCTCGACAGAGGCACAGCAAAATAATGGGTATAGTTCCCCATACTAAAGGGGTGGCGTAAGCCACAAAACTATGGGCTAGGCTTGTAAATGCCCTCGGGCAGATAGCCTAGTATGAACCTATGAACCTATGAACCTATAACCTTAAGGGGTGATTTGCATATATTCAGGCCATTTGTAAAACTACAATCCACTCTGCTACAGGCCCCATGAAGGCTCAGTGGCTCTCCAACCTAACACCACTCTTAAGTATTCAACTGCGGTACCACCTATAACATTCTTATAAGAGAAGCACAGTCCAGGTCTGAACTGTCTGCAAACAGCTACAGTTAACTTTGAACCTAACACCACTCTTAAGTATTCAACTGCAGTACCACCTTTAACATTCTTATAAGAGAAGCGCAGTCCGGGTCTGAACTGTCTGCAAACAGCTACAGTTAACTTTGAACCTAACACCACCCTTACGTATTCAACTGCGGTACCATCTTTAACATTCTTATAAGAGAAGCGCAGTCCGGGTCTGAACTGACTGCAAACAGCTACAGTTAACTTTGAGTATGTGTCTACCTGTTTGAGCCAATCTTCATTTTCCCCTGGAGAGCACTGTGCTTTGGCTGTAAGCAGCCCCCCCCCCCACCACCACCACACACACAATCCCACAGTTAATAAATATTACCTGTGGCAGGCACCATTTGTAAAACTACAATCCACTCTGCTACAGGCCCCATGAAGGCTCAGTGTCTCTCCAGTAAGTGTTTTACAACTGTACATGCCTATTTATGTTTAATTGTATTAGACATTTTACAACTGTATATGTTTATATTGAATTGTGTTAGATATCTAATATGTTTTATGCTTTATTATTGATGTTACTATGGCATGCTAGCATTTTTGTATGCACCAAGTAGTTTCTAGCATAATAGTTTGTATGGTCTATTTGCATAGCTGCACCTTGTTCACTAATGTTATTCATGTAATTGTGTTGTGTGTAGACAGCTCATACTAGTGTCTAAATTATTTCTATAAGTTTGTGCTGTTACTGGTGGATAGAATCACATTAGAGAACCACGACAGATTGCTGCTCGCTATATTTTTATCTGTGGCTGCTTCACTGTCTGGGTTTTTGTTTTCTAATGTTCTTCCAGTTGGCTCAGTATTTGCATATACTAAGTAGTGGTTCAGGACATTGTCCTGCATGTGGTAGCTATTTGCTCAGTGTGTTGTTTATAATCTTTATAATATATGTTTACCATCTCAAAAGTGGTTACTCCTCTCTGTACTCTTCTTTTCTAGACCTAACTCCACTCTTAAGTATTCAACTGTGGTACCACCTTTAACATTCTTATAAGAGAAGCGCAGTCCAGGTCTGAACTCTCTGCAAACAGCTACAGTTAACTTTGAGTATGTGTCTACCTGTTTGAGCCAATCTTCATTTTCCCCTGGAGAGCACTGTGCTTTGGCTGTAAGCAGCCCCCCCACCACCACCACCGCACACACACACACACACACACACACACACACACACACACACACAAACACACACATCTTCCACTTTCTCTTATTCCCTTCTGTTAGCAAATAGTATCCATAACTGATCAATACTGTGTGTTTGTTAATTTAAACTATGACCACAAGTAGCCTACTGATACAAAGTTATCCTGTTTTTTCACCTTAGAAATTAAGAAAAGACTTAGTTTCAGAGCAGTCCTTGGTCAATTGTGATTGTTTCTTAACACATACATGTCTTGCTTTGTGATTGTTTCCAGCCACTCATACTAGACCCTAACAGGGTCTCTACCCGCTTCGCTCCCCACCCTGCCCCCTATTCCCTCCCGCCCCCAGTGGTCCCACCTTTATTGCACTCAAACCCCTCCCATCTTTCCAATAGCCAACCACAGCGCTAACCCAACACTACCTCCTCCATATTCCCTCTACTTTCACACCTCCTCAACTGACATGTACAAGCATACCTTTCCTTTGCTCACTGCATGCACTCTCCTTGCATATCTTACATCCTACAAAAGCTCCATCATTCCCCCACTTAACCATTATCACTGTACTACTACTCACACCACCACCCATGTCTCACCCATACTCAGCTCCCCTCCCACCAGCTCAAGAACCATCCCTATGCACCCCCCACATATTCTACCAACTATATTACTCAAACGTAAAGCATCCCTACAACTTAACATAGTAACCCTCCCACCATACCTATTACCCACAGAGCACAATCATAAAGTTTCCATTATAAACAAACACATTCAAAAACTGAGAAAACTAATAATCTCATGCATATCAAAACTAGCCCTAAGTGGAGACATCCACCCCAACCCTGGCCCTACCATCTCCAACCCCAATCCTCATAATCAGACTAGAAACCACAACTTCTCCCATATTACAGCCAATAGAAAGCCAAGTGACTTCCTTCTACTAAGCCTAAATATTAGAAGTATATCCAACAAAGTCCATGAACTCCATGCCACCATTGACTTATACTCCCCAGATATTGTCATCCTGACAGAAACCTGGCTAAAACCTCACATTACCAGTGAACAAATACTCCCTACAGGTTACGGCATACTAAGAGTAGACCGGCTAAACAAAAAATGAGGTGGTGTAGCTATAATATTTAAACAGCATCTAAACATCCAGATCTTAAAATCATCATCTCCACAAATAGGCAATGAAGAAATAATATATACCAACCTCAAAATTAACCAAAACAAAACCATCAACATAATTGGATGCTACTTCCCACCTGGCCAAAACATCCCTCCACTAGAAAACCTCCTCAGCTGGTCTTCCCACTATCTCCCCCAAGAAACTATCATCTTAGGTGATTTCAATATTGACTGGCAATCCTGTTCTGGCAACAATCCAACCCATCATGTACACCTTCATGGCTTCACCCAACTAGTCCAGTCACCAACAAGGATAAATAAAAACTCCAGCAAGCACACTACCCTGGATTGGATACTAGTCAGTAAGAACCCCCAGTCATATATAACAGGCTGCTTATCAGATAGCCTCAGTGATCACTCCCCAACATTCCTACTCAAAAAATACCTGTATCAAGCTAAACCTGTCATCTATCGTCAAATACGTAAAAAAATAAACTTTAACCCAATCACATTCATCTCATTCCTCAAAGAATGTAACTGGCATGCTCTAAAGTACCTCAGTCTAGATGACGCAGTTGAATTTTTTAATACTACCTTCCTGAACATCCTTAATTACCATGCCCCCATAAGATTTTGCAGAACCAAAGCACAACCCTCCCCATGGCTACAGAAAACCACTAAGTCAGAAATGTAAAACAGGGATAAAGCCTGGGAGCAATGGCACAAAACCAAAACCCCCGCAGCTAGACAAACATTCCTAGAACTACGCAACAGAGTCAAAAAGCTAATAAAACAGGACAAATTCCAATACTACCAGTCTGCCCTAGACTCCTCACAACACAGCCCCAAACAATTCTGGTCCTCCATAAACTCCATCCTCCACCCAGGTGAAGTCAGTACCCCTCCTCCTAACATCCCTCACTCCTCAGAAAATATTGCTACCTCATTCAACACACACTTCACCCAAACCATGCTATCACTAGCTAATCAACACAACCCCCCTCCCCTCCAACCCACACCTTCAACTAGTAATCTCCTCACTGCCTTCTCTTTTTCTCCTGTACCTACCTCCAACATAAAACAACTCTTAACTAAACTTAAACCCACCAAATTAGCAGCAGACAACCTCCCAAGTGAATACCTACAAATTGCAGCTGATGCTCTAGCCTACCCAGTATCCATCTTGATTAACCGATCTCTGTCAGAAAGTTACGTTCCCACATTGTGGAAAGTCTCACATATAATTCCCCTACACAAAGGCGGACCCTCTGCAGAACTAACCAATTACTGCCCCATAGCTATTCTCTCTCCACTCTCCAAAACACTAGAGAGATGCATACACTCTCAGGTCTCACACTACCTCCTTACTAACAACCTCCTTTCCAGTACTTAGCATGGTTTCCGACCAAACCATAGCACCACCACTGCCTTACTCTCCTTTACTAACACTATCCTTCAGCATAAAAACAATGGCTATCTCTCCTCTGCTACTTTCCTAGACCTATCTAAAGCGTTTGACATGGTCCCACACAAACAACTTATCTCTGTCCTCAATAACCTATCCTTCTCACAATCAGTCACCAACTGGTTTCAGAGTTACCTGTCTGACCGCCAACAATCTGTTGTATGGCAGAATGACATATCTCCCCAACTACCTGTCTCCATAGGGGTTCCCCAAGGATCCATCCTTGTACCCCTACTTTTCTCTATTTACTCCAATAATCTAGCCTCTGCCACCAAACATGGCACACTCATCCAATACGCAGATGACTCAACCGTCATCTGCTCAGCCCAGTCCCTACCCAAACTGCAAAAAGTCACACAGGAAGCCTTTTCCTCTGTTGAAACATGGTTATCTGATGCCCAGTTAATACTCAACCCAAACAAAACTAAACTACTCATCTTCCAACCCACCAAACATACTCAAAACAACTTTCACTTTAACATCACAGCAAAAGACAACACCACTATATACCCAACTGAACACACCAAATTGCTAGGAGTGGAAATAGACAATAAACTAAAATTTGACATTCACATATCCATGACCATAAAAAAGTCCACAAAAAACTAGGAGCATTATACAGACATAAACAATTTCTCACCAAAGCAGCAAAGATTTCAATAGCAAATTTCCACCTTATCTCCACCCTACTTTATGCCTCTCCAGTATATACCAACCTAAGGCAATGTGATCTAAACACGCTAGAGACCTGCTACAACAAAATCGCCAAATTCGCCACAGGGGCATCCTACCGTAGTCACCACTGTCTCTCACTTGCTGAACTGGGCTGGCTTGAACTCCTTCACCTCCTTCAATGGTATCAATTCTCACTCACCCACAAACTAGTAAACTATCCACTAAATGTCCCATCCCTCCAGAATCTACTCCAACCCTATCGCACCACCAGACCACTAAGATCCAGCAACAAAAATCACTTGCAGATCACTAAAGCCAATAACTCTGCTGGTGAAGCACTATTCTCTTGCGCCATAGCCAAATTATGGAACTCACTCCCACCCACAATTGCCTCCGTATCATCTTGCACAAACTTCAAAACTTTATTAAAAGTGCACCTAAAAACATGCTGGCTATGCCCTTGCAACTCCCACTCTAATATCATCCACCCCATCCAACTACTACCTTTCTTTCACCTCCACTAACTACCTTGATGATAGCAAGCTCAGATGCTCATAAGCCTAGTACTTATTATACAGCAGGAACTTCTCATTGTTACATTTGTTAATGCCTGTTATGTACTTCACTGATAAAGATTCTAGTTGTCTACTGATGTACTATGTTCTTCATCTGTAAATATGTTGTAAGTAATTTCTATGTTAAATTGTTAATTGCTATGTAATCCAATGCAACTACTGTCTGTTTATTTTACGGTGGAGCTTTTCTCCCCGGGCCTCCGCTGAAAATGGACCCATGTCCAGTCGGACACTCCCGGTCAACAAATTTAAATAAATAAATAAACATTCCATGAGGCCTCTGATGCAAGAGTAGATTTTTCTTTTTGTGTTTTCTAACCAGTTGGTTATCTGTGTGACCTTTTTACTCTTTGTTTTAGTTTGTTAGTTGAGATATTTTGTAGACACCCTAAGGTTTATGGATATCAGCTGGGTATGACAACCCTGTGTTTGCAAATGTTAAACATTCCTCTTATGCTGTGCTAATGATGTCATAAGAAGGCAGAAACATGCATGTCTACAGCTAGAGGGTTTGGCTTTGATGGCCTGAAATTGTCCATAAATAAACTTAAAAATGAAAGTAAAAGAAAAAGTCATGGACATTCAGAATTTCTATTTAGCCGAAACACCTTATATCTTTAAGGGGTGATTTGCATATATCCCATGAGGCCTCTGATGCAAGAGGTTTAAGGTATCACACAGTTAGAAGTCCAGCTTTGCTAGATTTTTCTTTTTGTGTTTTTTAACCAGTTGGTTATCTGTGTGATCTTTTTACTCTTTGTTTTAGTTAAGTCAGACTTTCCGGTAAACAAATGAAAAAAAAAACTTCAATTCTAACATCAGTTCTTAATACAGCATGTTTCTGAATTTTACACCACAGTTTTAGTTGCTTTAAAGCATGATACTATAGCCATACCAATTTACAACTGGAAACATATTTTTATTCTATAAAAATATACAGTACTTTTACTTTATTCATGTTGACAACTTGAAAAGATGTACTTTTGGATAATACTGTACTCAGAATAGAGTGCAAGTTCACCAAAAAAATGAAGAAGAGAAGAAAAAAATCAGTGCAAAATGTCAGACTTTGTCAGGGCCTGTTTTGGAAACTCTACATTTTTGTTCTCCATTGAGATTCATTGACTGAATTTTCAAGTAACAACAACAGATCAATCAGGTGGAATGTTTAGCTGTGACCGCAGTTCTTTTTTCAGTGCACATTTTGGGTAGGATTTCATATTGTTTGCGGAATCTGGCACATTCTGCTGATATCAGTGCAAAAGTTGCTGGTAAGCCCTTAATATGTAGAATATGCCTCAGTGAACATAGAATATCTAGGTGCATAACAGAGTTCCTCAGTAGCAATGATCCACTGTGTATCAGTCACAGCTACTCTGCAAGTCATGAAACTGTTTCATAAAGTGATATATACATTTACAAAGTTACAGAAATACTGTCCCAATCTAAGCTGCCTGACATTCGTAAATACATATCTGCAACAATCACTCCAGTAAGCTTATTGACAACTACAGAATATCTGTATACGTTGTTTATTAGTATAATATACTTGCTTTCACTTACAAATTCTTTCAGAATCTTTAAATTTCCTAATAAAAAAACAATAAAAGCAAAGGGCAATCATAACCACATTGCCACAGCTAGCAGTAGCTAACAATGTGTGCTTGACATGTGTGGGGAGCACAGACAATGTGCACATCCTAGGAAATAGGGAGATAGAAAATCAGATGGCAGTATGGGTGATGAAAAGGGACATACGAGATGTATGTCAGAATAAGAACATCTTAGGAACAGTCAGATGGCATGGGCAATATTAGTGGTGTGAATAGGCACCTTTTTTATTTTTATTTTTTGGTAGAGTTGAAGGCAAGATAAAGACAGGGAAAGAGGACAAGAAGGCCAACACAGCAGGTATACCCACAGAGCAAATAACACAATACAAGCCAGATAAAGGTCAGACATAAACACTAAAGAGAGGTAAGTTGCACAGCACACTTTACAATATTGGCAATGGAAATTTGGCATTTAAGGTGGAGATACATACCAGCAATAGTGAAATGCAGACATACATATTTACATATGCACTATTACATTATGGCATGTTGAAAACTGCCTGGCACTCATAGCTGGATGTGTATGTCCGATAACAGTTGTGTGTTGTAGGGTAATAAATAGTGATCACAGTGCACATTGGATAAGTAATCCAATATCCAAATAGCCTGTCGGTAGTGCAAGTGTAAGCCAAGCAACATCACTGTTGAGCAAATACAGCCCCTTGGATGCTGGAAATGCTGGAGAATACCAGAAAAGACAGAACAGAACTTCTTATTCTGTATTTGAAAGGCAACCGACCAAACACAGTGCCAAACAACAGTACTGTAGCAAAACAGCAAACTGGCTGCTACCTACACAAGCCAAACAGAAGTGTAGTGAAATGTGGGTCTGTATTACAATATCAAAACCCTGTAACAGTGAACACCTAAACATCGACAAGTATTCAGTGAAATTCACTTCTGTGATTTGCTGAATACTTACAGGGCAAAGATGTAGTTGGCGAACAACACAACTTTGCCCTTTTCTCCACTGTAGTGCAAACTCAGAGTTGGTATATTTAATTAGGGTGTGTGTGGAGCACCACCCTCCCATGTTGGGGGGTATGGGGGGTGCATCCCCCAACATGGGTGGGTTTGGTTTAGGTAGATCTTGCTCCATTGGGTTATGGGGCAAGTATTTGTTTGCCCTTTAAGTATTCAGTGAATCACAGAAATGCATTTCGCTGAATACTTGTCAATGTTTAGGTTTTTGCTGTTATAGCATTTTGACATCGTAATATAGACTCATGAAATGTATGTTACCTAAATATGCAACATTAAAGGCAACTCACAGTTGTAGGTGTATATGTATGACCTTTATTGGCCTAACAGGAAATTATTTTAAAGCAATGTCAATGCACATACCTACACTAATGACCTGTAATAATAATAATATATGCTCACAAATCTATGATTAATGCTGTATAACCAATATCAGGTTGTGCATATGAATCTCAACAACATACATTGGTTACAATGTAACACACAAGTATAAGAAGAACAAGGATGTTTTGCAAGCACATATCCACCAACTTGTCTGCATATGTCATGCATCTGAATAATGGTCACAGATTTGGCACAAGTTAACCTTGCAACAAAACAATTACATGAAAATGGATGAGAATTGCAACAAAGGTGGACACATACCATGCATATGTGCATGATATGTAACATACCTATGAAGGTGGAAAGGAAGTGGACAAAATGGGCCCACATCAAGGAAGACATGGCATCAAAGCTCCATAGGTAATTGATAAAGCAGGACAATATGTAAGGTGACACATTGCAAACTCATGTGTACACCATATAGAGTGGTGTTGAAGTCATCCCAAACCACATTGAAGCAACTGCCAGTGTATGTCATATGGGAAGACTGCATTACTGACGTCAACAACAATGGACATGTAAAAATCATGCACACTGTGTTGTGCAAATATATAACAGCAATAGGCATAGGTAAGCAAGCTAAAAATTGCTATCACATACAGATATATACTGTTATGTCAATGTAAAACAACATGTGGAATATACACCTGAAATTATACATCACTGACCCTGGTTATGACTTACCAAAAGACAGTCATGTGAGCAACATTACAGCACATTAACATAAAGTCAGTGACTACTGACAGCTCTAAGATACAACAGTATTTCTTTATTGATCAGAATATCTGCAGAGGCATGTATGTAAACTATTGCGTATGTATACCATTTGCCCAAAATGTGTGAATTTTTGTGAATAAGGAATGGCTGTGGAAATGTAACATTGGCCAAGAAGGCATTCTGTACTGTTACTGAATAAATTATCATTACCATGGTGTATATATGAACACTGCATTGGTGGTCTATGCATTAAGTAAAGGAGGACTGTCCATATGTATCAGACTCATTTATATGATATAACATGGCATCAGCATTATCAGCACATGCCATGCACAATGCCAATATGCCAATGTGGCATTATGACAGGTGTTATAGAAAACATAGGGGCAAGGACATGTCCATCTCTGAATATACACAAGATGGCAAACCACAAATCATACCATACTGTGGTATATGTGGAATATGGGCAGTATGTTGCTTTTTAGTTGCTGTCAGTGCCACACATGTATACAGTCGAATTGTTGCAGCAGTAGCAGCATGTTAACTGCTTAAAATCTTGGACAGCTAAATGCTGAATGAAAGTCTAATGTGGCAAACGATGTCATGCACCCATTGCAACATATGCTAAATGTCACATGACATCTGCAGTGTACATTTGGATATGTATCACATATCCATGGTAACAAAATGCTACACATGCACAAGTGTGCATATACAGTTGAATCAGTGATATGGAAAACACCATGGTGGCAGCATTACACAAGTGGATCATATGTGGTGTATGTCATTAATCAAAACCAGAACAATGAAAACAAAATGTCAGTCAGACCACACATTACTCTGAAAAGCAGAGCTGACAATAAACTAAAACTGATATGCACATCTGCAGTATAACAGCCATTAAGAAACATCATGTCAACATGTGAGGGCTGCATATGAGAATAAAAGTATATCAGTATACATTGCAGGTACACCAATGTTTCCCTGTTGATCATAGTATGTCCAGAGACATTCTCAAATGAAATGGCCTAAAATGATTATGTAGGGCAGCTATAATGTACAGAATTGCTGCTAGCAGATTGCTCATCATGCACACAACCATGTCCTATTATTTATATTTATGTATGTTCTCAATATCAGCCCATGTCAGGGCCACTGTGTCCATCACAGAATGTGATCAGGTTACTCAAGGCCTTGCTATGGCATTCATAACACAGCTTAACACTGAAAATCCTGATAATACTTGAACACTTATTTACAAGCCATCATTATGCATGACAAGTATGTGCAAAGCCAGCATACTTACATATTCTGACATTTGAAGAGAAGCATACCATGACACTGTCTCATGCAACATTTACATGAGGGTACCTTGCAAAATAACATTTTGAAAAGCAATACATAACACTAGCAATGTGACCTGCACTGTTTAATATTTGTGATGCATGCCTCAGTAAACTACCAGTGAACTGTCTGAGAGAATACACAATTCCCTTGTTTCCTGTCTTGTATGTGTGCCCTGCAAATATATGTTGGTGTGTTAACGTCAACTGTAACCAGGTGTCTGTGCATGTAATGAATCAAACAAACAGCCACAAATTAACATTTTGTTATAATGAAGATATAGTGAGAAGACAAACCAGTGGAACATTTAAAAGCCACATGTAAAAGAGCTGAGTTAGGCAACATGGACAGTGAGTGACCCAACATCAATTTTTGGAATGTAACACAACATACTGATTGTCATCTATGCTGTGGCCTGCAATTTAAGACAATATATTCAGCAAACATGGCTTGCTGCTAAATAATATGTAAACATAGTTTTAGGTAATTCATTCTTGCAAACACAGGTATTATCTGACTGCTTCACTTACCTTAAAGATGCATGATGGGTATTCCTGAATTATAAGTACTATACATGGTAATAGCAAAACTATGAGCCTGTAACAATGATCACATCTTCTTTATTTACAAAATCAAAATAATAAACATACCTCTGTCCCTGTGCTGCTCCTTCAGCCTGTGCATCTACTCGATGCACTGGGCCCGATTCAGAGTGAGCTTCCTATCACCATTAAAACATAAAAAGCACGTGTGAATGATTTAGGTATACAATTACAGATATACGCTGCTCAGTTCATGTTCTCTGTCTTTTGAATTAAAGAACATTGAAGAATCTTTAGATGCTGTTTTGAATGTTTTACACACAGTCTTCCAGATACTGGAGCAGCACTGAACAGAGATTGGAGGTCCTGAAATTCAAATCTACAACAGTCAGCTACATCCACTCTCTAATATTGAGAGCTACCAGGCTACCTATTCCATCTTGCTTGAGATTACCTGGATGAAATGCATGGGTGAAATGCAGTTACAAGAATTTGAGGTACGAATGTGCAGGGATGCGGTATTAACAAGGACCATGGCTTATTCCTTATAAGAAGTACAATGTGCTGTGCATTTATGAAAATAAAATTGTAAGCATGAATGCATGTCAGCACAATGGTCGCAACGCAAAAATACTACTGTAAACGTTCATACCTCAGACAGTGGAATACTGTCAAATAATACATAGCTACCGTTAACACTGTAACTTCCAATGTACAAGAGTCTAAGCTTTTTGATAAAATTTAAATATATCCTCACATTTCAAGCAAATGTACATATCTCTGGAATTATAGACTTTACAAATGAACTGTACTGGCAAAGTATTCAGCACAATCTGTTTTTATAGTGGCAGTATTCCCTAGGTTCTAGGTCTTAAAATGGCTTTTATAAGTTACAGTAAATTTGTAATATTTCGTAAACAACTTACAAAGTCTCAGCAGCCACTTAAGTTACACATATTCTATCACCAATATTTTATTCACCCAGTGGAGAGCTTTCATATGAGGGTAAGCAGATCTGTCTGTTTAGAAAAACATGATATTTATGACGATATAAAGAAATATTACATGTGCGACAATTCATTTATCTTTACCTGCACTAGACAGAGGTCAAATATTGATACAGTTGCATTTACCACCATCTAAGCTTAAAAATAAATCTAATACTTTGTAGCATGCAAATATGAGCAAGCAATGTTTGACACCTAGAGGTGTAGTAGTATATAACTGCAGAAACACCTGTAGGCATCACCTGGCTGTAACAAGTTAATGTACTTTAGGTGGGAGAACATAAAATATGCACAAAAATTTATTGCCAGAGTACTAAGTATAACTCCAAATTATCCCTGATATCAAGGGATGTCTCTGTTCTACAGTCCAAATTTATATCTGATCTTCTCAATCCCTCCTACTGTAGTTATGAGAAGGGTGTTGAATTCAGATTAACAAACAACACACTTATAAATGAAATTCAAGTTGCAAATGCTAGCATATTCCACATTCTTTTTGCAGAACTATTGCAGTATGTTAAATGTTTTACACATAAAACTGTAGTAAAAGAGCAGTTGTTGGCAAAACATTACAGATTATGGAGAGATTCATATAAATCTGATGAATAAACAAGGTGGTCATAAATATGTATAAAAAACATTAATATCAATATGCAGGTATGTATGGCAGCATTTTGAAAACTTTTACATAGACACAAAGATCAGAATATAATGAGACATAGCTATTCAAACCTACACTTAGCCAAGATATATGAATCGTTGCCTGTTGCTTTACAGAATGAACTAATATCTGTCAAATCTTCCCTCTTAACAAACTGCTAGTCTGTGTGTGTGTGTGTGTGTGTGTGTGTGTGTGTGTGTGTGTGTGTGTGTGTGTGTGTGTGTATACTTATTCTATGTATAATGGATAACTATAGAAACATCTGACACATAAATTCTGTAGACCACTGTGCTCCTGAAAACTGCCAGATATCAAGTTTTTCAACATAGAAGATACGTTTTGACAGTCAAACATGCATTGCTCTTGTGTTAAAGAAATGGTATTTTAATAATACTGTTCACTTCGTAAATCAGAATGGACTAATGAAGGCATTATGAGTTAGTATCCACACATAGCAGACTGGGTGATACTGTTGAAGTATTATGAGTAATGGAATAATGCATTGTTATTAGCAGCCTAGGTGCTATAGACTTCAGTGATACATGACTGCACAGGATGTGTGAAATGATGTCTTTATATATTTGAAAACAGAAACATTCAAAATGTTCATTAGTATGTACATGGCAAACAATATTAAACAAATGATCCCCATGATAATCGGACTGGTAGTTACAGGGAGAATATTCACTTTGCCTTCTCAGTTATGCAGGTGAGTTAATTGTCAGAACAGGTACTTAGCGGTTTTACAAGGCATATTCCGATATCTGGGAGCACAGCTATTCCTTAGGAATGTTCAGATATATGTAGGATTTTGACACTTACTGTAGGCTTCCACTGGCCGTCTTGGTACCTTGACGACCCTCCGCTGAAGATCCTCTACATTCATCCAATGCAGGTCATCATAATGGTGGTGAACCTACACTTCAGTCCAGTAGATTCACGTACATTGCTGATGCTCCCTTACAGTCTGGTTCTATATTTCAGTCATCACAAAGTTCTGTAATCTAGCTTTCAAGTGATGCTTCACTCTGACATAGACAGTCAACATATGGATGCTTTCTCCTCAGTCTAGTTGGGTGCCTGGACACATTGAAGCCTCTTGGAGTTTGCCATCTCAGTGACGATGCTATGAGTGTCAATATATCACAGTTCACTAACATGCTCAGTGAGGTTCATGTAAATGTATCAAAATCAGAATTTAAAAGTGGTATGTAAGTAATTTTATCAGATCATTCGAAGATAATGGCACATGGTACATGTGGTCTCATTTAACAATAACTATTGGGTATTTGCACGGAGCAACTTTCCAGTACACAGACCTATTGGCTAATGCAATGAGTTTCGAGAATATTTGCAGATGCGCACAAAATGGAATTTCTAAACCCTGAATTTTAATGAACTTCATTAATTATGAACGGTGCAAATGGGACATAAAAGCTGTATGAACACAACTGGTCTTACTTTCAAGTAAAGCTGACTCAAAAATAGCTCAAAGGTAATTTTGCACCTGTTAGCACTGGTCTTACTTTCAAGTAAAGCTGACTCAAAAGTAGCTCAAAGGTAATTTTGCACCTGTTAGCATTGCTGTGCTAGGATGTGTCTCTCCTTATAGACCTATGTTATCATTACTCCTTAGAAATATATGTGTATATTCTTAGATTAACACATTTAAGGAAAATTTTGTGCAATATAAAAAAATGTATGTGACTTACTGGAGGGGTATAGGATTGACCTGTATGCATACAGGAGGATACATCTGCATTATTAACTAGCAGTACTTTCCCATATGTAGTTACACAGGCAAATTTAAATAGCACAAGACATACTAACTGATTTTCCATATATATTGCTAGTGACTTGCTACACCCTGTGTTATGCGCAGAAACCTATGAATCTCTGCATTACCCATATGTTGCTAGCTAGTATGTATTTCAAGTACTGTTATGGATATGTATTCATTGGTGATTATTAAAACACGTACTAGAACTATTGCTTCAATAAAACAAGATCTGTGTTTATATCTGCTTACCATGCATTGTCTGTGGTCTGCTTATGGATATACAGGCTGTGACAAACCCTTACTTGGGGCAGTAACTAAGGAGCCTCAGTCCTCACCACTGTCTCTGGTAAGGAAGCATCATTGAAAGCAGGGACAGAACACACAGTTTCCCCTAAGGCTACACTGGGAATAGGCTCAAAACCTGGAACTGAACTATTTACTTTAATCCAGATCCCCAAATGAGTCTTCACACTACCTGCTAAAGAGCACTGTGTCCCAGTTCTAGGTACTTGACTCACTAACTGTTAAATATTTGATAATCACACATGCAAACACTCTTGGGAAAGACTGGCACAGATTTACATGCTATGCCCTCCTTTCCAAATTACATGGTACTGCTGCCACCAGTCAAAATACCAGTATACCCATTCAAAAAGGGTGTTAAATTATATTGAGTAAAATAAATCTTGACATGTAAGGCAGCATGTAATCCAAGCAGTAAGGCTTTTTGGAGTGGCCCTGCTGTTATCACAATAAGCATAAACACTCTCGGGTTACTAAAAGTACTTTCTAAATAACAAGCCACAATAGATGCTAGTAAAATATTTAATAATTAAAAAATGATTTAAAACATATATGCACTGAATAATTGATTTCAATAAACCACAGATTTTCACACACGAGAATTGCAAAAATAACATTGTAGGATAGGTTTCACACTGATTGAAGAAAAGCTCTCCCTAACTATAGATCCCTAACTGTCTAAAGAGAAATTGTCCTTGTCTAATCTAATTAACTCAACAAGGCAAGATGATACTCTTACTTTTGCAGGGTGAAATTAGAATATATGTCCACTCTTCAGGCTGTTGTTTGATCCTCAGCAACTGGAGTTACAACTCCTTCTATTTCTGTTGAACAGCTCTAGAAAAATCTGAGTGATAACTACTGGTCTGGAAAACAACAACTGATAACAACAACTACTGAACTACTGAACTACTGAACAACTGCAACTGCGACTGCAAATGAAATACACAACTGACAGCATCTACAGAAAGCTTGTTTGGGAATTCTACTCTCTAATTTTAGACTTTAGAAAAGTAAACAAAAAGAGCTGCTGTGGAGATTCCATTCCTTTCAGCCCTGGCACGTGATGACATCACCTTCAGGTCAGCTGACTAGCACAATCTGCATTCAGAATTCTTTTTAAAAGACATGTACATTTGGTTAGCCAAAAGAATACTTCTTGATTCAAATATTTTACATAAACCAAAGTAACAATAAAAAAACACAAATGTATTTACAAAATTACAGCTAGACATGCTGGCATCTGTAACACAGGGTAATTTATAATTATTTACAAGTATTTACAAAACAGCAGCCAGACATGCTAGCAGAGATAACAATATCTTATATCCTCACATTTCTCCCCCTTTAAAGACTCAAGCTAGATTTTCAAGTGTCCCTAGGAAATTGTTGCTTGAGAAAAATGGGGCTGACTGAAAATGTGTCAACCAATACCTTGTCTTGAGAATCCTTCTGCACTGACATTGCTGAAATATGGACTTGACAATGCAGTGGGTCCTATGAAAACCACTTCAAGCTTCTGGAATGCCTGCTCATAATATGTGGTCCATGCTACCTTATGTGGCCTGTTTTTCCTTGTTAGGTTAGTAAGGGGTGCAAGTATTGTACTAAAGTTGTGCACAAATTTCCTATAGTACCCTGCTATCCCTAGGAATGTTCTTACTAAGATATGATCTAATATCCTCTGGAAGGTTGCCAGAGCCTTCGTCATCCCAAAGGATATCCTTGTAAAAATCATATAATCCAAAAGGTGTTATAACAGCTGACTTCTCTCTAGCAATGGGAGTCAAGGGTACCTGCCAGCTTCCCTTGGTCACATCAGTAGTGGTCAGACACTTAGTCTCACCTTGCTGTTCTAAAGCTTCATCTGTTCTAGACATCGGTACACATCTGCCTCTGTATATATGTTTAACTTTCTGCAGGCTACACAGAATCTAACACTACCATCTTTCTTTGGAACCGATACTACTGGGGAAACCCAAGAAGTACTGGACTCCTGAATTGCCTCCCAGCTCCAACATCTCCTTTATCTCATCCTTCAAAGAATGTTTGACTCACTCAGCCACCTTATAAGGAACTTGCTTGATAGGCCTTTGGGTCCCGTATCCACATGATACTGCACTAGCTTAGTACACCCAGGTTTCCTGGTGAACATGCCCCCAAATTCCTGTAACACTGCCCATAAGCCTTTAACCTGAATAGGGGATAGCCACTGAGATATTGCTACCTTTCCCACAGGACTGTCAGCCTGAGTCTCACTGAAAAGATCAGTCACCAGATCCCCCTCAGACTCTTCTTGCCATCCACCGTGAATACTCAGCACCATGGCCTTCCTACCTTGATAAGGTTTCATTAAGTTAACATGGTACAACTTTTGTCTCTGTCTCTAGCTTACTAAGTTTACTACATAGTTAATATCACCAACATTTGCAGTCTCAGGCCAATAAAAGTAATGCATAATGCATCTCTTGGTATGCTTTATGCTCATATGACCTGCAAAAGATATATGATGGTCTATGGCTAGAGGTGCCAGATGGTAAGCTCTGGGCTCTACCAATTGCCATTTTACCTCAACTTCTAGCCCTCTCTAAGGGGTCAACTCTGTATACAGTAACCCCTTGTTTCTTGCAAAGGAAATATCATGAGCTATGGCTAGAGGTGCCAGATCCTAGGATCTGGGCTCTACCAACTGCCATATTACCTCACCCTCTAGCACTCCCACAGGGGTCCATTTTCTGTACAGTACCCCTTTGATATCAACAAAAGAAATGTCATGGGCTATACTGGAGGTACCAAATGGCAGGCTCTGAGCTTTACAACCTGCCATATTATCTCACTTTCTAGCCCTCCCACAGGGATCCGCTCTCCATCCTAGCATACAGTCTCCACTTTTTCTTGAGCATCAGGTGCTTCCTTGATACCTCCCTCAAGCCTTGTAAGGTAGGGACTTAAAGCTGTTCCTGTCTCAACTCTACTTTTGTGTCCCATCCTAGCTCCCCTTCCACATGAAGTCCAGTATCATCTGTCAGTGGTGCCTCACCGTCAGCCTGTATACCACCACTCACCTATGTCCTTGGAGTCACCATGCCCCCAGTAATACCAGTACCCACCAGCAGCTGTGGTTCACTTTCAGGCTCACCTCTACAAGGTAGCTCCCTCCCTGAAGTAACCATATCACCAGCTTCAGGATTAGGATCTGTCTGGGTCTCCTCAAGCTACCAGACCTATTTGACTGTCTCCAAGCTTGACTGCATGTAACTGCATGCACACTAGGTACTACACTATCAAAATCATTCCCTATTAAGACATTTGCAGGGATAGCCTCAAACTCACCTACCTGCTTGTTCCCCTCTCAATCCTCCCAGTCATGATGAACCCTAGCCAAAGATATTTGTAATGAGGCCTCTCCCAAAGCTCTGACTGGTGTGGACTGCCCAAGCAAGTAATGCTCCTCCTTAATCACTTCAGGCCTCAGAATAGTTATATCAGAAGTTGTGTCTCTCCTAACAGTGGTCTGGTTTCCATACACTAAGATAGGATACAAGTTTCTGTTGTTTCTAAACAAATTATCACTGGAATATTGTCATTCACACTTGCTGGCTCCCTCACCATTTCTTTCTCACTTTCCTTCAATGGTAATCCTCACCATGTGCTTGAACTAGTGGCTTTCTCTGTTACTGGTAAACCCTGTTGGAGTGGTTAAGTCTGCCCCCGTGGGTTTCTTTATGTCTATGCGCAGCACTGGGTATCCCTTTTTTATGCATTGGTGTCCTACTTGCCAAGTAGAGATCCACCTTTCTTCCCACCTCATTTGCAGAGTTACACTCTTGGTCAGCTAACCAGATGCTCATGCCCTCAGGCAAAGTGTTGCAAGCTTGTTTTCTCACCAAAAGGTCTGCCAGTCATTCAAAAGTGGTGAACTAACACCCGCTCACCCACCTGTGAAAGTAAGTACTTAAATCAGCAATGTAATCACATACACTTTCATCTGCCTTGCGTCTATGTTCACAAAACTTTTTTTTCTATACATTTCAGGAGTTAATTTGAAACAATCTAGTAAACATTGTTTTACACCATCATAATTCAAACAATCAATATCAAACAGTTTAGCAAGTGCATTAACAGCTCAACCATGGAGTATGGGGGTCAGGAACCCAGAGTTATTGGTCAACATTATATTGTTTACATACCCTCTCAAATATATAAATAAAACTGTCAAATCATCTCCCTCCCTGTAATAAGGAAATAGTTTACTGACATTTATGGCTTCTGGGGTTTGGTCATTCCCATTTCCATCCCCTCCATGACCCTGTTGAAAGGTTTGAAGCTCCTTTTTGTGCTCTCTCTGCCTCTCATTCTCTTCAGCTTCCATCTCCAAATGCTCATGCTGATGCTGCTTCTCTCTCTTCTCAGCCTCCAGTTCATGCTGATGCTGCTTATCCCTCTCCTCAGCTTTCAAACATTTGGATTCTAGTTGAAATTGATGCTGTCCCTCCATTTCTCTCTCCTCAGACTCCAGTGTGAGTCTCCTTAACTCCATAAAAATGTTATGTCCTCTGAAAAAAGGGTATACCCTCTTGTCTTGGAAAACTGCTTATCCCTGACACCAAACTGGATATCCTCTGAGCTGTAGGTCTGCTCTGTGGCATGACTAAGGCTAAAATCATTGCTTCCTTAGTCAGGTTGACATATACCAGTCCTTTGGCTTTGCATACCTTGGCCAACTAGATCCTGGTCAGCTTGCTATAATCCTATGCTGACATATTTGCTGCTATCACTGACTAAACAGAATAAAAAAAAATAATTAGAACTTTGTGAAATGAAACTGTTTATCTTGTTTATCTTGTGGCTGTGGAAAGTGCACACCTCAGTGACAAATACCCACATGCTACTAAAGCTCAATTAGAATCCCAAATCATTGGCACCAATTAATGTGACAACCCCCTACTTAAACCCAGGGCAGTAACTAAGGAGACTCAATCCTCACCACTGTCTCCCATAAGGGTGCATCACTGAAATCAGGGATAGAACACACAGTTTCCTCTAAGGCTACACTGGGAACATGCTTCAGCCTGGGACTAAACTATTTGCTTCTATCCAATTCCCCAAATGAGTCTTCACACTACCCACTACAGAGCAGTGTGTCCCAGTTCTAGGTATTTCACACACTCACTTTTAAATATTTGATAATCACACATACAAACACACTTAGGAAAGACTGGTACAGATTTACATGCTGTGTCTTCTTTCCCAAATTATACGGTAATGCTGCCACCATTCAAAATACTGTGATACCCTTCAAAAGGGGTGTTCAATTATATTGTGTAAAATAAACCTTGATATGTAAGGTAGCATGGAATCCAAGCAGTAAGGCTTTTTGGAGTGGCCCTGGTATTACCACAATAAGCATAAACACTCTCAGGTTACTAAAAGTACTTTCTAAATAACTAGCCATAATGGAATGTAGTAAAATATTTAATAAATAAAAAAATGATTTAAAACAAATATACACTGAATAACTGATTTCAATAAACCACAGAGTTTCACATACAGGAATTATGAAAATAACACTGTAGGATAGGTTTCACGCTGATTGAAGAAAAACTCTTAACTATCTAACTGTAGATCCCTAACTATATAAAGATTAACTATCTCTGTCTAATCTAATTAACTCAACAAGGCAAGATGATACTCTTATTTCTGCAAGGTGAGATAAGAATATATGTCCACTCTTGAGGCTGTCTGGTCTTCTCAGTGACTGGAATAGCAACTCCTTCTATTTCTGCTGAACAGCTCTGGAAAACTCTGACTGATAACTACTGGTCTGAAAAACAACAACTGACAACTACAACTGCTGAACTACTGAACAACTGCAACTGCAACTAAAATACACTCAACTGAATCAGCACCTGGTCTTTATAGCAGAATCTTTTAAAAGTCACAGAAAGCTGTTATGAGAATTGTACTCTCTTATTTCAGACTTTGGTTGCTGTGGAGATTCCATTCCTTTCAGCTCTGGCACATGATGACATCCCCTTCAGGTCAGCCGACTGGCACAACCTGCATTCAGAATTCTTTTTAAAAGTCATGTACATTTGGTCTGCCAGAACAACACTTTGTTGTAAACATTTCACATAAACCAAAGTAACAATAAAAAAACACAAACTTACAAAATTACAGCTAGTCATGCTGGCATCTATAACATAGGGTAATTTATAATTATTTACAAGTATTTACAAAACTGCAGCCAGACATGGTAGCACAGATAACAATATCTGATATCCTCATAGAGGCTTTCTGTAAATTGTTTAATTGATAATTTTCATATACTCTCTACTAAAGTGGATGGCATTCACTGCTCAGTATCGATTGTGTTGATATAAGCTCATAATGTAAGACAGTTCATGTTAATATGACTGCTTTTTTTTTTTTTTACATAGGTTGTCTGTTTTGGTTTAAATTGCATTATAGGTGCAGCCATTACACATTTTTGTTTTACACAAATGTCATGTGTAGTATGTTAATGTGATCTGTATGCAGAGTGTGCAGTGCAATTTTGTTGTGTTTGGCCCTCCAGTACAGTGATACCTACTGTAAGCGGTACAAATCCCACAGACAGCCCCTAGAGATGGTTTTATATGTCACAGTACTGTATGGCATATGGCATAGGGACTATTTCCTAAATTTTGGGATTGCACAGGATTGCAGAGAGGTTAAATTGGCCTAAGCTGCCCACATAATCATCTACATATGTGCGCCCTTACTTCAGTCTACCCATCTGCATATAATTATCTTTCAGATGATAAACAGACCTAGGGGTGACAACTTTTCCCCACAAGAAAATGAAGTTATAATAAATACTCTTTGCCAGCATAGACAGAGACTCCTTGGACATACAGGATATATAGTATGGAGGAATGAAATCTGGACCAACCTCACAAACATGATTAATGCTGTGGGCGGTTACGAAAGATTCTGAGAGGCTGACAGTACTCTGACATATCCTAGGATATGCCAGTATGAGAGGTCAAGGGTTGCAACTGGTGGTGGCCCACTATTGACACCCCTTGATGAGATCACACAGTTTCTTGCCTCACTGCACCTGGCAAGTGGGAAGTATCACATACCCAGAGGTGGGATAAAAGCATAGAAGCAGGTGATCCAGGCCAGACTTGTATGTGCTACTTTATATAACATGGGTGCATATAGAGTAACTCTGGACATATTGCAGTTGCATGCAAATTCACGTACTGTCATTATTGTGTTACAGCAAAATTGCATCATGCACATGGTTCCACAGACAGTGATGATGAACAATGTAAGTGCAATGACATGTAGCCCTACAACTTCAGTACATATGTAACAGAGCAACCAACATATGTAATGTTGTTTGCATTCATCTGCACAGGTTCATCCACGTCTGCACAGGCATAGGACAAGACATTGGAGTGTCCCCATACACTGTACATTATCTGTTTTTGCCTCAGCTTCCTGTCCTGTTAGTGGTGTATACTGTTATATTGATATATTTCCCTAATTTGGTAAAATGCAGGTACATCTTCTGTAGATACAAGCCATGCAGGTGCACCTACATACAGACCAGGTACAGTTCCCAAAAATGTTCATAGGCTGCAGCAAAGTATAGCAGACTTGTGCTGTATGAAATTAATGTTGCAGTCTTTCTATACAGGGACATCTGACCAGACCAACAGGTGCGCTGTATGTCACATGAGTATCATCATATCCTGTTACTGTGTTGTATATGTCATCTTGCGAATATGTTGGTGCTTGTATACATGACTGTGTCTGCTTTGTCTGTACTTTCTCACTGCAGGGTCTGCATTATAACAAATGAATTCATCACATTGTGAGGATGTAACTGATATGCTATTACCTTTCTTTCATGCATGTCATTGCTGTTACTCTATTTTCTTCTTTTAATAATGTGCCCTTCTACCCCTGCATAGGACAGCCACCATCAGCAACTCAGCCGCAGACAACTGGTATGTGCATGCATTACCTACTGTGTTTATTTTACATCTCATGGGATGGAATATACTGGCAAGCATGTTATTAAGAATGCTGTGTTTAAGCCTTTGTTTACCTACAACAGTTGCATTTCATCCTTCACCTCTGGTGCCAGCTTCCCACAAGGGCATGGTAGATTTGTTATGCTTGTATGTATCACAAATGTCATGTATGTCACATATGTAACATAATTGTCATCTTCCTGTTACATAGGTTCTGATGGACATGCACATTTAGACCTCTGTTTTTATCCTCCATTAGTTCATCCACTGATGCCAATGTGGGATCAAATGTGACTCAATATGGTAACATGGCCACTGGCACACAAGACACAGACTTGGTATAGCATTCCGGCTCAGATGGACACAGTCATGTGGATAAGCCTGTAGCCTCAGATGTGGAAGAAAGCTTGTCCAGCCATTTTGACAAAGAGTGGAAATCAGATGGTGGACAAGATGAGGCCTGTAGACCCCAATCCCATGTTGAGTCTGCTGGTGATGTGTGATGTTGGCACTTCTCTGCAACACATCAATACTGCCCATCACAATAGATATAGCCTTGTAGCTGGTGTACATGAGCATGTGACAGAGGTTTTCCATCTACTCCTACAGGGAAATGAACATTCTCAGTGTCATTGTGGATTTGACACCCATGCAGTTGCCCATGTCATGAATCATGTTGCACAGCAGCTGGGTATACTGTGAGAAGGATAGGTGCTCAGACAAAGTGAGGTCATGGTGGCACTGGCTGCACAAAATAGAAGCATGTTATCTGTGGCATGGTTTGTTGAATCCCTGGCTACATCAGCACTATAGAAGTACTCTAGTATAAGCAGGGTTCTGTGTCCACTATCTGTGCTTAGCTGACAGCCACATGACAGTGCAGGCACCCTCTCAAAAGACCAACTCTTGCCCATCAGGCATTGATGTTAATGCTGCAGTCTGCACACACTTCTGCTTCTGCCTCATCTGATGTAAGTCCATCAGTCATGACCAGATAGTCAACTCACAGATGTGCTCCTTCCCACAATGTGCCTCGACATGGAGATGTCACACTATCAGTCTCTCCTGTGGAGCAACCTGAGCCAAGTGTTTCATACGCAATAGGGCCAGACAGGACTGTAGTGTGAGCTGTCAGCATGGGTGCCCTAGACTGCATTACAGTAATACTGACAGCTGGTTCACTATGTCCTGTAATTTTAGTCTCACTATGAGCCCATGGTGATTGCTGTGCAGACCACTGACAATGCCATCTGTCTGTGTTTGTTGTGACGTCTGATGCCACTGGAGTCTGACATTTTTACTAAATATAGGTGACTTCATTTAGTACATTATACTCTGTCCACAGTTTATATTGATATATGTTGCTTGTGATATTGACAATAGTTCTGGATTATGTCCTGACTTGACTTCCTGTTTGCATCTTCTGATAGTGGGCAGATAGGAATGGGCTTCCTAGAGGTATGTACCTTGTTGTTTGCTATATGCAGTTATACCCCTATGAGTCTGCATGTATAACTGTGTAACTTGTGGCCTGAGTTTATGATCTGTATTGTGATAGATTTTTATATGCTCATACTGTTATATGCTAGAATTGTGTTGTTATGATTGATGCTCAGTATGTACGTCTACTATGTAATTGCCATTAGATGCAATCTGTGATGGTGTGATAGAGCAACACCTAAAAATCAATGATTAATGTCTGTACTTCTGTAAATGCAGCTTGTCATGATGCAAAGGTGTATGGAGGACAATACTGTGTTATCTGTGCCTAGACTTGCAGTCATGCTCCCCATTGCCCACGCCTACTTCTTCTGTCCCTTGTGCCCTCCTGCTCCTCCTCTGATGACTGTGGAAAATCCTCTTCAGACATCTGGGTTTCTTGGCATATTTCACCTACACTTGAAATTGGACAGCCACCATATGCTGTTGTTAGTATATTGTGTAGCATGGCACAGATGGTAATCATCTGTGCTGCCTTTTCAGGTGTGTATTGCAGTGCATCCCTAGCTGTATTGAAACATCTGAACCTAGCCATCAGGATAACAAAGACACACTCTATAGTATTTTGTGTTGTTGTGTATGTTCTATTGTAGGCCTCCTCTGTAGGGTTTGTTGGTTCTCTATATGGGGTCATTAGCCATGGCTCGAGTGGATAACAACAGTAACTTGTTGTTTGGAGTGAACACATATGCTGTCGTCATGGATAATGTTGACAAGAATGTCATTAGCTGACACCCTAGCAATGTTCCTGTACTTACCCAGTAGTTATCCCACATGTATTTTACTTTGCTGGAATGCAGCTCTCAGACCAATTTATCTCCATTTTGCAGCATCTTGGACACTTCCGCGGTGTGTTGTCATGATGCTTGTTATGCTGTCATCTAGTGGCAGTTCAGGGATGGCCACCTCTTTCTATTGATGTATTTGCGTTTGTTTGCTTCATGGTGCATGGGGGTTTTAATAGGGATGTTGGTGTAGTCTGTTGCACCAAGTGCATGTGGAAAGTTTGCAAGGTGCATAACAGATCTCCACTCCATGGGGGTAGATGGAAAGTTTATGCACACACACACCTTTATCAAACACAAAGCTTTCAGGTACATAGACCTATCATTGAGAAAGGGTCTTGTACCTGGAAACTTTGTGTTTGATAAAGGTGTGTTTTTTTACCTCAACTTTTTCGTTGTGCTTTGTACCTTTGACTCTGCAGCAGTATATACTTGGGATGACATGAATGACAGACCTCGATGCTTTGCCAGAGATGGCCTGCGTGTGTCACCCCTGGGCTTCTGGATACTGGCCAAGGCTCTTGCCACCCCTATAGTGCCATTTTAATAAGTGTTCAAAAGACCAAATTACCACTGTAACAGCTAGAAATAAATGCAATCTGAGGGCAATGCAGCTCAACGCTAGAAATCTAAATCTCAAAATGCACTCACTCAAAGCACTCCTTAAAATGGAGAACACTGACATTTGTGCTGTAACAGAGACCTGGATCAAGGCAGCAGAAAGCACCCCTGCACTACCAGGCTATAACTCATTCCACACTTTCCGGCTGCAGAACTTGGACTGAAGCTCCAAAGACGGTAGTGTTTCCATATTCATAAAAGATACACACACCTCCAGACTGGTAACTCAACATAACGCATCAGAGATACTTCAGGTGCAGCTAACATTGGGTAAGAGAGCGATTCAGGTCACAGCCTGCTATAGGTCCCCAACCATGTCCCAAGACTCACACTCCACATTCCTAAGCACCCTGGAGAATATTAGGATGCAACCTAGCACTCACATACTGGGCAACTTCAACTACCCCTCCATTAACTGAGAAAACTACTCATGTACCAATACACTTGCACAACATTTCCTGGAATTCATTAATTCCAATGCCCTGCACCAGCTCATTCTTACCCCCACTAGAGGTAGCAACATCCTTGACCTTGTCAATAATAATATGGGAGACCGTTGCTCTACACCAATAGTTAACTCCTCCCTGGTTAGATCCGAGACCACAAACTTTGGAAATCCACACCCCCCCCCCTCCCAAAGGCAACCACTATGAAAAACATCTCCAAAGCTAACTTTGGGCTCCTAAAAACAGAAGTGGCTAATGTCACAGCACCCATGCAAATGGAGAATAGTTGTATAACCGCCGAACCATAAACCAATGCATTGTACAAAGAAGTACACAAAGGCATGGATCTCACCATACCCAATAGAACCAAGATGCTCTCCTCCAAAAAAGGAAGCCAATCTGGTTGCCCCCTGCCATAAATAAACTCTACAGCAGAAGGAAAAAACTGATATGAAATAAGGTGAAGTCCCAAGACTGGAATAACTTCCTTATCAGCCTCAACAAAAAGTTGAGATCCCTCATCAAATCCTCTAAAGATAGCTATGAAAACAGAACTGCAGCTGATAGTAAAGACAACAACAAGGCCTTCTATAGTTATGTAAAGAATCTCCATGGCAATACCCAGATTTGCTCTGAGATACTGCACAATGGTACCTCCTATACCGAGCCAACAGATGCTGCCAACATACTGGCCGACAGATTCAGTGCCAACTTTACCCCCTCTCCCCCCAAAGGACCAATCACAATACCAGTAGATTGCCAGACACCCAGTATTACTGATGCACAGGTTAAAACAGCACTGTCCAAGGCCAAGAATACAGCTTCTATGGGATCTGACAATATCCCTAGCTGTGTTGTACATGAACTACAGAGTGAACTGGCACCTCATCTGTGTGGCCTGTTCAATCACAGCCTCACCTCAGGCTTTGTCCCTACCGACTCGCATACTACTATAATCATCCCTCTCCACAAAGGAAGAGCGACTACAGACCCTGGGATTTATCGCCCCATTAGCCTGATGAGTCTGATATGCAAAGCTATGGAATGCATCATCATGGACCTAATAAACAAAGATACAGGGAATCTCCAAACTCTGGATCCCACACAGATTGACTTTGTGAAGGGTAGATCATGCCTGCTCAACTTGATTGACTTCTTTGAGTCAGTCACCAAAGCTGTGGATGAAGGCAAGGTGGATCATACACCCTACCTTGATCTGGCCAAGGCCTTTGATACCACTCCCCACTCAGGAATCATAGAAAAACTCACTAAGGTAGGCATCAACACCTATATCACTAGGTGGGTTGCAAACTGGCTCACAGATAGAACCCACAGTGTGAAAGTAGCTGACTCCAAGTCAGACTGCTGACCAGTCAAGAGTGGAGTGTGACAGGGTTTGGTCATGGGTCCTCTGCTGTTTGGTATCTACTTCTCTGAAGTCCAGGCCAACACGAACGGACTCTGGCTGACAAAGTTCCCAAAAGATTGTGAGTTGGGAGCTATTATTAACTCCCCAAGTGATCATGACATCCAACAGAGAAAGCCTCACTGAGACCAATGACTGGTGTCAGAACCATGGCCTTAAGCTCAATGCCAAAAAATGTGTCATCATCCCATTTGGAAAAACCCGGTTCCCGTGAATTACCACATCAGTGGTAGTCCACTGAACATAGAAGGTGGTTTAAGAGATCTGGGAACACAGGTTGACAGCAACCTCTCTTTTGACCACCACATTGCCACTGCGGTTAGAAAGTCCTTCTATTTGGCACATCTCATTACTAAGGGTTTTGCATCCAGGAAGAAAGAGGTCATTGTCTCCCTCTACTCTTCCCTCATTACACCAATCATCGAGTACAATGCCCCATTTGGCATGTGCCTCACTAGACACCTGCAACAACTGGAGAGGCCACAAAAGTACCTCACAAAGAGGATCCTATGCCTTAAACACATACTATATCGACAGACTCAAAAAACTCCAACTATTCTCTGTCTCATATCGCCTACTTAGAGGTGATCTCTGCTTGACTTACAAAGCTGTGTCTGACCCAGCTCTGTTAGAAATGCTACATCCAAAGAAATCCCAATCCCTCCACACCATATACTCCAGAGACCTCAACCTCATTACCACAATCAACAAAATGTGCTGGAGGGACAGGTTCATAACCCAGAGACTGCCCATACTATGGAATAGACTTTGCATACATTTCAAACAGAGCACCTCACTGGCCCTCTTCAAGAGCAATCTTGACGAGTGGATGGGAAATAAAAAAATCACCCCAGGGATCAGTTCAGTGACTTTACTCAACAAAGGCACTGGGAACTAAGTTTGGGTGGCATGATGCCAGGGTAATCCTATGGGCTAGGCTTGTAAAGGCCCCAGGGCCATTAGCCTAGTACACACCTATGAACCTATTCTAGCCAATTTAGTTGATGCAGGGAGGAACAATGATAGGTAGCATATTTAGCATTTGTGACAAATTTGGTGACTTTATTATAGCAAAAGTCTAGCTTTGTTCACAAGGAGGACTGTAGTTTTCTGAGGATAGGAGTGCTGTATAAAAGAGTTGGAAGCAAAAAGGATGAGGCCAGACCATTTTAACGTGATACTGAGAAAATAGATGTGCCTGTACAGGGCACCTAATTTTTTATGAGTTTTTTGATGTTACTGTAAATGTGAAGATCAAATGTTAATTTGTCATCAATGATGATTCCTAGTAGTTTGGTGCTGGGGACAACTTCAATCATGGTGTTATTTTGTTATATGTCTGCTTAACAAAATTATATCCACATTCTATATACTTCTATATCTCTTTGAGAAGAAATTGAAAAATAGAATGACTATAGCACCATATTTCAATGTGCTGCTGTTGAACTCCTACATTGATCCTCAGCAAACCATATCACCTTTATTTAACATGAGTTCTACATGTTAACCAGGTAGGTACATTAGGCAAACAGTCCCTTTTAGGGGTCACCCAGGAGCAATGTCTGGTTAAGTGACTTGTTCAAGGTCATGCAGTAGGCAAAAGAGGGGTGAAATAATTGAATCCCATATCACAGGTAGTACATCTCATAAACTAAATTCTATGCTACCTGCCAGATGATTCAAGACTGATCATTTATCAATCATATGCTTTCATGCGCATCATGCTGTCTCATGCCCTACCCCAAAATGATATCCATCTTCAGTGCATACTGCTGATATTTGATTGTGAGGAAGTGATACAAGCATTAAGCACAGTAATATATTTCAACCACTTCCTGTTCAACACAAACATACACACACTGAGCTTCCCAGACTAACCATATCAATGATTGATTTACATAAATCATATATTTGCTTTTTGTTTTTTTGTACCCAGCCTGCCCACTCACAGAAGAAGATGGACATTTCCAGTAATCAGCTCTCATATGTGATTAGCAAAAGTGTTGATATAGCAGCCACAATTATATACTTCCACTTGCTATACAGGGCTCTACACCTGTTTGCTGTCTGTGGTATAAAAGTTAAGTAAAAAAGTACACGGTGATATAGTCAGTGAGTACTATTGCCACAGCCAGTTAGTTCTGTCTGATTTCCTGCTGAAAATAGTGAAAATAAAAGATCACAGCAAATGTGCTTCAACTTGGAGGTTATAGACACTGTAGTCTGTTATTACCCTCACTGCAGATCAAGACACAGCAATAATCATTTTACTGTGATCATATTAACATTTCTTTCATTTCCTTTCATTCATATACCTTCGTTTCACCCAAAGAAGTAACTAAGGTAATCACCAAAAGTGATACAAAATTAACTTCAGTAAAATTGCCAGTGCAGGGGTGAAGTTAATGCTACCAGCTGTGACACCCACATCTTGATCATGATAAAAGACAAGAAAAGAATTTGGATTTTATTGTGGGAAGTATCTACTACTACCACTGTTCTCTCACCACAATGATCCTCAAGTCTGCAATCTCTGTTAGTTTTTATCATATGACAAAAGATTGCAAAAAAACTCTTATTTTAGAACCAACTTCATGTTAATTCTAAAATAAAAAATATGCATTAAAACAGAATAAATTTAGCACCTATACAAGAGGATCAACTATGTGGTGCTGAGTTGAAAAGTAACTCACAACAAAGATGTTAATGTAATAGTGCCTCTTACAAATGTCACAGCAGTAGGCAACATTCCCTTTCGGGTAATTATGGCTCTGTATTACACCCTTCTAACCAAAACTCATGCAAATTGTTTCCTTTTCTTCCTGCAAAATTTGGGAAAGCACAAGATTACACACTTTTTCCAGGTAACCCAACATGACTTTCCAATTATCTTTCAAAATGCCTTTTATAATAACACTATTAAAACACGAAAAGCACTAGTATAACTGATTTTGTTCCCATCTCTTTTAAATTTTCTTAGCTGTTTTCTTCTAAATTATGAGGGCAGTTTGATATTCATCGGTGTGTAGTACATTTGACATGGGTGAAAATTGCATCCATCTTTTTGAACTTATGTTTTGACAAATTTCGTCTTTAAAATCAGATACCCTCTTTCTAGTGAAGTCTTCAAGTTATATAATTTTTTGTAAGTCATTAGTATGTTTATTCATCTTGGGGAGTCCAATTGCTTGATTCTTTATTATATTATTATTTATATGTACTAAATGCCCCCTTGTAGCATGCATGCAGCAGTTGTTATTTTTGGAGGAAAAATTTAAAGTGATGTTTTCTCATCATGAAGGATGTTTTGTTATATAAATTGTTAAAAACAACTGGAGTCCCTTTTACCCTCCCAAAAATGTGTTTTAGGTCCACTTTGCATCATGTTTGTGTCTATCTAAATGCCTGTCTGCCTATTGCTCCTTCTCTCTCTCTCTCTTTTTAATTGTTCTATCTTTCTGTCTGCCTATCTATCTATCTATCTATCTATCTATCTATCTATCTATCTATCTATCTATCTATCTATCTATCTATCTATCTATCATTCTATCTAACCTACCTACCTGTCTGCCTGCCTATTTATCTATTTGTCTGTTTATTCATCCATTTATATCACAATACCTTTGTTCGATTTGTTATTGCATTCCTACCACACCACCGAAATTCTCCATCATTTTGCCTATTCTTCAATTCTCATAAATTCATCTGCCTAAGTATAGAATGTCAGGTGAATTCATTTGATATTTGTTGAGTCACTTGCTTCACTTGAGTACTCCACAAATACCCTACTATTACTTAGTTGGAGTACAGTCTGTAATACACGGTGTTCCTGTTGATATATGCTGTCTACATGCTGTTGATTTCGTTTTATAGTGTCTGTCTGTCTCTACTCTCAATTCCTTACCCTTAGCAGCTTCACTAAGCCTTCTAGCTACAACATCTTTTAATTTTTCTACATACGAAAATACTATTAATTTTTGTACATAACAAAAGGCTATTAGCCAAACTCTATACTTGTTACTACTGAAAGTTTAATACAACTTACATTTCCACCTTGTTTACTTTATGTTGTTTTTAACTTGCACTGTTTATTGCTGAAAACAATCAGTGGGCTAAATCGCTTATCAGTTTATCAAATAAATACTCATGTCTGCTTGTCTGTCCTTCTGAACTCTTTCAGTTTACTTGAAATTACTAAAACATGATATTTATCCATGGATATTCAGCTGTAAAAGAACATACTGGTAAGTCCTCTTGTTCCAGCACAAAGACAATAAATATAAATTCTTTAATTACGCCTGCTCATAAAATTCTTTCTTTAGTAGAATGGTAAAGTAACAAAAACAAGAAAAAATAGCCAGTCTTGGGCCTAGCAAAATTTATTTGTCTGAAAGCCTTTTGCTCCATGTAGAGAAAGTGATAATGGTTCTCGTCATAAATTTAAATTATATAATATGGACAGCTTCATATAGACAATGAACATGATTCCTTTTCAGTATTTTACAATTAAGTAAAGAACAAATATGCATCAAGATTCTCCTGTCCATTTTCATATGTGGTACCGTCTTTTCTGTCATGAGCCGAAGGCACATTACTAAGACAGCACAAACTCTCTCACTCAGTAGAAGTTCCTCTCTTTCTAGGTTACAGATTAGCCTAGTTTGATAAACATTCCTGTATACATCAAGTTAGTAAAAAGGCTCTCTTTGTAAATACTAGCAGGAGTTTCAGCTTTCCATGCAGAATAAAATTGTGCAAAAGGACTTTCTTTTCTGTTCTTTTCAAAACACGTACACCGTTCTTTCTTTGTCTCTATCTGACTCCATTCAGGCCACATATACTTTGCAATGTATTGACTCAGAGAAGATGTAACATAAAGCATGGAAGCGCAAAGACAATTTCTTAGCTGATGCTACAAAGACTTTTTCACCAGTAAGATAAACTGTCCACCCTCAGCTCGTAGACCTGCAATGACACTTGGAGGCCTGTAGCACCCCAAACATGAGGAGAGGAGATTGTGCAATTGTACCACTCAAGTAATCATCCCAAGAAGATTATCAACATTTCTCATGGTAAGCCCCTGCCCAATTTTCTTCAATGAACTGGAAGGATAGCAATAAGAAGAAGGAGTATATCAGCTTGTTATTTTTGAACTATGTTGGTATAACATTTAAGGTCTGAATAGCCAGTCTCCAGAAAGAAATAGCTGCCTAGTAAATAGTGCTTCAAGGTATTAAGAGCCCATTTATCAGCTAAATGCTCTGTTTCAATGTTTCCATACTTGTTAACCCAAAAGGAAGCTTCCTACTAAGTAAACAAGCTGGTTACTCAACCCAGTTATGTAAGTAAATAAATAAATTGATAAGTAAATAAAGTCTTGACCTGATGCTTACTGACTGGTTATATCATATTTAGCAGACTTTCCACTTTTCAATGTGGCAATTTTACCTCCCCAGCTCAATTTTGGTTCTAATTCACATAGCAGATATAATCCCTAATTTACATTTAGAAGGACTTTAAGTAAGCCTTCCTGATCTAGCATGGCCTGTACCTGGGGCAAGTAGTTCTCTCAGACCACCTCATCTGTGTGATGGGCTACATATCAGGAGTGTGGTCATACTATCAGTTCCTTTATTGAAAGATTGCAGTTCATGATATGTATACACTCTAAAGGTAGATATATTGTACTAGAAAATGATATTGGCATTGAAAATGCATTGTTTTTCTTTTGTTCATCAAGTCAATGGGATCAGCCAGAGTTCTTTAGTAATATCCAATGTACAAAGGTATCTAGCCTTTCCAAGCATTTCATTTATCTCATCCAGGTGGGGCATATGGTAAAACTTGAAATTACATGATGTATTTAGATATCATAAGTCATTACAGAAACAGTACATTCAAGTTATCACACCAGAGCAATTGGAGTGTTATAAGCATTATGAAACTCTCTAGCACCCCTAGAGGTAACATTTTTAAAATCCAGTTTATTACTTTCCTTATGCACTTGCTTTAACTTTTACTTTTCAGTAACGAGGCGTGTCAAAATCATGCTCTGCTTAGGGAACTGAAGAGGTGCTTTTCTTCTAAGAACAAAAGTTCTGATTTTTTTTTCAGGTGAATAGATAGAGAGTAGTCCTTTTGAACTGCTGGCTCCAGTTCAGAACTCTGAGAGATTTTCATCACCAGACCTACATGTTAATGTTGCTCACTTTTACATTTACTGGGTAACATGATTTTATAGCTGACTTGTCTTAGTTTTTCAATATCCACATCATGCCTCTATCACTTGGTTAGAAAGTTGACTTCTGTACAGGAACCAGTATCAGCATTTTGTTTCCTGGTGGGAACATGTATACTCTTTCACTTCTACCATGACATAATTTTTAGACCTCCTGATGATTTTCCATTTATTCTCTTACAAGTGAAAGTATGACAGCATTGTTACCTACATTTCAAAGGAATGGTCAAGCATGCTTCTAAAAAGATTGGTATCATCTACTCATGTTATCTTTTGTTTATATATATAAAATACCTGTTGGGTATCTCCCAAAGGGGAGTTTTAAGGGTTAACGCCTATGGAAGACTGTTGCATCTCTCTAGTGCTGTACATTAGGTATGGCAAAGCATGTCTCAGTTTTTTTTCCGTCTTTGTCTATAGCATGCCATAACATACTTTTTAAAGTTTTGTTAAAGTGCTTTCACTGCCCATCAGTCTATAGAGAGGAGACATATATTTTTAAAAGTCTAATTTTAATGAGATGACACAGCTCCTTCATGACCTAATGCTTAAAAGATGCATGCTCAATCATGATTTCATTTGCTATTCCTATCCATGAAAATGTCTGAAGTAACTCATTAGTTATAATTTTGTAGCTCCTTGTTGCTCAATTTGCTGACAAGAAGCTTTGACTTCAGCTATCATGAGAAATGTTGATAATCTTCTTGGGATGATTACTTGAATGCTACATTTGCACAATCTCCTCTCCTCAAGTTTGGGTACTAACGGCCTTCAAATTAGATTGCAGGTCTACTAGCTGAGGGTAGACATTTTATCTTCCTGGTTATGAAGTCTTTGTAGCATCAGCAATGAAATTGTTTTTCAACTTTCATGCTTCATGTTACATCTTCTCTGAGTCAATACATTGCAAAGTATATGTGGCCTGAATGGAGTCAGATAGAGACAAAGAAAGAATGATGTACGTGTTTTGAAAAGAACAGAAAAGAAAGTCCTGCTGCACGATTTTATTCTGCATGGAAAGCTGAAACTCCTGCTAGTATTTACAAAGAGAGTCTTTTTACTAACTTGATGTATACAGGAATGTTTATCAAACTAGGCTAATCTGTAACCTAGAAAGAGAGGAACTTCTACTGATTGAGAGAGTTTGTGCTGTCTTAGGAATGTGCCTTCGGCTCATGACAGGAAAGGAGGTACCACATATGTAAATGGACAGGAGAATCTTGATGCATATTTGTTCTTTACTTAATTGTAAAATTCTGAAAAGGAACTATTTTCAGTGCCTGTATGAAGCTGTCCATCCCATGTACATTCAATTTATGAAAAGAACTGTTATCATTTCCTGCATGTGGATCAAAAGGCTTTCAGAAAAATAAATTATTATAGGCCTAAGAATTTCTATTTTTTTTGTTGTTGTTGTTGCTTTACCAATACACTAAAGACAGAATTTTATGAACAGGCATACTTAAAGAATTTACGTTTATTTTCTTTGTGCTGGAGCAAGACAACTTACCGTAGACTGTATTATGTTCTTTTAAGGATGAATGCCCATGAATAAATATCATGTTTTAGTAATTTCAAGTAAACCAAAAATGTTCAGAAGGACAAATAAGCAGACATGAGTATTCCTGTGATAAATTGGTAAGTGATCTAGTTCAATGATTGTTTTCAGCAATAAACAGTGCAAGTTGAAAACAACATAATGTAAACAAGGTGGAAATGTAGGATGTATTAAACTTTCAGTAGTAAAAAAGTGTAGAGTTAGGCTAATAGTATTTTGTTATGTAGAAAAATTAACATTTTTTGTTATGTACAAAAATTAAAATATATTGTAGCTAGAAGGATTACTGAAGCTGCTAAAGATAAGGAATTGAAAGTACACACAGACTATAAAAAGACATCAAAGACATGTTGGCAACACATGCCAACAGGAACACTTTGTATTACAGAATGTACTCCAACTAAGTAATAGTAAGGTATTTTTATAGTACTCAAGTGAAGCAAGTAGCTCAACAAATATCAAATGAATTCACCTAACATTCTATATTCAGGCTAACAAATCTAAGTGAATTGAAGAATACGTAAAATGATGAAGAATTTAGGTGTTGTGGTAGGAATGAAATAACAAGTAGAATAAGGATATTGTAACGTAGATAGATAGATAGGCAGCTAGATAGGCAGAGGGGCATATAGATATAGATAGATAGATAGATAGATAGATAGATAGATAGATAGATAGATAGATAGATAGATAGATAGATAGAGCTAGGTAGGGAGGCATTTAGATAGACAGAAGAATGCTGCAAAGTGGACCTAGAACACATTATATGGGAAGGTAAAGGGACTGCAGTTGTCTGGAACAATTTACACAACACAGCATCCTTCATCATGAGAAAACATCACTTTAAAATTTTCCTCTAAAAATAACAATGGCTACATACATGCTACAAGGGGACATTTAACACACATAAAGTATAATATAATAAAGAGTCAAGCAATTAGACTCCCCAAGATGAATAAACATACTAACGAGTCTTACAAAAAATTAAATAACTTGAAGACTTCACTAAAAAGAGGGTTTCCATTTGATTTTAAGATTACATTTGTCAAAACATAAGTTCAAAAAGATGGATGCAATTTTCACTAATTTTAAGTAGACAAATGTGAAATGTACTATGCACTGGTAACATCAGACAACCCTGTTAATTTAGATGAAAACAGCTAATAAACTTAAATAAAATAGATTTGAACAAAATCAGTTACACTAATGCTTTTCCTGCTTTAATAGTGTTATTATAAAAAGCATTTTGAAAAATAAATGGAAGGTCATGTTGGCTTACCCTGAAAAAGTGTGTAAACTTGACACTTTTCCAAATTTTTAACTTCTGGCTCAAGTTCAGAAATCTGAGAGATTTTCAGCACCAGACCTACATGATAACATTGTTCACTTTTACATTTACTGGGTAACATGATTTTATAGCTTACTTGTCTTACTTTTTCAGTATCCACTTTATCACTTGGTTAGAAAGTTGACTTCTGTACAGGAACCAGTATCAGCATTTTGTTTCCTGGGGGGAACATGTATAATCTTGCACTTCTACCATGACATAAATTTTAGGCCTTCTGATGATTTTCCATTTGTTCTTTTACAAGTGAAAGTATGACAGCCATCATTATCTACATTTCAGAGGAATGGTCAAGCATGTGTCTAGAAAGATCGATCTCCTCTACCCATGTTAGCTTTTATTTATAAATAAAATACCTGTTGGGTATCTCCCAAAGGGAGTTTTAAGGGTAAAGGTCTATGTGGCATTTTTCTAGTGCTGTAATGGTGAACATCCAGTATGACAACAGCATATCTCATTTTTTTCATCTTTGTCTATGGCAAGCCATAACATAATTTTTAGAGTTTGGTTAAAGTGTTTTTCTGTCCATCTTTCTATGGAGAGTCAACATACATTTTTACAGTATTAATTTTAATGAGATGACGCAGCTCCCTCATGGCCTAGTGCATAAAGGGTGTTCCATGCTCAATTAAGATTTTATTTGGTATCCTATCCTATTCCTATCCATGAAAGTATCTGAATTAACTCATTAGCTATAATTTTGTGGTTACTTGCTGGAGGGTATTACTTCTAGGAAGCATGTTGCGTAATCTATTATTACCAGTATACATTTGTATCCTTTAAAAGACTTTACTAGAGGCCCTCTATATCCACTGAAGTCCTGTCAAATCATGCCTTGATTATGGATAGAGTTGAACATCCCACTCAGTGCCGGTGTTTGGTACTCTAGACAGAAAGTGCAGTCTCTTTCCATATATGCTATTGTAAAGGCCACTCTACAGAAAAGTCTTACCAACATTTTTTTCTTCAGTCTTGTCCATGCCCAGGTGTCCTTCCAAAATATAAAATGTACAACAGCTTCAATTTAGTCTGCCTAAAGGATTTTGGTACCAGCAGTTGTCTAATTTTATTTTATATTTTATTATTTATTTTATGTTAACCCCAAATCCAAGCACTACCAAAAACCATTATATAAATTCATGAAGTTATTAGTTAACTTAAGAAAAAATCTAACAAGGGACGGAGCCATCCACCCTAACCCAGGACCATCCCCTGCACCAGGCACTACTAACCCACTATCTGTACACATTCCATCCAACTCTCTCCTGGCCTGCCATCTAAATATTAGAAGCCTAAACAACAAGGTACATAACCTACATGCCCTCTTAGCAGTTTACCTCCCTGATATACTGTGTCTAACAGAAACCTGGCTAAAACCATCTACCACAGATAATGAGATCTTACCATCTGGGTATAATATGCTTAGGGCTGATCGTACTACTAAAAAGGGAGGCTGGGTAGCCATGCTATATTAAAACACACTTAATATTACAGTTGACCCCATTCATCCACCCAATGTCTCCAACTCTGAAATACTGTCTACCAAACTACAAGTTAATGAACACAAAAGTTTAAACATAATTGGTATTTACATCCCCCCTCAGCAACAATACTGACACCCTGGAGGACATTCTTAATTAGATATCTACCACCTACCCTCAAGAAACTATTGTTATGGGGGATTTCAATATAGACTGGAACTCATGTTCATCAGACTCCCACTCCACCCATATTAACCTCTACGGATTTTCACAGACCATGTCTTCCTCCACTAGAATAGGTAAACCTAACCAAAAAGAGAGTATCCTTGACTGAATACTTATCAATAGTCATCCCCGCATATACATGTCAGGGACCCTCCCCAATGACCTTAGTGATCACCTCATTACATATATAATTAAATACAAAACAGTCAGCACCCATCTGCCCACCTATATGTCTGTCAGAAGCAAGAGGAACTTCAGCCCCATAAAATTCCAATCTGAACTCAAATTATGTAACTGGACAGAGCTAAAACACCTTCCCTTTGATGAGGAGGTAGTATACCTTAATACTAAATTCCTAAACATACTTGATTCACATGCTTCTAAGCGGTCAATCAGAACTAAAACAAAAATTGCCCCATGGCCTTCAAAAGACTCCAAATCTAAAACCATACTCAGAAATAAAGCATGGGCCAAGTGGCATACTGCTAAAGCCCCTCTAGACCAAATTAATTTCCAGCAGCTAAGGAATGAGACAAAAAATCCATCTTACTTGGCAAAAAAAACTACTACTGCCATCTACAACAGAGTAATCAAAACAACCCTCAAAAGTTTTGGGCAGGTATAAACAATCTTCTCCATCCAGGTAAATCCTCCACTCCTACCCCTGCAGCCTCCTGCCACAAAAGTTCTGAAGAAGTGGCAAATGCCTTCAATAGTTTCTTCACAGAGACTATCCTGTCCCTAGCCAGCCAATTAACTCCTTGTGGCTCTACAGTTAATACTGCCATACCCAACTCTCTACTCTCTTTTAGCCTCCAACCAGTCTCTATATCCCTCATCTGATCCTTATTGAAAAAACTAAAGCCAGCTGCCCTTTCAGCTGACCTTCTCCTAGCTGAATACCTGCAAAAAGCTGCAGATGCTATAGCATACCCCATCTCTATCTTAATCAACAGAACCTTAACAGAAGCCACCATCCCCTCCATTTGGAAAATATCCTATGTCATACCACTCCATAAAGGTGGCACATCAACAGAACTATCTAACTATAGACCAATAGCCATATTGTCACCACTGGGCAAAATCATGGAAAGTGTGTGCACAAACAACTTCTGCACTATCTCATTCAGAATAAACTGCTGACCAACTCGCAACATGGTTTTAGACCCCACCATAGTACCGCCACAGCCCTCCTTTCTTTTACCAATGTAATTAACCAAAATCAGAATAACAACAAAATATCTTCAGCCCTCTTTGTGGATCTGTCCAAAGCTTTTGATATGGTCAACCATCAGCTACTCATCCACACTCTGAAAACCTTATCCTTAGATAACCAAGCTCTACAATGATTCCATGCCTACCTCAATGGTAGGCAAGAAGCGGTATTCTGGCAGAACAAGCTCTCTTGCCTGTTACCTAATACCATAGGAGTTCCCCAAGGCTCCATATTAGGACCACTTCTCTTTTCAGTCTTTATTAATGATCTCCACACAGCCATCCCAGATGCCACCTGCATTCAACATGCAGATGACTCTACATTGGTATGTTCTGACACCTCTCCAATAAACCTACTATCAACAACCCAGAATACCTTCACCATAGTTGAAAACTGGCTCTCTGATCATTGCCTGATCTTAAACCCAAACAAAACCAAATTACTACTTTTCTCTCCCACTCATAAATCCTCAGCAGCATCCTTTACCATAACATCTAACAATGGCACCATCATCTCCCCAGACCCCTATACAAAACTCATAGGAGTAATTATTGATAACAATCTTAGATTTGACATGCATGTTAACCAAACCATTAAATCCATAAACAAGAAACTTGGGTCACTGTACAAGATAAAATCCTTCCTAACTCCAATGGCTAGAGCAACCATTGCCTACTCTCATCTTCTCTCTACCCTTCTTTATGCCTCTCCCATGCTTGCTAACCTTAGCAAATCTGACCTTAGCAAACTCTCCAGTTGCTTTAATCATATCGCCAGATTTGCAATTAGCATGCCCTATAGGACACACCGCTGCCTTAACTTAAAAGAACTTAGCTGGAGAGAAGTGCCAAGCCTTCTCTAGCTAAACCAACTTATAGGTTCATAGGTAGGTACTAGGCTATCTGCCCGAAGGCATTTATAAGCCTAGCTGGAATGTGTTGGCTTTCGCCGTCCCCTTAGATTAGTTCCCTGTGCCTCTGTCCAGCAGAGCCATTGAAGTGATCCCTGGGGTAAACTTTCTGTTTCCCATTCACTTGTCAAGGTTTCTCTTGAAGAGGGTTAGCGAGGAGCTCTGCCTAATGTAGATTGGAATCTTGTTCCAGAGCATGGGAAGTCTCTGGGACAGGAATCTATCCCTCCAGCACGTCCTATGTATTGTTGTGGTGAGGTTTAGATCCCTGGAGCATGTGGCTCAAGGAGATAAGGTTTTCTTTAGGTGGAGCATGTCCATCAATTCTGGGTTGGACATGGCCTTGTATGTCAGGCAGAGATCACCTCTGAGTAGGTGGTATGCAACTGAGTACAGCTGGAGTTTCTTCAGTCAAGGTGCATAGAGCATCTGCTTGAGGCCAGTAACCCTCTTGGCGAGGTACTTCTGTGGTCTTTCCAGTTGTTGCAGGTGTCTTGTAAGGTATATCCCAAATGGGGCATTGTGCTCTATGATGGGTCTGATGAGTGATGCATAGAGGGGCCCAATGACCTCTTTTGATCTGGATGCAAATCCTTTTGTGATTAGGTGGGCCACATAGAAGGATTTTCTAACCACTTTTGCAATGTGATTATCAAAGGAGAGGTTACTATCTACTTGGGTCCCCAGATCCCTTATTACGTTTTCCGTATTTAGGGGGCTATCACCTATGTGGTAGTTTGTGGGTACTTTGTTTTTTCCAAAGGGGATGACTATGCACTTTTTGGCATTTAGCTTGAGGCCATAGTTTTGACACCAGGTATCTGTGTCAGTGAGACCCTTTTGGAGGATGCCTGTGTCAGCCGGAGAGTCAATTATAGCCCCTAGTTTGCAGTCGTCTGTGAAGTTGGTCAGCCATAGTCCTCCTATGCTTGCCTGTACCTCTGAGAAGTATATGCTGAACAGGAGGGGTCTTAGGATTGAGCCCTGGGGAATGCCACTTGTAACCGGTTTTGAGTCATACCAAGCTCCTGCAACTCTTACCATGTGGGTTCTGTCCGTGCTCCAGTTGGCAACCCATCTCATGACATAGGGGTTTATGTTCAGGCTGGTGAGCTTGTCTATAATACCTGAGTGGGGAATGGTGTAGAAGGCCTTTGCAAGGTCTAGGTAGGCTGTGTGGACCACCTTTCCCTCATCTATAGCCTTGGTAACTGTCTCAAAGAAGTCCACCAGGTTTAGGAGGCATAATTTGCCCTTAACAAAGCCGAACTGGGTAGGGTCCATTGTTTGGAGATTCCCAATGTCTCTGTTAATGAGATCCATGATGATGCACTCCATACCTTTGCAGACCAAGCTATTCAGGCTTATAGGGCGATAGTTCCTGGGGTCCGTTTGTTGGCTATATTGGTCGGTTCAGTGTATTTTGTGCCATTCTGCACTAACTCTGAGCAGATCTAAGAATTGCCACTTAGATTCTTGACATAGCTAAAGAATGCCTTGTGGTTATCTTTGGAGTCCATGGCAATTTTTCTTTCGAAGCTAGCCTCGGATGATTTTATGAGAGAACGTAGTTTCTTGCTGATACTGATCATGGATGTCTTCCCTTCTTGGGGTTTTACTCTTTTCTGTACGAGTTTCCTCCTTAGCTTGTTTATGGCAGGGGTCCACCAGACTGGTTTCCTTTTCCTGGAAGAGTGAGTTTTGTTTTTGTTTGGGATAGCAGGGCTTTGAAACTTCCCACCTCAGTCTTAAGTAACGTGAAGTTTGCGTTTGAAAAGTTTTTCACGGTGGTTTCTTTGACCGGGGGTGGTGGCACAATGTGGATATCCAGAGTGATTAGTTTATGGTCAGATCTAACCAGCGAGGGGTTGACCTCTGGTGTGGAACACCGGTCACCCATGTTGGTGATGACCAGGTCCAATATGTTGTCACCTCTGGTGGGGGTGTTTACCAGTTGATCCAGGGTGTTTGAGTTTATAAATTCTAGGAAATGTTGGGCAATGGAGTTTGTACTTGAGTAGTTCTCCCAGTTAATGTTTGGGTAATTGAAATCACCCCATATTAGGGTGTTTGGTAGTACCTTTATGTTTTCCAGTGTTTTCAGGAATGTGGTGTGGGGGTCCTGAGATATGGTGGGTGATCTGTAGCAAGCTATAATTTGAATAGCAGTTTTGCCCATTGTTAGTTGCACGTGGATGATCTCTGAAGCATTGTGCTGTGCCACTAAGCTGGAGGTGTGGGTATCCTTGATGAATATGGATAATCCCCCGCCTTTTGTATTTTGGTCCAGGTTTTGTGGCTGAAATGTATGGTATGAGTTGTAGCCTGGTAGTGCTGGGGTGCTATCTGAAGCCTTAAACCAGGTTTTTATTACTGCACATATATCGATTTTCTCCATACTGAGGAGTGCCTCGAGTGAGTGCATTTTGAGGTTTAGACTTCTGGCATTGAGTAGCATTACCCTCAGTTTTTTGTTACTTGTGCTAGTTATGGCGGTGGGTTTGTCTTTTGAGCCATGCCTAAAAAAGAAAGGCACTATAGGGGTGGCAAGAGCCTTGGCCAGTATTCGAAAGCCTAAGGGTGACAGGTGCAAGCCGTCTCTAGCGAAGCAGTGTGGCTTGTCGAGCATGTCATCCCAGGCTGACAGACACTGGATCCCCTTTGAATGACACCAGAAGCTTAGCCAATTGCTGAAATTGATACATTTTTCTCTATACCGTTGTATCATTCTTGGTGAGGGCAGGATGCTACTCAGGGTCAGGGTCATACCGGCCTGGGCTACATGATCTGAGAGCTCCTCCATGTCTCCTTTCATGTAGTCCAGGGAGGTATGGCTCAGGTCATTCACACCAACATGGACAATGACAGAGTCATATTTGTACTTGTTTTGGAGTGACCTGAGTGCTTGTGTCATGTGGCAGATCCTGGCACCTGACAGGCAGCTAACAGTAACCTTCTCCTTGTTCAGCCTAGTGAGTGGGACGGCAGTGTGCCTGACTATAGAATCACCTATTACTAGGGTGTTGGGTATGTTATTTTGCCTTAAGGGCTGTGATTGTGTAGCACACTGTTTCTTTGAAGTATGTGTTTCATGGTTTGAGTTGGGGAGAGGAAGTTGCTTGGATGCCTGCTTTGGAGGTCTCTGTTGTTTTTGTAGATTTTTATTTAGAGCTTCCAAGTATGCTTTTGTGTATTTATGTGTGTTTTTGCCGGTGCTGGTTTCATAGGTCTACATGAGACTGGTGGTGTGATGCAAGTAATTCCCTTCTCCTCTTGACTGCCTGGTCCAGTCTTGGGTTGAGAGAGCTTAGCCTCCAGTTTGTCTGTATAATTGCATCTCTCGCATGTATTAGTGTTTGGTGGAAGGAGGAGAGGGTTGTCTGTGCACATGAGGCAATTGTAACATTGCCTCAAAATGCCCAGATTCACCAGTTGGACCGGAGAGTACACCTGAAACTGCCCTTTGGATATGCCTGGATAGGTACAGTGAACTGTTTTACTGATTGGCTGGTAAGGTCGAATACAGAGCCTTGTCCTTCTCTACAGTATAGGGGGGGGGGGTCTAGTGCTAAGGTTTATTAGTGCTTGCTATGAGTTTTGAGCAAGTGCCAGGATGAGAAGTGAATGGTTTGAGTGCTTAAGTTGAAAGTTTGTCTAGTTCCAAGGGAAAAATTGAAGAGTAGACTTTCTGGAGCAGGGAATAGTTATACCCTGCACTAGAAAATATAATCATTCCATACAGCAATCTAGTCTCACTCCACTCATCAGATAGACTGCTTGTCCAAACAATCAAAGCCAATAATTCAGCTGGTAATTCTCTATTCACTATGCTGTAGGTAAAATATGGAACTCCCTCCCTCCCAACCTCACTCTTGCAACCTCCTTAGCCCAATTCAAAAAGAGTCTCAAACTCCATTTCAAATCACATTGGCTATGTCCATGTTCTAGCCCTGATTAGCTCCTTCCTCTAAAATGGGGTACTAACATCCTCCGGCTCACTCTAGCAGAGAAACTAAACCTTTTTTAATTATAAAAATCATCTAACTCTATACTTATTTGACTGAGTCAGTCTACAAATAGATGCCTTTATTATGATGAATACCATTTGTGAATATTTACCTGAGGTATAGGTCCTGTAACCACAACAGGACCTATAAATATAAACTAAATTTAATTTTGTATTTGTTGTATCTGAAATCTAGCGTGATTGAACAAGTCTGTAAAAATGATTTTTTTCTCATAAATATTTACTATATGTAACATTTTTTTCTGCATGTATCTATGTTGGAGCTTTTCTCCCCGGGCCTCCACTGAAAATGGACATGTATCCAGTCAGACTATTCCGGTCAACAAATGTAAAATAAGTAAAAAATAAATAAAAATAATGGGCAGTCAGTTTCCCAACATTACTCCAACCAACTTGATTGACATGGGCATCCTGAGGAAATGTAGTAATTGCCTCATGTATACTAACAACCATTTGCCCCTACAGCAAACAAATACACTATGTGACAGATGTAACTATACTATGAAACTGGAATCAGTCCTCTCATGTAACAATAAACAAGACATCAAACAGGTTGTCAGCAAATACACATCTCCTCCCACACAAGATACATAAACCCACATATGCGGAGGTACTCACTAAGAGGCTGCCAAAAGACCAGAGACCTCCCAAGTGCAAACAACTCACACAAACTAGAGCACGACCAAAATCTACTATGCATAACAACACACATACCAGTGTCTCAGCAAATAAGCTGCTAAAGCAGAACTCCTGAAAAAACAAATGTACTGGTCATAGGAGATTGCATAGTGAGACACACAGACGTCCCTCTCACCAGACTGGATAACAAGAAGGTCACGGTCAGCTGCCTGCCAGGTGCCAGGATCCATCAAATCATGGATGCAATCAAGTCACTCAACTATTACTGTTATGATTCTGCCATAATACATGTTGGGGTGAATGACTTGAGATGTAGCTCCCTGGACTATATGGAAAGAGACATGACTGAACTCTCAAATTATGTGCCCCAAGCAGGTATGTCCCTAGCCCTTAGCAACATTTTACCTTCACCCAGGATGATCCCACAATATAAACAAAAAATGATTGACTTCCAGCAATTGGTTTAGCTTTTGGTGTCAATCTAGGGGGATCCAGCATCTGTCTGCCTAGGAAGACATGGTCGACAACAGACCATGCTGCTTTGCCAGAGATGGTATTGATCTGTCTATTCTAGGCTTTTGAATGCTTGCCTCCCCCATAGTGCCTTTTTTAGGCAATACCAAAACAACAAAACTTCAGATGTAAAAAAAAAAATCTACTACAGACAAACTCACTGTTATGCTCCTTAATACTGGGAGTCTAAACAGGAAACTGCACTCCCTGGAAGCTCTCTATACCTCAGAAGATGCTAACATCTGTGCAGTCAAAGAGATTTGGTTCAAGGCTGTAGAGAGCACCCTGGCCATGCAAGGCTACAGTGCCTTCCACACGTTCAGACCCAGTGGCGGCTGATGACTTCAAATTAAAGGAGGGCTGCAGGAGAAAGCTGAATCGGTGGAGCCAATGGAAAGGGGTGTGGCCAACTAGAAAATGGTGGAGCTATGCCCAAAACCACAACAACTGGAACTTTAATTAAATATGCTGCCCTGGGTGCCAAACAGTCATTACGAGAGTCCAATCAAGACAAAATGAAATGTAAAAGAAAAAAATATTTCAATGCATTGGCTACATGACAAATTACTTAATATCCAGATGGAAACAGGTTGTGAGGCATGAAAAAATAAATTACTTTTTAAATACATTACTGGAATGCCAGTCAAAATCAAGTATAAAAAAACAAGCAGCACTCAACTCAAACCACTACTCCTTGCACTGCAGTTCTAATTATAATTTATATTCAGCTTTATAAAATTACCAAGTAACATGGTGAAAGTATCAATCTCTGTGATACCCCCACTTGTAAAAATGTTTCTTATCCAAATAAGACCTGCTGCCTGACACAACTATCTACTTGTTTCATGGGAAGACATACCCCCGGATTCACGAAACCTCCATGTAAGACTAAATAAGTCTTACTCGGAAACTGCAGTTGAACGATATGACATCAGCGAGCCATGCATATTCATGAGGGCATGCTGACTCCACTCCAAGTCTAACACGGACCATGCAGGAAGGCAGGGGGCATGTCCGACTGCCGAGCAGTCCAAAGGTCTATGCCCCTGCAAGTGTCTGAGTTGTGCAATGTCAACACACATGAGCGAGTCCGCTCAAATGTCTACATACTTAACACCACACTCCCTCACATTGTAAACCCCCAGTACAGTTATAAAATGTAAAACATTTAACTTATTTCTAATAATTCCCGATATAGCTGCCCGTATTTGCGTGTGTTTGCGCAAGTTTGCCCATTGCTTAGCTACAGCTAACAATTTCGACATCAAAGAGCATAATAAGAAATGTTTATGCAAATTAAGCCAAATAGCAATAGCGTAGTGGTAGAGCCTACGCACAAAGAGGAGGCATTCACGGTTTTAGTCCCCCCAAACCCCTTTCTATTATATGTTTTAAATTATTATATGAAATAATACCTGACATATATGAATAAACTTTTAGTAAAAATCATAGAAATGGCCTACGTATCAGTGAACAAAATGTATACATATATAAATATAAGAAAGAAGTTGACATATAATTGCTCATAGCTAAGCAGTGCTTTACCCAGCGCAATATAGTTGCCCATAGCTAAGCAGCGCTTAGCCCAGCACAATATAGTTGCACATAGTTAAGCAGCACTTTACCCAGCACAATATAGGTGCCCATAGCTAAGCAGCACTTAACTTAAAGCAATAGTTTTGCGTGGAGCTGCGCACCGTGCCAACTAATGCACCGTCGGGCAACATTGAGCAACGTCGGACAATGTAGAGCAAAGTTGAGCAAAGTCGCCTAAACACAGCCACACCCCCTAGCATGACTGGACAGTAGTAAAATAAAAAGCAATGACAAAGCTTGAACCCGGGGCACTGTGCACCATAGTCAAAGTACTGAACCACCACGCCATGACAGCTTTGCAGAAACATGCACTGTTAACATACATATACTTATAAGTGGAAGTTTAACCATTGCTAATCAGGTTTGCTGTTAGTGGAGAATTTTACAAAATGGCCAATCACAAAAAAGAAAAAAAACAAAAAAATATCCTTGTTTCCCACCTTCCTAACCTAGAATAGTCCCTTATACAGGCATTGCTGTATTCTGGACTTTTGAATAGTTCCTGTGTTGCCCATTTCCTTACTTGGATAGAAGGAAGTTTCATTTCTCACCAGTGGGAGTGGGGAGCCTTGAACAGCCTATCTGTCCTTGGAGGAGTGACCTCAGCACAAGAATCTTGTAGTTTATTGGCCATTTTGGGCCAGTTTCTAGCTCTTTAACATTCCCTGCATAAAAACCCACTTTGGCACTTTTTTTGCCTATCCCTAATCAGCAACAGCTCCTCGTGGTCCTGCAGAGTGGTGCTAGCAGCAGAGAAATGAAAAGAGTGACTGCTTTCAAGATCTAAGTATATTTTACTGTTATTACCTGTGCGACTGCCTTTCCTCACTGATAAGCAAATTTAAACTGTTGATTTACCTGTTTTAAGCCTGTTTTCTGTGTTTTTCTCATACCTGCACTTTTAAAAGTTTGTTTGTTTGACTTTTAACTGTTGAGGCTGCTCACTCAAGTGCGCTAGCCTATGTATTGAATTTACTGTACTTTTCCTGCTGTTTTCCTGAAAAAAAGAAAAAAATGAAAAAATATCCTTGTTTCCCACCTTCCTAACCTAGAATAGTCCCTTATACAGGCATTGCTTTATTCTGGACTTTTGAATAGTGCCTGTGTTGCCCATTTCCTTACTTGGATAGAAGGAAGTTTCTTTGCTCACCAGTGGGAGTGGGGAGCCTTGAGCAGCCTATCTCTCCCTGGAGGAGTGACCTCAGTACAAGAATCTTGTAGTTTATTGGCCATTTTGGGCCAATTTCTAGCCCTTTAACGTTCCCTGAATAAAAACCCGCTTTGGCGCGGTTTTTCACCTATCCCTACTCAGCAACAGCTCCTCGTGGTCCTGCAGAGTGGTGCTAGCAGCAGAGAAACGAAAAGAGTGACTGCTTCCAAGATTTAAGTATATTTTACTGTTATTACCTGTACGGCCGCCTTTCCTCACTGATAAGCAAATTTAAACTGTTGATTTACCTGTTTTAAGCCTGTTTTATGTGTTTTTCTCATACCTGCACTTTTAAAAGTTTGTTTGTTTGAATTTTAACTGTTGAGGCTGCCCACTCAAGTGCGCTAGCCTGTGTATTGAATTTACTGTACTTTTCCTGCTGTTTTCCTGAAAAAAAGCAAAAAAAGCAAAAAAATATCCTTGTTTCCAGCCTTCCTAACCTAGAATAGTCCCTTATACAGGCATTGCTGTATTCTGGACTTTTGAATAGTTCCTGTGTTGCCCATTTCCTTACTTGGATAGAAGGAAGTTTCTTTGCTCACCAGTGGGAGTGGGGAGCCTTGCGCAGCCTATCTGTCCCTGGAGGAGTGACCGCAGCACAAGAATCTTGTAGCTTCCTGCATAAAAACCCGCTTTAGCGCGGCTTTGCATGATTGTGTGCATAGCGCAGCATCGGGCAGTGCTGCTTAATTGGGTTTAAACTATTCCCGGCTCCACAAAGTCTACTCTTCACTTTTTCCCTTAGAACTGCTCTATCTCTCAAATTAAACACCCTATTCTCAATATAAGGCCCTGCACTTGCCCATATAAGCAATCTTACAACTCAGCACTAGTAAACTAAAAGCACTACATCCTCATATACTCCCTTCGAGTACCTTGTCCCCTATTGGTCCTTTTTGATTCAGTGATAAAGGAGTTCCCTATACTATTCTAGCATGTCCAAAGGTCAGTTAATGGTTTCCTCTCCAGTCCAGCTGGTGAATCTGGGAATATTGAGACAATGTTACAACTGTCTCATGTACACAGACAACCCTCTCTTCCTCCCAGCAAGTTCAAATATATGTGAGAGATGCAACCATATAGCCAAACTGGAGGCTGAGCTCTCTCAACTCAGAACTGGTGCAACCAGTCAGGAGGAGAAGGTAACCTCACACATCACAAATCCAGTCTCACATAGTCCTATCACAACAGCAAACCAAACACATAAACACACAAAAACATACTCGGAGGCTCTAAATAAAAATCTGCCTAAGCAGCAGAGACCTCCAAAGCAGACATCCAAGCAAACATTACCCCAAAACAAAACACGTGCAACACATAGCTCACAAAGTCAGTGTGCCAAACAGTCACAGCCCTTAAGGCTAAATAACACACCTGATACACCTGTAATAGGTCATTCTATAGTCAGACACACTAATGTCCTGCTCATCACGCTGAACAAAGAGAAGGTCACAGTGATCTGCCTGTCGGGTCTAGGATCCGCCACATAACACAAGCACTCAGGTCACTCCAAAGCAAGTACAAATATGACTCAGTCATTGTCCATGCTGGTGTGAATGACCTGAGACGTACCTCCCTCGACTACATGAAAAGAGACATAGAGAAGCTCTCTGATCATGTAGCCCAGGCCGGTATGACCCTGACCTTGGGCAGCATCTTACCCTCACCTAGAATGATGCCACAGTATAAAGACAAAATGATCGATTTTAACAATTGGCTAAAATTTTGGTGTCATTCAAAGGGGATCCAGTGTCTGTCAGCCTGGGATGACATGCTCGACAAACCATGTTGCTTCGCTAGGGATGGCTTGCACCTGTCACCCCTGGGCTTTCAGATACTGGCAAAGGCTCTTGCCACCCCCATAGTGCCTCTTTTAGGCAAGGCTCAAATGACAAACCCACCTCCATAGACAACACAATGAATAAGAAACTAAGGGTAATGCTGCTAAATGCCAGAAGTCTAAACCTCAAGATGCATGCACTCAAAGCCCTCCTCAGTATGGAGAACATCGATATCTGTGCAGTGACAGAAACCTGGTTCAAGGCTCCAGAGAGCACACCAGCACTGCCAGGTTATACCTCATATTATGCTTTTTGGCCCCAGAACTCAGACCGATCCACAAAAGGAGGGGGGGAGTATCCATATTCATCAAAGATACCCACACCTCCAGGTTAGTGGTACTGCACGAAGCATCGGAGACCATCCATGTGCAACTAACAGTGGGCAAAACTGCTTTTCAGTTTGTAGCATGTTACAGACCACCCTCTCAAAATCAGGAATCCCACTCGGCTTTCCTGAGAACACTGGAGAATATTAAGATCTCTCCAAACACCATTATATTGGGTGACTTCAACTACCCAAAGATAGACTGGGAGCATTACCCAAGCCCCAACAACCTAGCCCAAAGGTTCCTAGAATTTATAAACTCAAATGCTATGGAACAACTAGTCACCACCCCCACAAGAGGGAAAAACATACTTGACCTAATCATCACCAACATGGGGACTCTATGCTCCATACCAGAGGTATAACCCTCATTGGTAAGATCGGACCATAAATTAATCTCACTGGATATTCACATCCTGACCCCACCTCTAGCCCAGAAAACCACAGTGAAAAACTTCTTAAAAGCAAAATTCACACTTCTCAAAACTGAGATGGAATCCTTCAAGGCCCCCAGGCAAGTGGAAACTACGGCCCACACTGCAGAATCTTATATAAACTCATTCTATGGACACCTCCAGGAATGCATGGATCATGCTATCCCAAACAAAACCAAGACCCAGTCTTCCAAAGGCAGGCGTCCAGTCTGGTGGACCCCAGCCATAAATAAGCTGTACAACAGAAGAAGGAAGCTACTTCATGATAGAGCAAAATCCCTAAAAGGTAAGGCATCTCTGATCAGTACTAGCAAAAAACTACGATCCCACATAAAATCCTCCAAGGCCAGCTTCGAGAGAAAAATTGCACAGGAAACTAAAGATAATCACAAGGCCTTCTTCAGTTATGTTAGGAACCTGGGATGCAACTCCCAGATATGCTCAGAGTTGATCCAAAATGACAAAAAATACAATGAACCTACGGACATTGCCAACATCCTGGCAGACAGGTTCAGTGCAAACTCCCCCCGCTCTCCTCCAAAAGAGCAAATATCTATCCCAGCAGAGTGCTGCCTCCCTAACATCTCAGATGCTCAGGTGAAAGCTGCCCTCTCCAAAGCAAAAAACACAGCATCAATGGGACCAGATGGTGTCCCGGGTTGCGTCCTACATGAACTCCAAGAAGAACTAAACCCTCACGTAAAGCTGCTGTACAATCTCAGCCTTACTACAGGATATGTGCCCAAAGAATGGCGTACAGCAACAGTGGTCCCACTCCACAAAGGTGGTGCCTCTACGGACCCTGGAAACTATCGCCCCATAAGCCTGACTAGCCTAGTCTGCAAAGCTATGGAGAGGATCATCATGGAACTCATAAACAAAGACATTGGGGACCTACAGACACTAGATCCCACCCAATTCGGCTTTGTTAAGGGCAGATACTGCCTCCTGAACTTGGTCAACTTCTTTGAAACAGTCACCAAGGCCATAGATGAAGGGAAGGTAGTCCACACAGCCTACCTGGATCTTAAAAAAGCATTCGACACAATACCCCACTCGGGCATCATAGGTAAGCTATCCAGCTTAAATATAAAAGCCTATGTCACTAGATGGGTTGCAAAGTGGCTCAAGGACAGAACCCACAGAGTCAGAATTGCTGGAGCCATGTCAGACTCAAAACCAGTTACAAGTGGTGTCCCACAAGGCTCAGTCCTGGAACCTCTCTTGTTCTGTATATATTTTTCTGAGGTACAGGCAAACACGGGAGGAATGTGGCTGACCAAGTTCACAGATTACTGCAAACTGGGTGCCATAATTGACTCTCCAGCTGACAGAAGCATCCTTCAAAATGGTCTCACAGAGACAGATAACTGGTGCCAGAGCCATGGCCTAAAGCTAAACACCTAAAAGTGTATAGTCATACCCTTTGGCAAAAACAAAGTGCCCACAAATTACCACATAGGTGGTAACCCATTAAGTACGGAGGAAGTAATTAGGGACCTGGGGACCCAAGTCGATAGTAATCTCTCCTTCGACAACCACATTGCCAAAGTTGTTAGAAAGACCTTCTATACAGCCCACCTTATCATGAAAGGATTCACATCTAGGTCAAGCGAGGTCATCGTGCCCCTTTACTCATCCCTCATCAGGCCCATAATAGAATACAATGCCCCATTTGGGATGTACCTTACCCAACACCTGCAGCAACTAGAAAGACCTCCAAAAGTACCTCACAAAGAGGATCAAGGGACTCAAACAGATGCCATATGCTGCTCGGCTAAAGAAACTCCAGCTCTACTCAGTTGCATACCGCCTACTTAGAGGCGATCTATGCCTGACGTATAAAGCTATGTCCAACCCGGGATTAATGGACATGCTCCACCTCAGAAAATCCAAATCCCTTAGAGCTATGCACTTGAGGGACTTGAACCTCAGAACAGAAATAAATAGGACATGCTGGAGGGACAGATTCATAACCCAGAGGCTCCCTTCACTCTGGAATAGAATCCCAGTACATGTTAGGCAGAGCCCCTCACTGACTCTCTTCAAGAGGAATCTTGACGAGTGGATGGGAGATCATAGGTTTACCCCGGGGATTACTTCTGTGTCACTACTAGACAGAGGCACAGTAAACTAACCTTAAAAAGGGCATAGTAAACTCAATTCAAAGGGTGGCGAAGGCCAAACACACTCTGGCTAGGCTTGTAAATGTCCCAGGGCAGATAGCCTAGTATGAACCTATGAACCTATGAACCTATGAACCTAAGTGCGAGAAATGAGGCATATTTAAGCCCCATGGGTGGGAATACTCGCATTAACTGATTGTGGTACCCATTTGCAGTCAGAATGTCCAGAGCTGGAGAGGGAAATCGCTTTAGAGCGCAGAGGTGGGGCATTGAGGAGTCCAAATACATGGTTTGGCTCCTAGTCCATCGTCATAAGTGTAGACTCCTGCAGGGCCAGTTTCAAGGTATGGAGTTTAAAGCGGAGGCTTGGAACAGGTTAGCTCATGACCTCACCAGTGCCACAGGCATCCCAAGGACTGGTGAGCAGGTCCGTCACCACCATTCAGACCTGAAGAGATGGAAGCAGGACCAACTGACCCGATGGATCCAGGAGGCCCGTCAAATGCCAAATGCCCCACTACTGAGTAGGTAGCCATGGAATGAAGTATGTAAGGAATGCTGTTGTAGTCTATATTATGGATAGGTATGTCTCAATATCCCTTCATTTACATTACAGCTGCAGGTGTTCGTGCCGCGAATCAGCACACCTATGCAGATAGGCTGCTAAGGCTGCGCCACCAGGCAGGTTAGTAATTCTTCTGCATGTATTATTATATGAAAGAAGTGAGACAGCCAGAAAAAGAGTGTTGTAAGTCTCTGCATGTATTGTAACATAAATTAAGTGAGAGAGTGTGAAAAAGTGTTGTAACCCATTAATAAAGGTATAATAGGTTTGGAATAAAAGTATTCTGCATGCACCAAAATATGAAATGAATGAGATAGCCACTACAAAAGTGTGTAATGTAATTAATAAAGTAGAATGCCTGGACTGTGCCTGTGTCACTTTCTTTGATATGTTGTAATAACCTTGCAGTATGGAGATAGTACAGTTGTATTAAAAGCTGTCAATCCACAATTGGGCAGGTCCATATAAAGTGGATGAAGGGAATGCCAGTAGCCCTTAAGCATATATACAGTCCTCAACTGTTGGTTCATGGCTAGTATGTACAGGTTAATCTGGCACATGAGTAGCTTGTGAATGTGATCTCCAGAAATGTCAGTGTGCTGCTAGAAATGTAGGGGTCTGTTTAAATGTAGCTGAAAATGTCACCTGAAGACAGCCAGATATATAGATGTATGAATATAAATGAAATATATAAATATGTAGCAGTAACATCTGCATCTGGAACAGTTTGTATGTCAGATACAGGTCAGGTATATGAACAACTATCAAAACCCAATTCACAATGTCATGGACACTGCCTAGTGTAATAATACATGTAGGGGATATATACTTGCTGTCAGTAGGAATGTAGAGTACAGTTATAAGTATATACAAGTTGTTAATGGATTTTTTCAACCCTACTTTATGTTCATAAATAATGCCATTCCACAACTCAATGGGTATGTGTAATCTCAAAAACATTGTTGGGACATATGTCCTGTTGGTTTATAAATATCTGCATGTACTTTGATGCATGTGCCCTGTTCACATACCAAAACCTTGGTGGCCTGTTGCCATCAATCAATCCTGCATGCTGTTGGAATGTCCATTGGTGTTCTAAATATGCATGTGTTATGCTTGCTGTTCAACTGCTGGAATACCTGTGTGTTGGGTTAATGGGAATACTACTGCATGCTGTTACAACTAATTTGGAATGCTGTTGTCTGTTACTAACACATAATGTCATTAAATCCTGCTAAACATAGAACGTATGGGAAGACCGGTCCCAACGGACCCTCCTCTCCCACCTCAGCTGGAGATGGCACCTGGCACCAGCATGTCCGATGCCCAGCCCAGGACCTCCTCCTCCAGTGGCCCTGTGCCACCTTTGGGTGGAAGCGCTGCAGGCGATGGGGATTATCCCCCCCTGCAAGCGTGGCCAGAGGAGGGCCACCCATCACCCTCCGAATGGTCCGGGCTGTGGTGCATAGGGAGATCGAGCGCACAGTCGCTGAACCTCTATGCCAGCTCGAGGCAAGAGTGGCGTGACTCACGGGTGAACCTGCCCCTCCTACGCAGCCCCCAGCACAGCCACCCTTGGGTCTGTGAAGGTGCAGTGGTGACTGCCCATGGGTGAGGATCTCAGTTCCACTGTTACCATCTGTGGGCTCATGGGCTTGTGATTTCCAAACATCCTTCCCCGTCAATTGTGTTCACCCACCCCATGTGTCATATTCCACTCCTGTATGCATCTTGTTTGTCTTGTCTGTTTACCTCCCCAACCTACCTCCCACAACATACCTACTTCCCCTACCTCACATTCCACTCTCACCTGAAAAAAAAAAAAAAGGCAAGCTGTTCCCACAAAAAAATTACACCCCATACATAGCTGCCCATCTCGCACACATGTCCACAGGACATGTAAACTGATAATTATAATTGGCAGTACAACATACATTGTTGTCCTCACCCCTCTCTCAGGGGCGGAATGTTTCAAATTTCACTCCAAATTTCTGCAAAATGCACAGCTGTTGCTGGTAAAGAAATGGGCAGCTATGGACCTTCCCTACACCCATCCTGCACATCCCGAGCTGGTTTCCCTACTATCTTTCCCTCTTTGTGCCCCCTTTTTCACCACTTTCCTATCTCCCCATTTTCTTTTCTTTCAAAGAAATCAGTGTGGGGGTTAGTGGGAGTAAGCACTTTTAAGCAGTAGTAAGCAGGGGTGCGCGAGTGTGCTTGTGTGCGCTTAGCTAAGTGTAGCTAAGCATCGCACAAACCTGCTTAAAACTGCTTAAAAACTGCTTAAAAGTGCCTTAGTCACTCTGTATGTCAGGGCCCTTGTTCTGCTCAGCAGCAAAATAAAACACCTCTGTCAGTCTCGAACCCCAGACCTTGGACACACTAGACTGCATGAAGAACCACTAAGTCACAGCAGATTTACAATAACTTGGTGCTGAAATGAATATATCATGCATTACAATGAGTGAATGTAAAGGAAAATAGGAAGGCCATAACACAAAGCTTGCTCTGTGGATCTTAAGCAGCAATTGTTGTGGAATTGCATTACAGGACTGTGATGAGAGAAGCAGACATTCTTGCAGCAAATCATGTTACAGAAGCACTTTACAACCCCCACACAGTATCATAACAGGACAAACACTGGCATATCTGAATAGGGCGGAGGCCATACTTCCCAACTGTGACTACTTTTCAGGGATGTCCTTGAGTGTGAAACATATATTAGCTGTGTCCCTCTGAATCCCTCTGAAAAGTACTGACGTTAGGCAGAAAGGTGGGGTATTACACAGTGAATAATGACACTAATAACAGTAGACACCACTTGTACTTTATAAAATGTGTACTAATCCATATGCACTGCTTCACTCAAGTCTAGACTTACCGTCCATATTATTTGGAAGGTGTACCTCACTTTCAACTACCTATCCCAGACTCCATGCAAGTATGTATCTGAGTGTTTCATAGGCCTGGCAGAGGCACAAACACACAGGCATATCAGCTTCACAGCTGTTACACACTCTGCAAATAGATTTGGGAGGACTTCCACAAGGACACCCTTCTGTAGGAGTACAACACAGATATACCAAAGGATGTAGCCATGTACTGGTAGCAACTGACTGTAACATTTCCATTGTACCAGTGCTGTAAACACCTGTGGGTTGCACAGACAATGAATAACAGGCTAACATCTGGCTACCATCTGAATCGGTTCACAGTTGGGAACTATGCAGACAGACCACCTGCCTTAGTAAACTAGCAGGTACACACTGACCCTTTATGTCCAGTAAGATAACATTCATACAGTAATACATAATGCTCTCTGTATGCCTGCCCCCCCCTCCCAAATTTACAATATACTTGTGTGTTTTGGGTCTACCAAGGATGTAGGTAGGCATACTCAGTACTGGAATAGTCCAGTTCTCTTGAGAATCCTGTGCTAATGTCAACAATAAAAAGCACAAACTCTGCAGAAGTGAGTACATTAATATTCACAGTATAACAGTTCACAAACAGTTCATGTGCCAAAAGAATACACTGCAATTACTACTTCTGTATGGCAGTTAGTCATATAAGCAGAAAAGAAACTACATACTCACATATATCTTGTGTAAGCATTTGTAGGGGGTGAGTTAAACTCTACACTGATATATCCGTACTGGAAGTGGCAACAGTCAGGTCTGAGTACAACATGTACATCACTGGCTACAAACCTAGCTTCAGATATAAGAAGTATACCAACCTTCTGAATGGAACAACAGTGTCCACAGCAAACAAGCATGGGCCCCACTCTGGAAATCTGAAAGGGCTACGCCTACATAACCTAGCAATTTATAGCAGTGGGTTGCTATGACAGTGTGTACTGCAATTACCACACAGCAGGCTGTATGCATTTACCAAATGCTGGGCACTAATTGGTGCAGAGGGCATCACATGCACATGTGCAGATACCTATAAAAGCAGACTACTTGCTATCCCCACATGCAATCATTACATTGCATGACTTGTAGTGTAGCTACATCCTGGAGATGAAAAAAATACATAAAAAAAAATTAAGTAAAGCAATATATTACTGAATTACAAAACTAAAATATTAATTAAGTAAAAAAAAAAAAAACTTAATTAATAACCAAACGAAATATAAGTAAAAACAACCATAACTGAAGACATTCAAAAGAGACAGTAAACAAAGTGTATAGCTTTGCACACAGATGGACCTACAAATCACAAACAGGTATGTAACAGATATGTAGTTACCGACAAGCAGTAGATGTTTATGAAGAGTACTGTACATACTTTGAAACATGCATATGTGGCAGCAGTTGGTATGTATGCACTGATGCCATGTATAACTACTGCCATGAACAAATTAGTGTGTAGCTGTGTGCAGTGGGACATAACTATAAGAAATGTAGCTCAACATTAAATGACAGACATCTGATCATGTTATCTATGGTCTGTACAGTACTGTGTATAATGGCTGTTTGTGGGAGTAGTGCAAACAGCTACATTTATTTATTTATTTTATTTATTTAAATTTGTTGACTGGGAGTGTCCGACTGGATGTAGGCCCATTTTCAGCGGAGGCCCGGGGAGAAAAGCTCCACAGTTAAAATAAACAGACAGTAGTTACATTGGATTACATAGCGATTGACAATTTAACATAGCAATTACTTACAACATATTTACAGATGAAGAACATAGTACATCAGTAGACAACTAGAATCTTTATCTGTAAAGTACACAACAGACATTAACAAATGTTACAATGAGAAGTTCCTGCTGTATAATAAGTACTAGGCTTATGAGCATCTGAGCTTGCTATAATCAAGGTAGTTAGTGGAGTGGAAAGAAAGGTAGTGGTTGGATGGGGTGGATGATATTAGAGTGGGAGTTGCAAGGGCATAGCCAGCATGTTTTTAGGTGCGCTTTTAGTAACGTTTTGAAGTGGGTGCATGATGGTATGGATGTAATTGTGGGTGGAAGGGAGTTCCATAATTTGGCTATGGTGCAAGAGAATAGTGTTTCACCAGCAGAGTTATTGGCTTTAGTGATCTGCAAGTGATTTTTGTTGCTGGATCTTAGTGGTCTGGTGGTGCGATAGGGTTGGAGTAGATTCTGAAGGGATGGGACATTTAGTGGATGGTTTACTAGTTTGTGGGTGAGTGAGAGTTGATACCACTGAAGGAGGTGAGGGAGTTCAAACCAGCCCAGTTCAGCAAGTGAGAGACAGTGGTGACTACGGTAGGATGCCCCTGTGGCAAATTTGGTGATTTTGTTGTAGCAGGTCTGTAGCTTGTTTAGATTGCATTTCCTTAGGTTGGTATATATTGGAGAGGCATAAAGTAGGATGGAGATAAGGTGGGAATTTGCTACTGAAATCTTTGCTGCTTTGGTGAGAAATTGCTTATTTCTGTATAACGCTCCTAGTTTTTTGTGGACTTTTTTATGGTCATGGATATGTGAATGTCAAATTTTAGTTTATTGTCTATTTCCACTCCTAGCAATTTGGTGTGTTCAGTTGGGTATATAGTGGTGTTGTCTTTTGCTGTGATGTTAAAGTGAGAGTTGTTTTGAGTATGTTTGGTGGGTTGGAAGATGAGTAGTTTAGTTTTGTTTGGGTTGAGTACTAATTGGGCATTGGATAACCAAGTTTCAACAGAGGAAAAGGCTTCCTGTGTGACTTTCTGCAGTTTTGGTAGGGACTGGGCTGAGCAGATGATGGTTGAGTCATCTGCGTATTGTATGAGTGGACATTAACTTGGATGTGACAGAGTAAGACATGCATGATAGTCATATCATGTGTAGCTTAGCATTGTCAACTGATGTACCAGGCTAGTATAGTAAGGTAGCATTTGCAGCTATATATACTTCCTGTAATATTACTGTGTGCACACATGTGCCAATTGTTCATGTTGTAGCAAGGCCCAACAGCTCATCTGTGAGGTGTATGGACTTAAAACAGTGTGGACCATGTGTGTGCATGGCACACACTTATGGAGAGATATATATGTGTCAGATATATCAGCATCTTTACATGTGCATAGAGTAAGGGACATATTGCAACTGTTTGTGAAGAGTGGACATATATATGTTGGTGAAGGTTGTTATGTGCATATTGTTATGTAGGTTGTAGTGTGTGGCAAACAAGACAGCATACAGTGCTGGTATATGACATGTGGTGTTTAAATGCTGTGGGTATGATTTGTTAAGTTTTCAGTCTTCCAGACAGGGAGTCCTGCTAAAGATACATGGGCTGTGAATACCTTCAATGCATGCTGCACAAGACTGTGCAATAGTATTACATAACTGTATCCCTCACAAACTTTGCATAATTGATATTCCCACTATGAAAGGTGGACTGTATATGTGCCTACATGTAGATCTATCTGTAGACCAATGTATGTCCATATGTACCCTCAAGCTCAATGGTGTACATGTATTGCCATCCCTTTTGTTAGAAACCCTGTACCCATGAACTACCACATAGGTGGTAGTCAACTCCATACCGAAAGTGTGAGAAGTGACCATGGGACACATGTGGACAATAGTGTCCCTTTTGATATGCACAGTGCCACACTAGTCAAGTAAACTGTGTATGGGCCACATGTCATCAGAAAAGGTGTGTCATCCATGGGAAAAGAGGTCAGTGTTCCACCCTACTCATCGGTCATAAAACCCATCATAGAGTACAATGGCCCTTGTGGTATGTACCTCAGAAGACATCTACAGCAACTGTAGATGGCAGCCACATACCTCACAAAGAGTATTACCAGACTCAAACAGATGCCCTATGCAGACTGTCTTACAAAGCCACAGCTACACAGTGTTGCATGCCGCCTACCCAGAGGCAGCCTCTGCCTAACATACAAAGCTATGCCAAACCCACAGGTGTTGGACATGCTCCATGTAAACAGTTCAAAATCCCTACAAGCTACACACTGTACTGATCCCAACCTTGTAACATCAGAAAGCAGAACACGCTGGAGTGGTACAGTCTCATCTCAGACACATACCATACTCTGGAACTAGCTACCTATCAATAGCAAAGAAAAGTCCTCATTAGCAGTTGTCATGAATAATCATGATGATTGGATGTGAGATAGGAAATACAACCCGGGAATCACCTCTGTGGCTCTGCACATGAACTTAAATGACATGGGTGTTGAAGGTCAGGGTACCGTATGGCTAGGCTTCTATAGGCCCTACAGCTAATAGCCCATTAGCTACCTAGGACCCGATACAGACATGCATATACATGTTGCATTATTTGCTATGTGAGGTTGACTGAGTGTGATGGTGAATGTGTAGGTGAACGTGTCAACGTTATGTATATGTGTGATAGCCTAGTGGGAAACTGTTCATGTCATGGTATGTAGTGTTCTATCTATGATCCCCACAGAAGATATGTATGCCATTGCTAGGCAGGAAAAGCAGTATGGCATACAGTGTGACGTAGTCCCATGGTGTTGACTGGAGTGTGCCATTATAGGCTAAAGCAGTACATGTATGCTTATTGATTGTTAATGCTAGTGAATATAAATCCCATATGAACTGTAGTACTGCCTGAAGCTGTAGGCCTAAACAGCACAGTATGGTGTATATTCACATTGCTTGGAAACACTGTTTTGTTTGTTACCTGTACTCCTCACACATTACACACCTCAGGCATAAGGTTTTGTAAGTGCTGACACACAGTACTGTATGGTACACAGGTAAAGATCATCAGGGATGCCATACCTTTGTGTCTTGTAGGTATGTCTGATGTGTGTGTGGGTATGCCTGTAACATGGCCTCGGTCGTATGTGTGTTACAGGATATAAGTGCATGTGTAGCAACATGTATAGTGTAGTACAGCAGTATGCCACCTATATTGATGAATGTGCACATATGTTACGTAGGGGTTTGCTATCAACAAGTAATGTGGTGGACTGGTAGTACTGTAACTGTACTTCACAATCATTTCAATGGATGACATTTTTCTTAATGCATTAGCTTCATATGTACCCCTTGTGGCTAGGTGGTGCATTGTATCACATACAGTGTGCCATGTACTGTTGTATAGTCTTACATACTGGTTTCACTTTGTTGCTGTGCAAAACATGGTTTAATATATAGAATGTGCCAGGCACTGTCAGGCAGTTGTGGGCTGAGCACTGATATGTGGTATTAAAAGTGTGTATCTACTGACAGGCAATAGGTTGTTATATATGGCATTTCATTGATATCTGTACTGTAGAATGTTAAGTGTGCCACATCACTTGCTGACAATTATTGTTTTCTTGTCTTCCAGGGACATGTCTCACCACCACAACCCTGCTTATTCCTCTGAAGAGGAGGAAGTTATCATAACCAACCTACTACAACATCATGCCCTGCTGTTCTCCAGAACCAGCCAGGACCAGCATGAGTGCACTGCACTGTGGCAAGATGTTGTCCATCGGGTTAATGACGTAGGCATGTATAACTGGACTTATGAGCAGGTACGTCATAACTGCAGTGATTTAATTCGACATGTCTGGCAGCATGCCTCTGATGTCTGCAGACAACAGCTTGCCACAGGTGGTGGTGCAGCATTACATCAGGCCCTCACCAGAGTGGAAGAGCTGCTCCTCAGCATGGTGGCTCCTGGCCCACCAGTACAACAGACATGTGTCATCATGGAGGCCGGAGTCACCCAGCATGTTGACTCGGAGCATGGAGGTGAGTTGGCATATCTGTAGACTGCTGTTAGCTTGATTGTTAGAACATGCATATCTCAGATGTGTACTGTGTATTTAGAAGATGTGGAGCCTGGTGTTGTGCAATACTGATAATCTTGAACATAATCTGTATGCCTGTGACTGTCAACCGTTGTACTACTGTACGATTGCAAACTCACAGCAGCAGTGCCATAGTTGTTGACACTGACAAACTGTCTCAAATACTTGTAGGTCCCTCTGGTGTGACAGCAAGACAGCAGACCCATGCTGGTGAGTGTTTTACATTTGATATGGCAAATGACATGTGCATTTCATAGGTATGTTGTAGGCCATATACACATGTATAACACCTATACATAATGCATGCTCTGCATGTTTTCTGTGGGACTGTGCACATCCCAGTAACATGAGTAGCTGCCTCAAACACATGCAATACACAAAGCATCTCAAACAATTGTGGTACACTGTAGTGGACATTGTATAGGCAGAGTCAATACACATGCACACAACATAAACCACTTTGTCATACCCAGTACATGTTAATATGATACACATGGCATATTTAGACACCTGCTGTAAAGTCAGACTCCAGTATCCCAAATGTCATTCACACAGCACACATACTATATCTGAGGGGTAGAGGTCTATCATGGGGTGGTGCAACACTCTTCAACACACAACACATTCATGTTAGGCAATGCTCACTATTGAACACCTTACATACCCATGTAACAACTGCCTATGAAATGGTTAATGTAGCCACAGTGCTGCAGTTCAGGTACAGCAAGATAGTTGCCAGTGTGGCACACATTAGTGGCCTTGAGTGACCACATGATGCTGCCTGATGACGGCTCATGGTACTACACTACATCCAGTTACAGTAACTACAGTACTACACATACCATTCATTGCTATACACCTGACAGTTGTGTGCATCCAGCCATGGTATGTATACCTGTGAGTGATGGTGCACAGGACATTGAAAAGCGTGTAATTCTTGCACAGCAATGTTGTGTCCATCTACACATTGTGTTCCAGGGTGAGGCCAATCATTGAACAACGCACATGCATCAAAGACATGTATACTGTTATTAACAAGGACTCTCTATACTCGCGCTGCATGCTGTTGAGCAACACACATCCTGCATGCTGACGTGTGATAGGACTCTTTGGCTTGTGATACTGTACTCCACCATCAACCACTAATGAGTATGTTCTGGATTGCTGTTGGTGTGTGTGTGTGTGTGTGTGTGTGTGTGTGTGTGTGTGTGTGTGTGTGTGTGTGTGTGTGTGTGTGTGTGTGTGTGTGTGTGTCTACTTTAATGAGTAGTGTATTTGTGTTCATGTGTTCATGTGTGCATGTGTTCATGTGTGCATTTGTGCATGTGTGCATGTGTTCATGTGTGCATGTGTGCATGTGTTCATGTGTTTATGTGTTCATGTGTGCACGTGTTCATGTGTGCATGTGTGCATGTGTTCATGTGTTCATGTGTGCATGTGTTCATGTGTGCATGCGTGCATGTGTGCGTGTGTTCATGTGTTCATATGTTCATGTGTGCATGTGTTCATGTGTGCATGTGTGCATGTGTGCATGTGTTCATGTGTCCATGTGTGCATGTGTTCATGTGTTCATGTGTTCATGTGTGCATGTGTTCATGTGTTCATGTGTGCATGTGTGCATGTGTTCATGTGTGCATGTGTGCATGTGTGCATGTGTGCATGTGGGCATGTGTTCATGTGTTCATGTGTGCATGTGTGCATGTGTGCATGTGTGCTAACATCATGTACAGATTGTAAAGTGTGTTTCCTGTCTATCTCTCACAGGTGCTGAGGTTGTGTTGGTTGAGTGTAGCAGGGAACCTGAAGACACTGCCACAAATAGTGGAAATGATGATACATATGTTGTGGCACAGGCAGGTTTGACAGGGTCTGTTGTAGGTCCGCCAATCGACAGTACACAGCTTTCAACCCCATCTATGCACACATTCATACTGCCAATACATCCCTCATCACCAATGGCCATAGCTGAGGGACAGCATACAGTAGGCATTGACCAGGATAGTGTGGTATCTATGGCACATGCATTCCCTCACAGCAGCCATAGCCAGATTCCTGGAATGGTACCACATAGGCAGATGTCCAGGGGTTCTCATGGGAGCACCGCTGGTCGTAATGCCCCTGGCAGACGTGCCCCCACACAGATCTTACAACCTCAGGTATGTTCCGGGCTGTAATGCAGGCACAGGCATGTATGGAACGGTACACCAGACAGGGACTAAGGGTGCAGAGGGCCCATAACACCGCTATCAATGACAATATCCGTGACCTTGCCGGTGCCATCCGTAATTACACCGAGGTCATTGATTGACATTGGGGGGAGACATTAGATGTCCTCCCCAATGTCATGTCCATGTGCCAGGACAGTGCAGGACAGCTGAGATGTCGACTTGGACGTATGCCAGCAACATCATCGGCTGGCAGTCGTCGCGGACGACAACAAGTCACAGCCGCTCCCATAGTGGCAGTACCAGCCCCAGCAATGTTGTGACTGGGCTGTCAATTGACCATCATAGGAGACCACGTGCACATGGCTCTGGCCAGTCCCAGCAGGGACATGGGTCCAGTCAACATCCCTCTGCCTCTGATGATAGTACCCAGTCTGGCTTAGTACCCGATACTGTCCGTGGCAGCCCTGCCAGGCGCAGGTACTGTGGCCTTGGCCAGAGACGGTGATCTGTACAGCCGGGCAGGTACAGTCCGTGGTTGTCCCACAACCTCCCGTATATGGCAGCCTCATGGTGAAACTGTGTGCTTGCAGACACACACACATAAACCAAACACCTAGGGCTAACACATACACACACACATTACATCACCATTGACCCATGCTGTACTGTTGTCCCTCATACACACACACACACACGCACACACACACACACACACACACACACACACACACACACACACACACACACATACATGTCGATTGGATGGGTCAATGTCGGGCTCTGGCAAACCAACAACACACCCTGTGCATATGATGATACTGTGCCACCTCCTGTCATCTGTCACATTGATGCAGGAACAGGCTAACATGGTGCTGATGCACAGGGTGACTTTATAGCAGTGTATCAATGTTAGCATGTTGTCAACAGTGGAGTGTAATGATATCCTTGTAGGTATATTTGCGCAGGCATGATGCATTAAAGCTATGATTATCACTGTAGTATTGTTTACACCAGTGTTACTTCCAAAAATGTATTGTCCGCCCATGTGCCACTTAGCTGATGTGTGTAGTTTTGCCAGCATGTGTTGGTGAGTGGACAATACGTGTGTGATGTGTGCAGTGCAGTTTGCAGGTGTACATTTCTGAACATGGTGGAGGTGCACTGTCTGCATGTACGTGCATAGTGGACACATGGGAAGGGTGACATGCCCTGTATTACACAGTGTTAACACTTCATAGTTTCTATTGGTGGCCAGTATGCATTTTACTACACATATGCTTTAACTTGGGTACACATGTGTGTATGACATGGTTTGACACATGGCTGTGGGTGATACTGTTAGTATCTGTCATTGGTTTGCATTCTGGTAGTATACACAACCTCAACAGCCTGACTATAACCAATCATTAGATGATTTCTTGACAACTGACACACAGATGTAGGAAACTCAGTAGCATTTGGATCCTTCTGGTACTATACTATACCAGTAACCAGTGGTATTGACCACCACACATTCCTGGGACCACTCCTGCTTGGCTTATAGCCCTTTTAGGTACAAGCAAACACACTCGGGATATGTCCGTCCACATCTGGAAATGCATACAGTGGCCTGCAATGCATTCTCCGGATGTGACACATCCTCCTCAAGGGTATCATACAGACAGGTACCTGTTGTCCAACCCATGCTGTAAAGCTACAAGCCAACTATAGCATAGTCATCCACATTTACTAAACATAGTATCCCGACAGTACCACATAGGTAGTAGCCCCCAACATGTAGAATGGGTACCGATGTGTACATACAGCCAAGTGTCATGTCATCTGTCCTTTGGTATTCACATTTCCAAAGGTATTCTGATGTCCCTCGGTATATCACATAAGCAATAAGGTGTCTGTATGCATATCCACAAAGTTGTTGTACACCTATAATGACTGTCCATTATTGACAGAGACTTTGTTGTGTTTGAACATGTCTGACATATACCACAGGCATGAACCCTCACTCACACTTTTCTATGGAAACTGTCATGGGTGTGTGTGACACAGCTGACCTAGGCCACAGATCACTACAGTGGCTGGCCTTGTCACAGACATACATGTGTGACCTAAGGTCTGAGATGCAGCAGCACAATCTGTCAAAGGTAACAGATGTATTCATGTAGACAGCAGGCTTCACACCTATGAACTCTTTGAGGTCACTTGTACATATATGTATATGCCACACAGATACCTGAAGTGTGCAATGCACATACAGTTGTTATACTGATATGTCATAGAGTAGTCAAAGCAAAACCCACAACACATTAACCAACAGTATTACACACACACACTCAGCAATTACAGAATTCAAACCCCTAACTATGTTCTGATACCAGTGAAGTACGCATTAACATGATGCACTCTGTGTTTTATTGGGGGCATTCGTTTCCACTGCTATATTTGTAGGATGCTGACATCATCAGACATGCCAAAGTTGAATATACCACTTTTCAGGTAGTTTCCTATTCTCCAAAAAGGGCACTCTTCTCAAAGGTAATCACATACAAACACGCACTCAGCAATTCACTGGATTCAAACCCCTACCTAACTATGTTCTGATATTAGTGACGCACGCATTAACATGATGCGCTATATGCTTTATTGGGGGGTTTTATTTCCACTGCTATATTTGTAGGATGCTGACATCATCAGACATGCCAAAGTTGAATATACCACTTTTCAGGTAGTTTCCTATTCTCCAAAAAGGTCACTCCTCTCAAAGGAAATCATGCACAAGCTCAGCAATTGCAGGATTCAAACTCCTACCTGCCAATGTTATGACACTAGTGAAGCATGCATTACCACGACACACTATATGTTTTACTGGGGGTTTTCATTTCCACTGCTATAGTTGTAGGATGCTGACATCATCAGACATGTCAAAGTTGAATATACCACTTTTCAGGTAGTTTCCTATTCTCCAAAAAGGTCACTCTTCTCAAAGGAAATCATACACAAACTCAGCAATTGCAGGACTCAAACCCCTACCTGACTATGTTATGATAGTAGTAAAGTATGCCTTAACACAACACACTATATGCTTTATGGGGAGTTTTCATCCCACTGCTATATTTGTAGGATGCTGACATCATCAGACTACACATGGTAATGTGTGTGCACTTTGTCTTATGCAATCACGGGACTGAGCCATGGGGGACAGCAGGTGTTACCAACTTGAACAGGACTCCACAATTCTTACTTTGTGTGATGTATCTGAGTCCCAGTTGGCAATCCATCAGATGACAATACATATTTATGCACAGGTTGTTGATGTTGTGGATACCACATGTGTCTAGGATGTTGGAAAAGGTCTATTCAAGGTCTATGTGGCATGTGTATAGCTCATTTCATTGATGTATGTCCTGGGTGACTGCCTTGTAAACAGTCTAGCAGGTTTGGGAACCATGATCTGCCCATGACCAAACCAAGGTTGGTAGTGTTGTTTGTTAGTGTGCTTCCAGTAGCTCTGTTTATGACTTCAATCATGATGGACTACATGGCCATGCAGATCTGACTACATAGGCTTATAACACTATAGTTCCCATGGTCTGTTGTGTACCAACACTTGTGTAGTGTGCCAGGTGTTGCTGTAACCCATTCAACAGTTTCATATCCTGTAGAGAGGGTGAGGCTCAACAGACTGTTCAGGTGCAAGGTCCGTTTGTTCTGCAGTTCACGTATGACACATATGGGGAAACACTGTAATGCCATTGATGCCATGTTTTCAGCTTTAGAAGGAGCTGTTTGACCATTCTACATGTGATATCTCCTGGTATGGTGTTAGGGACTTTTGTCAGTGGGAGGTGGGTATGTGTGTATGGGCCTGTCTGACAGGATGTTGGCATTGTCAGTCATTTACAGTTGGCACTGACTCAGGACATATATGAGTGTACATTGCTATGTATGACATAGCTAAAGGATGTGTCATGGTTCCGTATGGACTCCTTCCTGGAATCTTTTTCCATAATCTGGATTGGATAATGTTTGGAGTGCACATTGTTTATTGCTGTTACTGATTGCAGGTTTTTTATCTTCTATGTCTTTCCACTTTCTGTGAACAACCTAAGTATCTGTAGTACATATTTGATTATGACAGGGTTACAATATATTATATATGTGTCTGTTTTCATAGAACTGTGTGCACAGGGCAGGATTGGTGAATAGTGAGAGGTTCCTGGGTTAAGACATGCAATTGGCAGATATGTGTGGCCCACTGCTGTACTCAGACATGGCCTAAGTGTGTGAGCATGCCCAGTTTGACCTTTCAGTATGTTGTTGCCTGACATTTGCCTCATTTATTCAAGTGTCTGAGCATGCCCAGCATGACCTTTGAGTATGTTGCTGTCTGAAGTCCACTACATTTGCTGTTGTGTGTGAACACGCCCAATATTTACATTTATACAATATGTGTGTTGAAAATCATGTTGTATTTTTACTGCAGGGCTCACCTTTGTGTCATAAATCTACAAGGATTATGCTGTGCCTGCAGGGTTTCCATGGGACACTTTGCATAGACTTATCAACATTTCTTCAGACAGTCTGACCAGTGAAATGTTGCCATGGTGTAGTGGTTCAGTACTGTGACTATGGTGCCCAGTATCTGGGGTTCGAGGGCTGTCATTGCTTTTTATTTTCATACTGGGCAGACCAGATTGCTTAAAGACCATTAGAGCAAATGTGGGCATGTTTACCTGGTTTTGCTCAACTATGCCCAACTTTGGCCGGACTTGGCCAACATTGCTCAACGTTAATGAACACTGCTGAACGTTGGCCAATATTGCTCAACAGTGCCCAGAGTTGTGCTAGTTAGTGCATGCAATTTTGTTTACATATACTAAATAGTGGTAAAGGCTGTTTAGCACTGGTTTATATTGCTTATAACATGGCAATCATGCCTCAGGTGGTGCTGCAGGGCTGCCTATGTCGGATGCACATAGTACACTTCCTGTACATGTTTCCAAACAGGTAGTGTCAAGTTAGGCATCGCTTTTACTATATGTGCAAGTCAGAGAGAGGTATCATTTCCAGGGTTCCTACTGAGCCAGTGTATGTGCTATGCGTTGCCTCTTTGCCAAGGCCAAGGCATACTGGGCATGCCTCCTTTTGCCTACTGGGGCAGGCTCAGGTCATTCCTCCTCTGAGTCACGATCTGCCTGTGATGGCCTTGGCAATGGTGAGGGGGCTATTTGGCCCAAGCCTATGCTGCTCCTGCTGCAGCTGTTTTCACAGGATCATGTTATGTAGCATAGCACATACCATGATAATTTGGGTACATGTAGTTGGTGAGTACTGCAAGGCTCCACCAGATGTGTCCAGGCACCGGAACCATGACTCGAGCAGCCCAAATACACGCTCGATTACATTTCGCGTTTGTGCGTGTGCCTCATTATAGCATTCCTGTTGAGATGTGTGTGCATTTCTGATGGGTGTCATCAGCCACAGCTCCAGTGCGTATCCAGCATCCCCCACTAGGTGACCATGAGGGATGTCCCCATTGGCAAATGTCTGGTACAGCTACATCAGATGCCAGATATGGGAATCGTGGTAGCTTCCAGGGCAGCCAGCACACACATTCAATATTATGCCCTGGGCATCACACATGACCTGACAGTTGATGGAAAGGAAGCCCTTGCAGTTGTAGTAGACCCTACCCCGCTCACCGGCTGGTGCTTTGATGCATATGTGCGTGCAGTCTATTGCACCCACTACCTCAGGGTATTCCGCTATTTGGTGGAAGAGAAAGCATATTGCTGGCCAATACCTCATGGGAATTGGGGAAATATACATGCTCACTGACATGTTCTGACATGGCATTCAGGAACTGGTGCAGTACCCGGGATACTGATGCCTGTGAAATGCCCATCATATCACCAGTTGGTCTCTGGAAGGTACCTGTTGCTAGTATTCTTAGGCCAACACATACCTTGGTTCCACTGGTATGGGTTCCCCTCTGTTGGTTCTGTGTGAGAGGCGTGGCCTGCACAGCTCAACAATTTGCTGCATGAGGTCTTTGTCCACTCTATAATGCTCCACTATCTCCAGCTCATGTAGCCCCTGGTAGGTTACCCTGGGCCTGTACACTCTTCTCTGTATTCTCACTGTGGGTTGCTCAGCAGCATTTGCATTGTCACCACCCTCAGCATGTTGCATATGTCGTCTTATAATAGCAATGGCAGCCCCTAACATTTTTTTGTCTCAGTAGAGCTTTTTAAGTTTTCAATTCTCTTAGTATACTGCAGTGTTGCAGTGTCTCTGAGAAAACATGGTGGAATGTTGTTTGCAGAGTTTTTAGTGCTGGGCTGGGCTACTGTACTGCCTGTGTAATTGACTGATTCCGATTGTTTTCACCTGCTAGCTCTGCTAGTTCTCCTTAATTAACTTCCTACTATTTGTTTTCCTTCCTTTTCCCTTTTCTGTTACCACAAGGGGCAGCGCAGTGCAAACAAGCACACACGAGCGCCAACACGAGCACACGAGCGCCAACTCGTGCACACCAGCTCACATGGGAGCACACATGTTTACACGGGCTTACACGGGTTGGCACAACATAACACTTGCTTACTCAGGCTTAAACGCGTGCACACAAGTGCACACGCATGCACACGTGTGCAAACACATTGTAGGCATTTGTACAAGGAACTGTAGTTTTATCCATGGCATACACCTTCAGTTTCTTGACTTTAGCTAGGATACTTATTGACATGCCTCTTCCAGTGATGACTGACTGACAGCGAACACATGCCACTCTGCTCCAATGAGCTTACAGTCTTTCATACATACCTCCCTCATGATGTCACCTATCTTCTACTCTGATACTCCCCTTATCCTACTCTTACACTCCACGGACTTGGCTCATATGCCTTGTAAAATTGGGATTCACTATCCTTACCCTCATTTGCATAGGATTGCCTACTAATGCTTGGTTACATCTCTGGGATTTGGCTTCCCCCCATAGCAACCCCTACTCAGTGGTCATGTTGTCTTTAGCCTGCCATTCACCTGCATTACAAATTACATTTTTTATTTAAATGCCTATTTTTGCCAGTTTTTTTGTTATTTTCCGCTTTTTAAAGCACCATACATTTGTGCGGTGCTGCGCTATGATTAAACATCAGAGATCGTGGAAAAAAAAATATTGATTTTATTAATTTGCAATATGTTTACATGTCAATGGGCTTATATTTGGCCATTGGCATGCTTCCTCAACTGAATGCATCCTTTATTTGGAGCTGTCATGGCTCCATTTTGCTATTTGCATAATGGTACTCAGTTGCCAACCGAGTACATTTCTGCAAATAACACTACTCTTACTCGGACAGGTTAGGGTTTCCTGGACCGCAAATTTACCTCATTTGCATAGCTTTCAGCAGCAAATGAGGTAATTTGCATATCCTAGCCCTGTCCGTGTAGGAGTCGTTTAAGGAGCTCTCTTACATGCCCCTGCCGGCTCTTCCTGGATCGCTCGGTGGACATGTTGGCTGCATGGAGTCTTACTCTGCTCTTAGACTCCATGCAAGCCTTCGTGAATCCGGCCCATGGTCAAAGTAAAGAATGAACAGCAAACAAGAAACAAGCTCAAGATAAATTGCTTAAAGGATTCCTGCACAAGTTATGGACCACACATGATAGACTGGCATTCTGTTTAGTTTACGGGTAAAGCCTGCAAAGATGACTGCAAGTCTCCAACAAAAGATGACTGCAAGTCTCCAACAAATGTAATGAGCTTCTGAAAATACTGTAATCCTGTCCTTTTATTACAAATACTGTCATATGCATTTCAATACCCAAGGCTTATACATTATCTAGTTATGTAAATATTCTCTGCATGGCAACAACGAAAAGGCTTTCAATGCTGGTAATTCTTTAACAGTATGCTTATTAAAGCTTACTTGCATCTTACAGCCTCCGACAAGCTTACCTGATGGTCATTAAATCATTGCTACTTAAACAGAGCAACAGGGCACTGTAACAACATGCATTTCCTGAATAATAAGAAGCATAAATCAACAGTATAAAAATATAACAAAAGAGAAAACTGCCAAAAGGTCTGGTAAACGTTCTATCCCTATACCAAATAATGTAATAGTAAATTTCATAGAACAAAAGGATAGAATGAAGCGGAGTCAGTCTCCGGTAATACCAAATTGCGTGAGAAACGCTCAGAGTTCCAAAAATCAATCCAAACCAAGCAAAACGAATCCAGAAGTGTACAAAAAATGTGGATGGTTCAATCCACACAAATATTTATTAGAGAATATCCGGACAGAGAAATGTTAGCGCTTTCGCTTCTTACTGCTTTCATTGGTTTTTATATTAACAGCTACCTAGGATGTCTATCAAATGTTTTGGATGGAGTTGCTATTAGTGTGAGGTCACTTTAATGCCTCAATAATTGACACTGTCTCATTGGTTGTTTTAAAAACTTGAATGTTATATATAAGTGTTTGGTATTAGATGAATGTACTTTGTCTGAAGAAACTTTTTAAGTGAAAGCGCTAACATTTCTCTGTCCGGATATTCTCTAATAAATATTTGTGTGGATTGAACCATCCACATTTTTGGTACACTTCTGGATTCGTTTTGCTTGGTTTGGATTGTTTTTTGGAACTCTGAGCGTTTCTCACACAATTTGGTATTACCGGAGACTGATTCTGCTTCATTCTATCCTTTTGTTCTATGACATTTAGTATAAAAATATGACAGAAAACCAGAACATTCTGCAAAATCAAGGACAGATGAAAAGCCACAGTCGTACTTGTGGTCTACCTTGGATGGGGGAATACTCTGCACACTTACACTGCATAACTGCTCCTTGCCTTCCTTGGACACATCCAGAGCCACTACAATGGAGAGTGGGGTGCAACAAGTATGTCACAATTTGAAATGTCTGTGGCTGACAGTGATGGCTCTGACACTCATACCTCTCAACTTCAGAGCAAGAAATCTGGACAAAGCCATACATAGAACTAGAACAAAACAAAAACAAAAAGACAAATTTTAAATCTTGCTCTAGAACTGTAGTAAGTCTTGCATTCATACAAATTTTCTGAAGGGTATGAAATCTGAAACTCAGATGTCTGCCATTATTTTCTAACTTCAATCTTTAATGACTTGCCACTAATTTGCCAGAAAACCACAATTTTATGAAAAACAGACCAAAAATGTGATGCAAAAATATAAAGTTGCCAAACAATACAGATGGAAACCTTTCAAAAAAGGGACACCTTTTTAATATTAACACTGTTAACTTGAGCAAGTAACAAAATAAGAGCATCTACATACATTTCTGAAATAAAAGTAATCTATAACTCTGATTATTATTTATTATTTTTATTATTATTATTATTTGAAGTTTGTTTGCCAGGATGGTCCATTGGGCCGAATGAGCCCATTTTCAATGGAGTCCTGGGGAGAAAAGCTCCATAGATACAATATAAAGTATAAAAATATGAAATACAATAAAAAATAACAGTCTGTTAAAGTACCAGAAGAGTTCATATAAGCACAAGTAAATGTTAATACAACTGGAATACAAAGAAGAGCCAAATGCAACAATTCATATCAGTTTACAATTTTTAGTCTCTATATTCACTAGAAAAGATGTTAAATTAAAGACAATAGTTAGTAGGTATGTACAGAAGATATTAAACATAAGCGGTTGTTTACAATGTGTATGTTCCCATTGGGGGATGTGATTGCAAATTAAGGGGGTAAGGCAGTAGCTGGGGATGTTATGCAGGATGGGAACATGAGCATTCCCAGAGAGATGATAAATGTGAGTGGAGGAGAGTTTTAAAGATGGCGAGGCTGCTAGTGCTGCGGATATGAGGTGGGAGGGAGTTCCAGTGATGGGCTGATCATTACAGTTATATATAATTGTAAACCCTCCACGTTTTCTTCCAAAATTGCCACTTTGAGGAGGGATTATTAGGGGAGAGCAACATTCTGAGCCAAAATTAGGGATAATTGAGAGGTTTGGATATTCCTAATTCTACAAAGCGATTTGCACGTACCTCTCAACCTCTTAATGCAGGAAATCTGGACAAGGCCAAATATATTGGGGGAACATACAAACACTACTAAAAATTGCTCTTGTATAAACTTAAGACAGTTGATATAATAACAGGTCCTGCATTAGCATACATTTTTCTGAAGGTTATGATATCTGAAACTCAATGTCTGTCATTTAGTGAATTCATTCCTAAATTATTTGCTAGCAAACCACAAATATTATGAGGAACAAACCAAAAATAAGAAGCAAATATCTATTCATTCTGCAAAAATATGGACAACTGAGAGGTATAGTTCAACCAGGGCTGTCTGAGTTTGCTACCCCCCCCCCCACAAAATCATGGTCGAATGGAGCCTCCCCCCTGCAGCCATTCCAATGTCCCATCCCTTGGTTATTTTGCTCCATTTACCATAAACACTGTAATGTGCATGATTTAGACTTCATTTGAAAGTTTTATTTTGCATTTCATAGCACAAACTTTAATAGGTATCTGTTAAACAAAGCAATGCAGTCTCACAATGAAAATAGACTTAGCATTAATACTTCTCTGCCCTTGAAACTCACATGCATTGAAACAGCATTGAAACCCACATTCAAAGAAAATACATTTTGCCAGTGGCAGATAAAGATTAACTTTGGGCTGTTTTCAAAATCATAGGCCCCTTGAACATGAAACATACACCTGCTCTTTGATACACCTTCCTGACTGTATTACATTATATTCCTTGTGCAATACAGTACAGTTGTTAGAGGGCATTTTAAATTTATTGTTTTGAACATCTTTCCAGTAAACAATGAAACAAAATGCATGCACCAATGACAAAACAATCCAATTCAGAACATTTCCATCATAAAAAGTCTACTCAACCTTCTATAGTCCACCAGTATCAGTAAATATGCACAATCTCTGAAGTAGTAAAAACCACATTAAAGAAATCTGTAACTAATAAAGAGGTTGCTGCTAGCAAACAACTTTATATGTCATTGTTTCATCTACAAATAAAGTGCCTGTTGCCATTGAAGAATAAATTGCCTATGTTGCATGCATTAAAAAAATAAGCTAGTAATACCACAATAGGGAATGGATGGCAAACTGATAACAGGTTCATAGTTACTAGGTATCTTTGCCAAAAAGGATGCAGCATCAACCCCCTTTACAACACAGTACAGTATCAGCAATGCATCTATTTATTGTGGGAGTAGAACCCACAGCCTTCTGCATCAAAAGCAAATACACTACCTGTTGTGCTATTAACAATACAAGATGACTTAGCATAAGCAGCACTAAACTTTTGTTCCCCTGCAGCTCTCAGCTCCTTGAAATATCTACTCGACACTCAGCTGTATCTCTGAACTTTGCAGCACAAGAAATCTGGAAAAAGCCAAAATTTATTGGGGTGGGGGGGACAAAAGGCCAAAAAAACAGGGACACATTTTAAACATTGCTTGTATAATGTTGGAAAGTTGCTAGAATAAAATGCTGTGTTACCACCATACATTTTACTGCCACATCTTGAACCCAGGGGACCCTGTGCAAAACAGTCAGCAAAACATACCACTATGCCAAATCAGCTGAAATAGAGGAAGACAGACTTAAATGTCTATCATTTAGTGAATTCAGTTCTCACCATAGCTCTCAACCTCTTAGTAAAAACATGTGGACAAAGCAAGTAATGGGGGGAATACAGCCCCCAAACATTCAGTGAATTCAGTTCTCACCATAGCTCTCAACCTTAGCAGAAAATACCTGGACAAGGCCAATAATGGGGGAATACAGTCCCAAAAATATGGGCAAATTTCAAATATCCATGTTATAAACTTAGACAATTGCTAGAATAAAAGGTTTTGTTTTACCATGTACTTTCTGAAGAATATGAAGTCTGAAATTCAAATGCCTGTTATTTTTAAACATTTGTTAACCAGGAAACTAGTCTGACTTGGAACAAAACAAAGCCAATTTTCAGCAGAGCAAAACGCTCTAGACACATCTTTGTAAGGAATGGGAGGACATGCAGACTCCACACAGAAGGCACCCCAGCCATGAATCAAACCAGAGAACCTGTAGCTGTTAGGCAACAATGCTAACAGTCCACCACTGCACCACAAACCTTTGCAAGCAAAAATGAAGATACAGAAACCACAGATTTTATGAGTAAGAGAACAAATATGAGGCAAAAATCTGCAATTTTTTACAAATAGTGGTGGGTAGGGAATTCAGGTCCTTGCCACCTCATCCAAGGTACTGCATTCAAGCCTGAGTATCTCTTCCTACCACTATGTGTTAACAGGGGCATTACACACACACACACACACACACACACACACACACACACACACACACACACACACACACACACACACACACACACACACACACAAAGTCCAACTCCACTACCTGTAAATGGGTCTGGAATCACTCGAAGCAGCAAACCTGCACTTGACTTCAACACTTCCCCGCAAGAGCTTAAAACTCAACTTACCTCTCTCCTGATTGGTCCTGTACTTGAATCCCTGCGAGAGCATAATCTTACCTCTCTGTGGATCAAGCAGTCCGGAGCTCCTCTGTTCTGTGTGGTCATCTACCGCACAGATTCCTGGGCATCTGCGGGGCAGAAAATACCTTCCCTGTATCTGGACTGCTGACTCAGGCAGTCAGAGTTTGCACAGATTCCTGGGCATCTGCAGCGCAGTCTGAGTGTGTCCGTGCATGTGTGGAAGTTCTGGTACTTGTAAAAATATAAATATTTTTTTGAATTTTATGGTTCACATTTTTTTTTCTTTTGTTTCTAGGTGGGAGGGCTGCAGTCCTGCAGTCCGATAGTATGAGCCACCCTTGTTCAGACCTCAAAACAAGCGTGAAAGAACTAAAGGTGGAGATGTATCCATCTTCACTAAATCCAAATACACATAAAGACTGGTTAAACAGTATGACTCTCTTGAGCTAATCCAGGTCCAAGTAACTATAGGTAAAACACTCTACCACATCATTGCCAGCTTCAGGTCCCCCGCCATGAACCATGAGAAGTACACCACCTACCTGAACTTGCTTGAGTCACTCACTTTACAACCAAACACCTTGGCCATGGTATATTTCAACTATCCTTCTATTGTGTGGGTGATGTACATGAGAACAAGCTTGATTGCTCTTAAGTTCCTGGACTTTGTTAATATAAATGTTCTGGAACAGTTATTCTGCACTCCCACAAGGGGCTCGAATCTTCTGGACTTAGTACTCACCAATATGGGGGGGGGTCACTGCACTACCCCCTGTGGTCAGACCTCCTAAGTAAGGTCAGACCATAAATCTGTCTCATTTGAAGTAATGATCAGACCTAATACCTCCAAAGGAGTAATAAAAATGAGAAACTTATCCAACACAAACTATAGCCTACTAAGCAATGGTTTGAAAAGTTTCAAACCCCCTGCTAACACAGCCAACAATGGCTTTTATGCAGAGGAGTATACAAATGCCCTGTATAACCATTTAAACAACTGTGTTGATTCTGCTGTGCCTGGCAGGATCAAAATCAAGTCCTCCCATAAAAACAAGCCACAAAGTTAAACCTCGAGTATAAACAGGTTATATAACAAAACAAAGAAACTGATATCTAAGAACAAGAGGGAACTTAGTCAGCAGAGAAAGAATATCCTCCACAGCTTGAACAAGCAAATCAGATATCTGGTAATGTCCTCTTAAGCTAGTTATGAGGCTAAATTAGCAAATAAGGCATTCTTTAGCTATGTCTGAAATCTAAAAGTGAATACCCAGCTATGTGCCAAACTCATAGGGGATGGTACCACTCACACTGGCCCTAAGGAAATTGCCAACCTGTTAGCTGACAAATTTGGCACAGACTTCATCCCCCTGTCCCCACCATCCATAGCCCAATGCATACCTGATGGTCTATATTTGCAAATTGATGCGGCAGAAAGCTGAACACTGTTTCGAACTCCCAAGTAACCTAATGGCTAGATCACTGATATGTTTCCTAGGAAAAAAAATCTGTAGGCCAACTACTTACGACACACCAGTACAAGCATTATAAAGTGGGGGAATTTGCCCCCCACAACCCCCAATGTGGGGGTCTGTGTCCCCCCGAACTAAATATACTAACTCCAAGATTGCAATTCAGTGGGAAAAGGGAAAATTCACAGCTACTGCCATCCAATTTTTTTCCCTAGGAAAAAAATTGGTGATCTGACGTTCAGTTACCTGGGAGTGCGACACACATGTGTCGATGAAACTGTGTTAAGGGTAGACCATGCTTACTAAACCTAGTGTACTTCTTTGAGAATGTCACCAAAGCCTTGGACAAAGGCAAAGCAGTACATGCCACTCATCTTGACTTAGCCAAGGCTTTCTACACAATTTTCTCTCAGATATCATCAAAAAACTCTCCCAGTTGGGGATTAACCCATATGTCATTAGATGGCTAGCCGGCTAGCTCATCAACAAAACCCATACTCTTAAAGTTGGGGATTCCACCTCTACCAGTAGAACAGTTACCAGTAGGGTACCACAAGATTCTGTACTGTACCCTCCACTGTTTAGAATGTATATCTTGGAAGTCCAGGTGAAAGTAGATGGCCTGGGGCTTAACAATTTCACAGATGACTGCAAACTGGGAGCAATCATTAAGCCCTCTAAAAATATTAGCATATTACAAGAGGGGTTAACACAGATAAATGAGTAGTGCCAAAACCACTGTCTATACCTAAAGGCGAAAAAGTGCATCATTGTTCTGCTTGGCAAAGAGGTAGCCCCTGCAAATTACAATAAAGGCAGCACCCCCCTACGTTTGAACTCTGTGGTGCATGACTTGGGAACACAAGTTGATAGCAGTCTAAACTTAGATTACCACATGTCCACAGTGTTAAGGAAAGCCTTTTACAATGCCACCTCATAAGTAAGGGCACTGCATGCAAAACCAAGGATGTTATAACTCCTCTGTATTCCACCCTCATCAGACCACTAATAGAGTACAATGAGAATTCAGGGACTCCAAAACATGACCTACATGGAAAGACTGAAAGCCCTGCCACTGTACTCTGTGTCCTACAGGCTGCTGAGAGGTGACCTGTACCTGGCCTACAGAGCAGTCTCTAACCCTGCCCTAATGGAAATGCTGCATGTTCGCAAATCAAATGGGACAAGAGTCACTTGATCCAGAGATCTCAATCTAGCTAGTGACTTAAACAAAACATGCTGGAGAGACAGATAAGTCTCCCAGAGACTGCTGCTACTCTGGAATAAACTCCTAATTCACATGAAGCAGATTGGCTCAATGACCCTGTTTAAGCACAACCTTGACAACTGGCTGGGATACCATACATTCTCCACTGGGGTGGTAGCTATGTCCTCATAGAGAGGGGCAGCCAGTTCTGATCATAGATTAGGTCTGCAAACAATGAAACAATCTAACAATGGTCAATTAGAGAACCATCTAAAAATGGTCAATTAGAGAACACAGGCATTATATGGCTAGGCTTTAGCCTAATAACCTCCTATGAACAAATGAACCTATGGTACAATAACAGAACAGAGGGCTCTTAACACATGAATGTTTGCTGTGTTGCTTGACTTCCATGAAATACAAAAGGGATAATTGCTTTACAAAGGTTATTTCCAAAACTCTACCAGGTTACACAGCACCCACTGCAAATAATGTATTAATATATACAATATATACATTAAAGCAGTAGTTTCATGCAAGATTATATATCTTAAAATATTTGAGACAGTTATTCTACATATTGTTAATCAACACTGTTGTTGGCAATATTTTTGGTAGTAATTGGGAAAACAAGCAGTCTTCCCAAAAAGGATGGGAGTTCCATAGCCTCATACCCTACTTACATGTTGTAAATTAACCCCTCTGAGCATGTTGAATAAGTTAATTAGGTCTCAGCTCATTATTATTTTTGAATCAGTCAACTTGCTGAATGCGCTAACATGGTGTTAGCGCTTACATGATAAGGTGCACATGCCTGAGCACTACAAGAGTGAGTATTAAGAGTCTTGCTTGGGTAATGCCTTGCAAGTATGCTTCCCATCTCTTTAGCTCATTCTACCTAATACAGAGATCATTTGGGTAGGCCAAACCCCTTAGTCCCTTAACCTTGAATTATCTTCTGTTCCTGCTCTCTCACTTTTTACTTTATATATTAAAAAAGACACTTTATTCAGCCGCTTATATTTTTCTAATTTGTGTTTCTTCCTACTACTTTGTTACTTCATTTTGCTTTGCTTTTTCCTGCTACTTGCTGCCTGTTCTCTAAAGTGCTCAACTGCATTTTTTCTGTTGCATTTATTACTGCTTGTTCGTAGCCTGTCTAAATTGTTAAGTGTTATTCTAAGGTGTAGGTTTTGGTTTAAGCACTTGGGCTTTAGGCCCACCCCGTAGCTCTCCCTGTACCCTTTCTCCCTCAGATTCTGACAAATATGGATGGACAATTTCCTACAGTTTCTCCTGCCAGTCTGGTTGATATATGGCATCTTGAGACAGCGTAGCAACTGCCTCATGCAGATGGACAACCATCTACTACCACCTAGGAACACGATTCGTGAGAGATGCAATAACATTAGGAACCTAGAGTCCAAGCTCTCTCCCCCTCAAGTCAGTATATCTGGCACCGGAAAGGTTGTCAGCACAATCACTACACCTCAATCACCACTCACACCTACACAACACACACCTACATATGTGGAGGTCCTCCACATAAACATACCCATACTAAGAAGACCTCTGAGGCAAAAATACACCCGATCTCCACAGCCCTCCACACCACATATCATACATAGTCCACACACCTGTGCCTCACTGCCACTAAGGCATCACCATAAACCCAACATATTAGTCATAGGAGACTCCATTGTGAGACACACAGATGTGTCTCTCACCAGGCTGGGTAAGGATAAAGTCACAGTTAGTTGTTTGTCAGGTGGCAGAATCCACCATATCACATACGCACTCAAGTCTCTCAACAACAGATAATGTTAGGACTCTGCCATAGTCCATGTTGGTGTGAATGACTTGAGACATACCTCTCTGGACTATATGAAGAGTGACATGATTGAACTTACTGATTATGTGTCCCAGGCAGGCATGTCACTAGCCTTAAGCAACATCCTGCCATCACCCAGAATGATGCCTCAATACAAACAGAAAATGATGGACTTTAACAATTAGCTTAGTTTCTGGTGTCATTCTAGAGGGATCCAGTACCTGACAGCCTGGGAAGATATGATTGACAGACTATGGTGCTTTGCCAGAGATGGCCTGCATCTGTCTCACTTGGGCTTCAGGTGTCTGGCAAAGGGTCTTGCCTCCCCTGCAGTGCCTTTTTTAGGAAATGTGACGAGGTTAAAACTACCAACATAAAAATTTCAACAAAACACAAATTAAAAATCATGCTGCTAAACGCTAGGAGTCTAAACATGAAACTGCATGCATGGCAAGCATTCCTAACCCTCGAAAATGCTGACATCTGTGCAGTCACAGAAACCTGGTTCAAAGCTGAAGAGAGTTCCCCAGCCTTACCTGGTTACTCATCCTATCATACTTTCAGACCCCAAACTGTGAGCAGTAAAGCCAAAGGAGGTGGAGTTTCAATACAGATTAAAGACATACACACCTCCAGGCTGGTCAAACAGTATGACGAACAGGAGACACTCCAGGTGCAGTTAACCACTGACAAGACCCCAATTCAAATCATAGATAGCTACTGGACCTCAAATCTGACACAAGATGTCCAATCCACCTATTTGGACCAGTTCACATTTATCAAGATTCAACCCTTTACCCTGATCCTGGGTGACTTTAACTTCCCAAACATAGATGTGAAGAACTACTCATGCCAGAACACAAATGCCCAGAAATTCCATGATTTTTGACAATGCAAATGCCTTGGAACAGTTAGTCAATACCCCCACAAGAGGTGATAATAACTTGGAATTGGTATTAACCAACATGAGTAACCACTGCAGCATCCCCTATAGTATCATCCTCCCTGGTATGATCTGTCCACAAAGCGGACATTTTCAAAGTCACCATCTCCCCCGAACTCCCCTCTAGCTAGGATCAGACATGAAAACTTTTCCAAAGCTGATTACAGCCTCCTGGGGGATGGGATAAACAGCATCACATCCCCCTCCCCCTCTGTAGGAACTGGCACCAATATCCAAAACTACACCAAAGCACTATGCGAGCATTTATATAGATGCATGAAATCATGAATACCCAACAGGACTAAATCATCCTCCGCAAGGAAGAGTAAACCTGTCTGGTGGACATCTGCAATAAATAAACTGTATAACAAAAGGAAAAAAATGCTGTCATGACCAAGAAGGAGCAGGTGCCCAATTGGAAGCAATGTCTCCATAGCCTGAACAAGCAATCATGAGCACTAGTGAAATCCTCTAAAGCAAACTTTGAGTCCAAATTGGTCACATCTACTAGAGACAATCATAAGGCCTTCTTCACATATGTCCGCAACCCCAAAGGAAGAACCCAGATCTGCTCAGAACTGATGGTCAAGGACAACACATATACAAATGCCATATATATAGCAAACTAGCTGGCTGGCAGATTCAGTAAAAACTTTACCTCTCTGTCCCCCCATCAGTAAATCAGGACATCCTCAGTACCTGCCCCCTTCTCCTTATATCTAGGGAACATGTCATCACTGCTCTCTCAAAGGCAAACAAATACAGCCTCCATGGGACTCAATAACATCCCAGGCTGCATCCTACATGAACTCAGGCAGGAACTTGCAGCACCATTAGACACCCTCGTCAACCAAAGCCTGAGTACTGGCTTCATCCCAGCTGAGTGGAGGACAGCAACTGTCAGCCCTTTACACAAAGGTGGAGTGTCTACCAATCCAGGAAGTTGTAGACTCATCAGCCTAACTAGCCTGAACTGCAAGGCCATGGAATGAATTATCATGGACCTCATTAACAAGGACATTGGCAGCCTCCAAACACTTGATCCCACACAGTTTGGCTTCCTCAAAGGGAGGTCATGTCTGCTAAATCTGGTTGACTTCTTTGAGACGGTCACCAAAGCCATGGACGAGGGGAAGACGGTGCACACTGCCTACCTTAACCTGGCCAAAGCCTTTGACACTATTCCCCATAATATTCGGGCATAATATATAAACTCTCTCGACTCAGCATCAATCCATATGTTACCAGATGGTAGCAAACTGGCTTACTGATAGAACCCACAAAGTCAAAATAGGGGATGCCACCTCAAGCAGTAGACCCATAAGAAGTGGTGTACCCCAGAGTTCGGACTTGGGGCCTCTGTTTATTTGGGATATACTTTTCTGAGGTGTAAGCCACAACCAGTGGGCCACGGATGACCAAGTTTGCAGATGACTGCAAGCTGGGTGCTGTCATCAGTTCCCCTAGTGATGTGGACATCCTCCAAGAGGGTCTCACTCAGACAAATGACTGGTGCCAGAAACATGGCCTCAAGCTGAATACCAAAAAATGCATCATCATCCCCTTTGGGGAAAGTGATGTCCTCACAAATTATCACATTAATAACAATGCCCTAAGCAAGCAATCAGTTGTGAGGGATTTGGGCACCCAGGTTGATAGCAACCTGACTTTTGACCACCATGTTGCTTCCATTGTACGGAAAGTCTTCTACATGGCCCACCTCATAAGTAAGGGTATCTCATCCAGGGACAAGGAGGTCATAACATCCCTGTATTCTTCCCTTATAATGCCCATTTTTGAGTACAATGCCCCTTTCGGCATGTGCCTCACAAAGCACATACAGCAGCTGGAGAGACCACAGAGGTTTTTTACCACGAGAATCCAGGGCCTCAAACATCTACCATAGGTTAAAATCCCTATCCCTCTACTCAGTTTCATACAGACTCCTCAGAGGTGACCTCTGTCTGGCATACAAGGTGATCATGGACCCCACCTTGATGGGATTGCTGCATATCCGCAAGTCAAGCTCCACTTGAGTAACCTGCATGCTTGGCTTCAACTTGGTCTGTGAATCAACAAGCGGGACAGATTTGTGTCCCAGAGAGACCCCTGTCCACATCAAGCAGAGTACCTCTTTACCCCTTTTTAAGTACAATCTGGATTACTGGATGGGAAACAGAAAATATACCCCTTGGATTCCACCCATATCCCTGCTGGATAGGGGCATCAGTTTATGATTTGTCTAAACATGGGCTAAACTCTTGGCTAGGCTTATAAGGGTCTCAAGACCAATATCCTAGTAAACTCCTATGACCCTATGATCCATTAACTATAATCAACATTCATTGATTTATTCAGCACCCTGCTTATGGGAAGTACAGTTAGAGTGGGTTTGTCAGGGGAAAAAGGGCTTCCAAAGAAGGTTTCATTTATAGATACAGGTAAACCTTGATACAGATATTTGTTAACATTCTGTATGGGGATGAGGTGTTTGTGCACATGGAATGAAGATTGCTAATACAGTGGCTGAAAACTATAGTGCATATACAGCAGTAAGAGAAAGGTCTGTACTTATGGCAAACTTTAACACATTCCTTGCACAAAGGTAATGCAATGAAATACTGCACAATAACTCCTATCAGAAATTCTTGTCTTGCAGACAGATGAATGTAATCTCACATTCATTAGTATCCTCACCTCTCCAGTGCTCACAGTCATACAATTGTACTGTGACAGGAAAAACTATTAACAGTTTGATAGCATGGGTATAATGCAGAATAAATGCAAATGTCAGAAATACAATGCTAAACAAGAGTGCCACACATTCTCCTTTTTCATTAAAATGTGCAGATAGCTCATCTTCTTCATCATATCAATGTCTCATTGTAATGGTATAGTCACAGTGTTCAGATCTTGTGAATGTAGGGATCTGGACTGAGCACATTTTACTTGTATAAAATTAAATAGTTGAGAATTAATTAAACGGATTTATGAATAACACCTTTTTTTGCTTCAACATTTGCTCCATGGTGTTGGTCAATGACATTTCCCATCTTCTAGAAAAGAAAATAACTTAACATTTAATTTCACACAAGCATACACTTATTTATAAGTCATTCAAATGAGACTGGTGACCGTGAGGCTTACTTTTCTCTTTGGCATTACTGAATTCAGATAATTACAATTGTATTGTAACTTCCTCAGTGGCTCCTAGAGGGAAAGAAGTACATCCTGACTAACAGCAAAAGCATTTCACATGCAATGTTTAATGTTAAGATTACAGTATAATTGTGCATCATCATGTCTGCTAAACCTTATAATGTGACCTGTGCCTCCTGTATTGCTCACATAGCAAATTATAATAATAACACACTTTTTTTGTTCTTGCTGTGGAATAAATAGTACATACGTAATTGTAATACATGACAAAATAAAAGAAGCGAGATAATGAATTTGTTCAATCCAGCTTTAAAAATGTGTGAACACTGCTTCATAGGCATATATAGGTATAGATATATATATATATATATATATATATATATATATATATATATATATATATATATATATATATATATATATATATATATATATATATATATATATATTTATATATATATATATATATATATATATAAATATATATTTGGGATCCTTACAGATGCTCAACTGCATCTTTCACCGAATCCCAATTTGGTGAGCATACTTGCGCGAAAGTGCTGTTCACCGAAGCAGCACATTTGCGTAAGTATGCTTGTTGTTCCAGTCTTACTACGGTGCGGTAAGGGAAAATTCCCTTTTCCCCACTGTAGTGCGACCTCGAAGTGAGAATATTAAAGTAAGGGGGTGTGCAGATTTTGTGTTTTTTTTTTAACATACTATAATGAAAGAGCTTTTTCGATGAAAGCGCTTTCGTTAAAGTGTGTTCGGTGGTAATGGATTTGGGCTTTTGAACTTTCATTCAAAAGTCTTAGATCTAAATATATATATATATATATATATATATATATATATATATATATATATATATATATATATATATAAAGCCAACTGGCTCACTGACATAACCCACACTGTGAAAGTAGCAGACTCCAAATCCGACTTCAGAAAAGTGACAAGTGGAGTACCACAGGGTTCAGTCCTGGGTCCTCTCCTGTTTGGTTTCTACTTTTCTGAAGTACAGGCTAACACAGAAGGTCTTTGGCTAATGAAGTTTGCAGATGACTGCAAACTAGGAGCCATAATCAAAACTCCTAACGATGTGGATATCCTACAAAAGGGCCTCACTGAGACAGATGCCTGGTGTCAAAGCCATGGCCTCAAGCTCAATGCCAAAAAGTGCATTGTCATCCCCTTTGGTAAAAACTCTGTACCCATGAGCTACCACATAGGTGGTAGTCTACTTTACACTGAAAGTGTGATAAGAGACCTTGGGACACAGGTGGACAGTAGTCTCTCCTTTGATAATCACATTGCCACAGTAGTCACGAAATCCTTCTACGTGGCACACCTCCTCACAAAAGGTTTCTCATCCAGGAAAAAAGAGGTCATTGTTCCCCACTACTTGTCACTCATTAGACCCATTATAGAGTACAATGCCCCTTTTGGTAGGTACTTCACAAGACATCTACAACAACTGGAAAGGCCACAGAAATACCTCACAAAGAGGATTACAGACCTCAAACAAATGCCCTACGCAGACCGTCTCAAAAAACTCCAGATTTACTCCATCACATATCACCTACTCAGAGGCGATCTCTGTCTAACCTAAAAAGCTATGTCAAACCCAGAGTTGATGGACATGCTCCACTTAAAGAACTCCCAATCCCTCAGAGCTACATGCTCTAGGGGCCTAAACCTTGTCACCACAATAAACAGAGCATGCTGAAGGGATAGATTCCTGTCCCAGAGACTTACCATATTCTGGAACAAACTACCTATCTATATCAAACAAAGCTCCTCATTCACACTCTCCATGAAAAAATCTTGATGACTGGATGGTAAATAGAAAATTCAACTCAGGGATCACCTCTGTGGCTCTGCTTGACAGGGATACAGGAAAGTAATTTTCTTGGATGGCAAAAACCAGGGTACCTTTTTGGATAGGCTTATATAGGCCCTAGGGCCAGTAGCTTAGTACCTACCAATTGACCCTATACACACACACACACACACATATGTATATATATATATATATATATATATATATATATATATATATATATATATATATGATCAAGTGGACAACATCCTGGAATATCCTGGGAACAACATTATGTCCTGTGTTTTTGTATATAAGAAGGGTGCTTTTTTTAAAGTTTTCACTCCTGGAAGGCTTTTTGAGCCGAGGTGCTACTATGTTCATTGAGTATACTGAGTGCATTTGTTATTAAAAGCTGGCAATCTGGTCGTTCTGTTTTGTCGTGGATTTATTATGCCCTGTAAACACTGTATGGCAGTTTTCTCAAAATTTGTTATTCCATAAATACATAATGCTTTCATTTAAAAGAACAACACATCACACACATGGTCCGCAACTGTGTTGTTTTTCATTCTTTGTGCAGTAGTTGGCATGAAACACTGTCACTGTTAAGAAATGACCGTAGACAACTATAGCTTGATGTACTATGTTAAAAACTCAAAATATAATTATGTATGGGTTAAGACTTTTCAGTCAAGGGTCAAATAAGCTTGACTTTGGCATGCTTCAGTTAGCATTGAAGATATTACAAAAATAATGCAATGAGAAATTTTTCCACATAAAACATTTTTCCTCAAATTATTACTCCAAAAAAAGGAACACTGTATACAGCAACAGTTATAGGGTTGCCAGAAGAAGGTAACTGCTCATTGATGTACAAATGTGTAGCCTCGGTTTACACCCTTGGAATATTAATTCCCCTGTAGTACATAGAATATATACCTTCAGATTCCTCTTTGCTATGGACTCTCAATTCTAGGATGGTATCCTTCATACTTCATAAAATTTTATGTGAGACCAATGAATCGTCTACTAATGAAGCAAAATGTACGTAAGGACAACACAGAATAGCAACATACCATGGAGATGATGCCATATTTGTTTATCACACTGTTCAGGTCCTAAATACAATAAACCATCCCAGGCTGCATGTCCATAGCTAGGAATATATCATCTGAAATGTAAGTGAGTTATCAACATTAATCAGCATTTGCTGGAGTCACTGCAGAGAATGTATGTATACTGACCTCCACACATGGCCAAGACTTACTGCAATGTATAGCACCTAAGAAGTCAATGAAGAAATAATACATGCATGTAATTATAGCCCATTTCTGTTCTTTCTGTCATGCAAATGTGATTCTACAATGTGTCCATTTCTGTGCACAGGCTGTTGCATGCGAAATGTGATTTTGGGTGCTAGTTACCTGTCATTTTTCTAAGATCTTTGAGAAGACATGGCAGGTAATGCGCAGGGTATTGCTGTTTCTAGAGAAGGGAGGTAGTATAAGGATGAGTCAAATTTTTTTTGCTGGCGTCCTTGTTAAACATTATACTTAAAGATTTCTGCAGAGGGATTTTACTGGGTCACAACACAAGGCTGAGGGTGAGTCTTGATATAGCTTAGCCACGGCTGTCACATGTGAAACTTGCATCTCATGCACAGGTGAACAATGCTGTCACCATTATAGTTATGTTATCTGGACCTCCTTAGCTAATAAGTGAAATATTATAGGACCCACAACACACTTCTGTTGTTTACGTTTATTGGCCCATAACCAAGCAACACACTAACGTGACTTGGCAAGTCAGACAAGTGTTCATTACTTTTTTATTTTTTTTCTGTTATGTGCACTTCTGGAAATTGAATACAATTTGGAAGCATATCAGGAGAGACTACAACCACTCAGAGAGGCTACAGGGTAAGTATGGGTTCAGGTATGACTGATTATCATTTCATAATAGCAAATTATCTGGGCATCATTTTGTAACTGCTTATCGGAGTAAAGCATGATTATTCATACTCTACATCTGCATATTGTACTTACTTGTATAATTACGACATGCAATATTGCAGCAGTCAATTGTTAGGCATACATAAATGTCTTTGGGTATGTCAAAACCTAACAACAAAAATTACTCTGTATGACTTAATATTTACTTGTCAACCAACTGCCAAACAAACTGTAGAACCTCAAAGCACAGCACAACACAACCACTGCAGGGTCCAAAGAACTTTATTTCAGAAAGGTTTAGCGCTTGTTTCCCTCCTGTAGGGACTTCCTCAGAACAATGCATCAAATCCCACCCTGCCTTTATATAATACACATCAAGCCAATTAAATAATTAAACAATAAACAAGTCAATAAACTGTTAAAGCGGTCCACTAAAAAACATATTCATTAATACATTAATACAAATGTTAATACACTAAAATACTTTAACCTAAAATATTATTAAACTTTAAGACACATGTTATTGCTATAGTTTCATTAATCCCTTGAAACTCAGTGGCATTTATCCGTAACTGCCATTTAAGTTCACATATAACTAAAACAAGTTCTATAATTCTACCCTGAACATCTTTGGTTACCTGCTGTATAACCAAAAGTTTGAATTTGTGGTCCCTATGTAAATTAATGTGTCTACTTAATGCATTGGTTAACTTACCATGCCTAATATCTAAAAGGTGTTCAGCTATCCTATTAGTAAACTGCCTACACATGTTTCCTACATAAAAAACAGGACATAATTGGCACTTAGCCACATATACTACATTTTGGCCATTGCAGTTGAAATGTCCATCAATATATAACAAGGTACTATTCAATCTATACTGTTCTGTAGTTTCTAAAATATGTGAGCAAAAAGAACACATATTGCATTTAAAATTGCCCTTTATTCTATGTTGGTATCCACCCAGACTATAAGTGCCAGCTTCCAGTATATTTTTCAGGGATCGATCCTTCTTAAATACCAACATACCACCTTAGGCAGGGACCCCACCATATTTCCTATATTATTATCACTTCTCAAGATTTCCCAATTCTTGAGAATAATATCCACAACCTCAGGCACATCCAAATTAAAGGTGGTAATGAAGCTAGTCGAATAATTATTTACATTCCTAACTTCCCTAGACTGCACACTAAATTTCCATTCCTTTCCATTTGCTAACAAAGTTTGGTAAAATACAGACTCACGTTTAAAAATGATCTCTTGTTGGATTTTATTTAACAAATCTTGGGGATACCTTCTCTATAAAAAGAACTGTTTAATAAATGACATTTCATCCAAAAACTCCTTATCCATAGTAACCATACGAGCAGCCCACACCATCTGCCCTTTAACAATGGATTTGTTATGCTGAACAGGATACCAACTATTAAATTCCAAATAGAAATTAGAGAAGGTTGGTTTGCTATAGATGGTTGCTGTTATTTTTTTTGTCAACTTTATTATGTCAAATCCACATCAAGGTATGTAATATGTGTTTCACTATAATTATAGGTAAACGTCAAAAACTCTTCTGAATTATTCACATATTCAAGAAAAAGTTGGAGTTCAACCTCCATTTCTTCCCATAAGACAAACAAATCATCCAAAAACAGAGTATAGTATAATATTTTACTATAGAAAGGACCATCTATAATGTATACCTACTCCCAATATGACATAACATAGTTCAAAAAAATTGGGGCGCACGCCTCCCCCATTGCCACTCCTGTTATCTATTTGTAGTACTGTCCTTCAAAGTATATAAAATTATTTTTTAGTACCACCTCCATTAACATAACAAACTTGTTTGTCGCATCCTGGTGAAAAAGACCAGTTTTCAAAAGTTGGTTCTCGAACCACGCACATCCTTTTTTGTGCGGAATCACAGAGAATAGATTACACACATCAATGGTGACCATAACAATGTCACCATTGATTTTAACTTTGTTCAAACCTTCCAAATATTGCCAAGAATTGTTTGTAATATATGTGAATATCTTTAATCCCATCAGAAGATGAAAATCACGAAATTTGTTTATGAAGTGGATCTTAGATCTTTTTTTCATCCACTATCGGTCTAAATTTGGGATTGTTAAGTCCTTTATGGATTTTGGGAATGCCAAATATGTTAGAAATCATTGGGAATTTATTTATCATATAGGCATATTCATCCTCTCTAATTTGCCCTTGATATAGCATATCTTCAAGACATAAATCAATTTTTTATATGCTATATGTATCTCGTTAAGGGAAACTTCTTCATAAGTACCATCTGTTAATATAGTATTCATCCCATTCAGAGAGTCACTCCTATCCACAATAACCCCACTGCTTCCTTTATCTGGCTTCATGACAAGAATGTTTAAGTCCTCAGCCAATCCTTTTAGCAAAATTTCTTCCTCACTAGTAAGGTTATAGGCATACTCTTTAAAATTATTCTGTTTACATTTTCACCTAATCTCTTTTTCACAAATGTTTTCATATATTTTAACTTGATTATTCATGGGGGGATTCAAAATACTTGTTTTTTTAAGCCTGTTTACCTGTGTGTCTACATTGGGATCAATATCATTAAACCACACTTTCAGATTAAGCTTACGGGTAAAACACTTAAGTTCAATTAAAGTGCCGGCTATATTTCCCCTCCGACTAGGTACATAGGTGAACCTCTTGGCTAAATGATTAGCATGTTTAACCCCTATATGTTTAGTGGAATAGTTATAGACCTTAAAATCCATGGCATCATTTAGAACTACTTTAGGTTCAAAAATATTTAACATTTCATCTGGTATAAAACCAGCATTGTTAGATACTTCCTGTAAATTTATGTTATCATTTAAATGTACATTAAAAACACTAAACATATAAAAATCATGTTCAATATTACCACTTAAATTGTTAATTATGTCAACATGACTAGTAAAACTATTATCTTCATTCAAGCTTAAAACAACATTGTCATTGACCATTCCACATTTAAAATTTACAGAGCTTGAGGTCACATTAAGTTTATCCCAATTAGCTATATCAACACTAGAATCACTACCATTAGTGATTTCTGTGTTTGCCACCATAGAATAAACTGATAACAATGAATCATTTAAAAAAAGCACAATGTCCTGTATTGTGTTCGCTTCAATACCATCACCATCAAGAAAAGAACTCAACACAGTAGGTGTGTTACCATTACTTAAACAATTAGTTCCATTTAGATTCCGGCCTTCTAAAACATTAGAATCCACTCTGTTTAATACATCTATATCATGAAAAACTTCTAAAATACAGTTACTATTGTCATTAATGACCATGTTATCATAAACAGGACAAAATGTAGTCCACAAAACATCCATTAGTGGTTGTATATCCTTAGCGTTTACACCAAGAGGATGAAACATAGCACCAGCTTGCGGTGCCTCATCAGAGTTGTTATCACCAATTACTTTAGGTGCCAAGTAATTATTAGGTCCCTCTATACATGCACAAAGTGAGTCATTAAAAACACAGGAAGACGGACCATTTAAAACTTCGATAAATATACCAGTGTCACTACTTTCAAAGACTTAAAAAACAAATGGTTCTGCCAGCAATTCCACTTAAAAATACTTGAAACTTGAAAACTTTAATAAAATATACGATGATAAGATAAAATAAAATAAACACACTGACTCATAAATTGGATAAGTGCTTTTAGTATAATAGAAAATAAAATAAAACGGGCTGACCACAGCTGTACAAACTTCCAAATTCCAAATTCCAGATTCCACAAGGACAAAGCTTTAATAGGACAACAAGAGTAAGCGCTTTCACAATCCAACAACTGATCGCTTCTTCAGACTCAATTAAAACATACATCAAAGCTATGAATTTAAAAACCAAGTGCATCCAATCAGAGGACTAATGCTCTGTGACATCATATAACACATTTAAAAAAATACATACATAGTATAATAACAATATATATAAAAAGTATCTGAATAGACATCCTAGTGTTGTGTTCTACAATCAGCATAAAAGTTGACCTCAATGGTGAAGGCTAGAGTGGGATGTTTATAAACAGATTTATTGTATAGATAATTACAGGCCATGCAGTTTCTACAGGGAAAGGTCCCTATTCTTTGTGATAATACTGGTTGCATTAAGGAACTTGATTTATAGCAAAGCTGTCTTTTTAGAGATTTCTTATTTATGAATGAAAACTTAGGTTTATCTTCAAAAACCTTATGAAACTCTGGCACTGAGTGCAAAATATTCCAATTATTTTCAATAATGCCACAGAATCTCCTAATATCGCTTGAATAAGTTACTGGAAATCTAACCTTCATGATATTACCATAGCTGATAATATACAGGGCTATGATAAAAGATTACAGAATACAAAAATGAAGAAATTACAATGTGATCTTAATGACTTTCAACGCAAAGAAGTCTTTTCATGGCCCAGGAGAACATTCTCTAATACTGAGAACTTAGAGAAAATACTGTTTCATCTAATGCCTCCAATACATCTGATCAAAGTGGTGCTGTCTCTTTAATTAGAGACTCTAGAAATATTATTGATGTCAGCACTAGGCAAGAATGTGTAGAACCTCCTACTCCTGAAAATGGTGCCAGTATGAATGAGGTTTTATCATCGGCTCAAATAAGTATGAATGTAGGTGAGGGTAATAGAAATAATGAAGCTGTTTCTACTTCACAGACTTTTTTAGAATTGAAAGACACAACACAAACTTCCATTCTTCCTTTTGTGTTGAAAAAAGCGCTACCGATAAGGGAGAGATCGAACAGCAGGAATCGGAAAGGCAGGGTACGACAGCAGAAAGAATGAGGAATACACTTCAATACAATGACCACACGGAGCAAGGACCCCAAGACCTGGTAATTAATTTATCAAGTCTTCAATTAACTGCTGCACAGGTATCCCTTTTAAACAAGGGCTCAAGTTTTATTCCAGCACAGAAAACATTACTGACAGACATACTGAAAGAATTGAAAATGTTTTTTTCGTACGTTAACTCTTAAGACAATATTTAAGGATATTGGATCTGCTCAACTGAATGTGTTTAAACAGCCTAGTGTATTTGTACCTAAACCACATCCAGTTATAGAAACTTTTAATAATGTCTGTGAAAATGAGATTAGAGCTATGTTTGCCCAAGACAGTTTACCCGCATTTTATAACTTAACTAAGTCAGAAACTGAAGCACTAATACAATTAAAGGTGTCCCAAAGCATTGAAATAAGGCCAGCGGATAAAGGGGGCAGTATAGTGGTAATGGATAAGGCATTTTATATTCAGAAAATGATGGAACTTTTGAATGATGTAGAGACCTATCTGTCTTTAAATGAATGACAAGTAAAAGGTATTATAAACAGAGTATCTGTTTTTATTTTTGACCTTCTAGTTACTAAACAAATCTCTGAAGAACTTTTTGATTATTTTCAATTAGAACACCCCACTGTACCTGTCATCTACGGACTACCAAAGGTACATAAGCATGTAAGTCATCCCCCCATGAAACCTACAGTCTCAAATAAAGGATGGGTCACAGAAGCTGCTTCCATCTATGTTGAAAAATGCTTACATCCGATATTAGCTTTGTGTGATACTGTGCTCAGGGACACCAAAGCATTTTTGAGAGTATTATATAGTAGAGTGTCTACTCTGGATGTAGAATATATTTTTGTGACCATGGATATTACTTCCTTATTCACAGTAATACCAAACTACTGGGGCATCAAAAGAATACGTGATATATTGAATGAAAAACAAGTATATAATAGTGCCAAAATTAATTTGATCTGTGAATTATTGGATATTGTATTGGAGAATAATGTCTTTATATTCAATGAGAAATTTTATCTACAGAAAGTTGGCGTAGCAATTGGGTACGGCGTGCGCAAATAGCTACGCCAACTTAGTATTGGTAGCATGGGAAAATGAATTTGTATTTAATAGAAATATGTATGCAGTGAAAATTTTGTGGTACACACGGTTTGTAGATGATGTTTTTTTGTTGTGGGGGGGTACTATTGAAGAACTCCAATGTTTGATAGATTATTTACATAGTACAACAGAATTCCTTAGATTTATATATAAACATTCTCATGAAGTTATTGAATTTTTGGATGTCTCTGTTAGGAAGACACATTTAAATGAGATAGTGACAGAAATGTACAGGAAACCAACACACAAAAATATCTTTTTGCATAAGGCGAGTATGCATCCTACACATGTACATAAGAATGTCATAAAAGGACAGTTCATGAGAGCCAGTCGATTACATAATTCTAATGAAGGTATAAATGTTACAGTTACAACTTTGATGAAGGAGTTTAAAGACAGAGGCTATAATAATAGAGACATCAATAGTAGCATTAAAAATGTGAATGAGAAACAAGCAAATAGATGTAAACCCTTCTTCTCAGAAACAGTTGAAGAAGAGAATAATATACAAGGTGGTAATATCATGAAAGTTAGATTTCCAGTAACTTATTCAAGTGATATTAGGAGATTCTGTAGCATTATTGAAAAGAATTGGAATATTTTGCACTCAGTGCCAGAGTTACATACTGTTTTAGAAGATAAACCTAAATTTTCATTCATAAATAAGAAATCTCTAAAAAGACAGCTTTGCTATAAATCAAGTTCCTTAAAGCAACCAGTATTATTACAAAGAATAGGGACCTTTCCCTGTAGAAACTGCATGGCCTGTAATTATCTATACAATAAATCTGTTTATAAACATCCCACTCTAGCCTTCACCATTGAGGTAAACTTTTATGCTGACTGAAGAACACATCACTTAGTTTATTTTAGTTTTTGCACTAGATGTTCTGTATTTTATATAGGCAAAACTGATAGATGCCTTAAAAAATGTGTGCTCGAACACTTGAGAGATATAACAAATAAGAAAGAAACTAGTGCTTTGGCTAAACACATAAAGGCAAAAAATTTGCAACACATTTTTAACTTCATGGTTATAGAAATAATTAGTAAAAACAATAGAGGAGGGGACATTAAGAATAAAGTGGAGGAGGGAGAACAGAACTGGATTCTGCAACTTCAAGCAGATAAACCCCCTGGATTAAATAGTGTGGTCTCTCTAAAACCATTTTTGAAATCCAGACCTTTAAAACATTGAATAGTCTTATTTCACTAATTTTAAATGTGATGAATATATTTTTTTAAACTAGGATGTCTATTCAGATACTTTTTATATATATTGTTATTATACTATGTATGTATTTTTTTAAATGTGTCTTATAATGTCACAGAGCATTAGTCCTATGATTGGATGCACTTGGTTTTTAAATTCGTAGCTTTGATGTATGTTTTAATTGAGTCTGAAGAAGCGATCAGTTGTTGGATCGCGAAAGCGCTTACATTTGTTGTCCTAATTAAGCTTTGTCCTTGTGGAATCTGGAATTTGGAATTTGGAAGTTTGTACAGCCATGGTCAGCCTGTTTTGTTTTATTTTCTACTGTTGCTCTGAGGTGTAAACCGGGCGTTTATCCAGTCTTTGGACCTTTTTCTCTTTCGCTTTTAGTATAATACCTTTTTCAAATCCTAAATGTTTGCCAGTGAAACTTCCTCTTAAATATCTTAATTTCCTAGTGATCACTCACTTAGATGCATTTAGTAACCATAGCAGCTTACACACCCTTTTAATTATGTCATTGTGAGTGCTGAAGAGCTTTCCCTTTTAGTGCAGATTTTAAAGGGACAAATGCATTCAGACCTGGTGACTGATCTGATTGCAAATTCATTATCCACTTTATCTCTTCAACTTCTGTTCGGTTTACTAAATCCCCACCTCTTGGTGTTTTATGAAGCCTAGTTAGTGCCATGAACTTAAAAGAATGACTGTCATTTATACTAATATGCATATAAAGTGCATTGCTGGTAACTTTTTTTCTTATGTCAGATAAGTGCTTTAGGATACATTCCTGAGCATTTGATTAGTTTTCCCTATGTAGTATGCCTTGCAATGACTGCAAGTTGCCATATAGATAATGTTCTTACTCTGACAATTTGCAAATCCTTCAAACTTATAGTTCCTCTTAGTCAGGGGAAGTGTAAAAGTATTTGAGATGTTTATATGAGAGCATGCCTTGCAACTTTCACATCTGAATGTACCAACTCTCCTGTTCATCTGAAAACTCCTGTCTTCAGAAAAATAATCAATTTCTGTTTTTATAACATAATAGTCTTTTTAAGTTTTTCCTGTTCTTAAAAATAAAAGCTGGGTTGATCTCCAACAATTTCCCTAATTTTGTTGTCAGATGTTAGCACTGGCCAAAATTTTCTGATGGTATTACGAATAGCAAAATTGTCAGTACTATATGTCAACTGGCATCTCAGATTGGAATTTACCTCCTTTTGCTTAATCTTAACTGTTTCACCTTAGTCCGAAAAATAGGGACTTCCCCTCTGAGAGCTTAGTTACAAGGTAGTTGCTTCACTGATCATTGTCTCTTTGACTTTGTATCCTCTCTTATTAAAGTCATTGATAAGTTTAATTTGCTCCTCCCTATAATCCTCATCCCTTGTGCAGAGCTTGGACACTCTAGTTAGTTGGTTAGACACTATGTTGTCAAGAACATGCCTGGGATGCATGCTAGTATTGTGTAGTAAATGATTGTGCCATACAGATTTCCTATACATTCTAGTATTAATGCTTCCTGTGTCATCTAACATTGACTTAACATCCAAGAATTCTATCTCTGTACTAGAAGATGTCACTTCTAACTTGAAAAATTAAGTTGTGTTTGTCAAAAAGTGTATAAAATGTTCCAAGGAGGTTAAATTGCCATCCCATAAGAGAAAGGCATCATCCACAAATTGATTATAGAAAATTATGTTTCTATTCCATTTGTTGTTAATATCCACTTTCCATAGCTCTTCCCATCTTGCCAGGACCAGATTGGCATAACTATTTGCGCATGGAGTTCCCATCACTATCCCCGACTTCTGCCAGTAGTAAGTACTACCATACAGAAACACATTGTTATATAAGACCAATTCCAAGAGACTACATAGTAAATGGATATCATTGGCTGCTTTGTGCTTCACACCAAAGTCTCTGATCACTTCGATCACCAAATCATTGGGTATGGACGTGAACAAACTGTTCACATCCATAGTTACCAATAATAAATTCTTACAAGTATTCATCTGTTGCATTTTCTTGTAAAGTCTACTTAAGAACTCAGCCGAGTCCTTGATCACTGCAAGTGCGTGAGGTAGCAATTTCTTTAACTCCCCTTCTATAAAAACAGAAAGGGGTTAATTCAGTTATCCATACTTTTCCTGAAATGACTGGTTGCATCGGAGGGTCATGTAGATTCTTATGCACCTCTGGTATTCCATTGATGCTAGGTATAGCAGGATGACATACTTCAAAAAAATCAAACAGCTCTTTGCTTATTGATCTATTCATGAGCTTGTCATAAAGCGCATCTTGTACACTATGAATATTGGTGTTCAATTCTCTTTTATCAATCCTCCTGTAGGTGGCTATATCCGCTAGCATCTCCTTCATCTTGGTATTGTAGAACGACATATCCATAACTATAACTGCCCCTCCTTTGTCAGCTTGTTTAATCATGATGTCCTTCATATTCTGTAGTTCAGATAGTGCTCTCTTCTCATTTAGAGTTAAGTTGTGGAAATGTTTACTTCCCTTTTGCTGTCTATATTCAGCCACTTCATTTTCACATAATCACATGAAGGCATCTACAGCCGAATGACATACAGAGACAAACGTACTTGGTCTCCTATATCCAATTCTAGTTTTTGAGATTCCTCTTTGTTTATATTGCCAAAGAGATGTCTTAGAGCCACATTTCTCCCAAAATATTTTAGATCTAGGATAAATTCACTCATTGGTGAATGCAAGGAGGGTATGAAACTCATTCCTTTCTCTAATAGTCGAGTCTGATCTCTTGTTCATACAATATTCGATATATTAAATACAAGGGAATTATTTATTCCTGAAACTTCTGATTCTTCCTCTCCCTGCTCTGGGGTCATACTTCTCTCGGGGTGTTGTTCTGCAACAAAAAAGGAAGCTGTTGGTAAAGTGGTAAATGTACCACCCCATCTTTGGGTTTAGTAGCATTCTGTATATCCAGATTCTTTTTATTATTCAAAATGGATATATTTTCTTCACCCTGCTCAGATAGTTCTTCTATGCTCTCAGTATTGATTATCGAGCTAACATTAGTCTCCAGAGCAATCGGACTGCCGGACTGCAGCCCCCTCAGCAAAAAAAAAGAAAAAAGTACTTTTTTAGTTTAATTATTTTTTTTTTTTACTGTCTCAGACAGTTCTGTTGACTTAGTTACTCGTCTTTCAAGTTCCTGCCTCGGTGAGTACGAGCATGTGCACTTTGACCACTTTGGGTTTCGGCGGTTTTAAATAAAGACGTTTGTTTTTTTCTATTTGTTTCTGCTACAGCCCAGAGAGCAAATTAAGGCATCAGTGTGATGCCCAGCAGTCTATGCGGTTTGGAAATGCATAGAATTGGAAGGGGTTCGGACTGCCACGTCCGCAGGCACGTACATGACGTGCTTGGCTAAATGGCTGCTGATTGGTTGTCGCTCTCTTCCTGGGCTTTATGTGCTGGGAAAAGAGCGAGAACCAAACAGTTGCAGCCAGTTTCAGTTGTGGACTGACTCGTGAGTCAAGTGAATTCTTGATCTTGATTTCTATTTTTTGGCGGCCTATATTTCGTTAGCTAATAGCTGTGCTGGGTGTTAGCAGCTGAAGAAGAAGTAGTAGAAGAGTACAGAGAGTTTTCTTCTTGGTGGTGGTATGTATAGTCATTAAATGATGACAGGTATATGGGTTTCAGACATTGTATCCTTCATATAATGCTTACTAATCCAAAACTTTTTTAATCTAGTAACTTTCTAAGCATATAAGAGAAGCATTTAAGATCTGTTTTTAATTTTGGGGCTAAGAAGTTGACAAAGCAGAGGGAGTTGCAGTGAATTCCACCATATAGTTGTCACAGGCGGTATGCTGCTCTTAATTATGACAGACTTTTGAGCTACAGAGTTCATGTTCTTCAGAAAAATGTCTTCTAATGTAAAACTTGTTTTTCTGATAACTAACTACATAACAGAGGAAGAATATTTCAAATTTGTCACAGATGATGGATCTTTGCCCCCTTAATTGTTGTCTTTCTTTCCCTGGTTGCTGTGCTAAGTGGTCGAGAGCTGTGGCTGCAGTTCTTTTTTGGTGAATCGTGTGTTAGGGGCAAAATACAGTGATTAACCTGCCCCATCTACGTGATCTACATTGCTATGGATTCTTGTTTTTAATCACTTTTGGTGAATACCCCCTAAATACAGGCAATCACCAGAAGTGGTTATCTGTTTGGGAAAACAGTCAGTGGATGAAAGCAAAGGACTGCTAGAATGATGCAGTGATTATTGTAGCTTGGTTGGGGGTACATTTGTGGTGACTTCTTCTTTTTTTTTTTTTTTTTCATTTTTTTCTGGAAGAAATCTAGAAGAGCTGTGGGCAGTGGTAACGGTACACATTTCCCACAGCATCATACACTTATATCTTTTTTTTTTTTAATTTTTACAGAAGTCATCATGGGGTGTGATGTGCCCTATCTTGCAAATGAAGAAGACTACTGTGGCTCTTATTTATGCCCAGTAGTGGCATGTCAGGTGGATTACTTTGGCTATTTCACTACTTTTGGGAACCACACAAGAGATGATTGTCACTTCTCATTGGTGACTGATATGGTTTGTTGTGGGGACAGTATTTGTCAAAGGGCAATACAGCTATTATGTTTCTGCCAGTCAGATATAATGTATCACAGCAGAAAGGTGAGATACATTTCTGGCCCATTATTTTATCTAAGGTGCACAGTATTACAACTGGTTGTAAAGGTGTGTGTGTGTAAAATGCCCCAGTTACTATATACTGGTGGCTAGAGATACTCAGGCTTGAACCGTGTACCTTGTATGCAGGTGTCAAGGACCTGAATTCCCTACCCACCACTATTTGTAAAAAAAATTGCAGATTTTTGCCTCATATTTGATCTGATCTGTTCCTCATAATATCTGTGGTTTCTAAGTATGGCAATGCTTGATAGTTGATGGTGCAGTGGTAGCATTGTTGCTTTACAGTTGCAGGTTCTTGGGGTGAATTCTTGGCTGGGGTGCCTTCTGTGTGGGGTCTGCATCTTTTCCCTGTGTTTGTGTGTTGCTTTTGTGTCCTCCCATGTTATAAAGACATGTCTGCATTATTTCTTCCTGGGCCTCTGCTGAAAATTGTTTTTTTTGTTCCAAGTCAGATTGTCCTGATTAACAAATGTTAAATAAAATTGACAGGCATTTGAATTTCAGACTTCCGGTTGCTGAATGTTTAATTCCTTGCATATTTGATGGTGCAGTGGTAGCATTGTTACCTCACAGCTGTAAGTTTTCTGGTTTGATTCTTGGCTGGGGTGCCTTCTGTGTGGAGTCTGCATCTCATCCCTGTGTTTGTGTGGATTTTCTCTGGTATCCTTCCAAATCTGGAGCATTTCTCCCCGGGCCTCCGCTGAAAACAGGCTCTGTGGAACCTAGTCAGACTTTCCCTGTCAACAAATGTTAAATAAAAATAAAACAAATTTTACAAAGGCATGTGTCTGCAGTATTTCTCCCTGGGCCTCTGCTGAAAATTGTTTTTGTTCCATCAGAAGTAAAATTGACAGGCATTTGAATTTCAGAATTCATATTCTTCAGAAAATACATAGTAACACAACCTTTTATTCTAGCAATTTTCTATGTTTATAAGATGAATATTTGAAATTTGTCCTTATTTTTGGGACTGTATTACCCCATTATTGGCTTTGTCCAGGTTTTTTGTGCTAAGGTTGACAACTATGGCAAGAACTGAATATGTCTGAGGGCTGTATTCCCTCATTACTGGGTTTGTCCAGGTGTTTTGTGCTAAGAGGTTGACAGCTATGGTGAGAACTGAATTCATTAAATGATAGCCATTTAAGTTTCAGTCTTCCTCTCTTTCACAAAGCAGCTGATTTGGTGTAGTGGTATGTTGCTCTGACTGTTTTGCACATGGACCTTGGCAGTAAAATGTATGGAGGTAACACAGCATTTTTCTTTCACAAAGCAGGTGACTTTGGCATAGTGGTATGTTGCTCTGACTGTTTTGCACAGGGACCTTGGCAGTAAAATGTATGGTGGTAACACAGCATTTTATTCTAGCAACTTTCCAATATTATACAAGCAATGTTTAATGTGTCCCTGGTTTTTGGCCTTTTGACCCCCCCCCCCCAATAAATTTGGCTTTTTCCAGATTTCTTGTGCTGTGAAGTTGAGATGCAGTTGAGTATTGAGTAGATTTTACAAGGAGCTGAGAGCTGCAGGGGAAGAGAAATTTAGTGCTGCTTATGCTAAGTCAGCTTGCATTGTTAATAGCACAACAGGTTGTGTACTTGCTTTTGATGCAGAAGGTTGTTGGTTCTACTCCCACAAGGGGTGAATGCTGCCGTACTGAAAAAGTTAAGATGCTAACTATGAGCCTGTTATCAGTTTGCCATCCATTTCCTATTGCAATATTACTAGCTTATCATTTTTAATGTAATATCAGCAATTTATTCCTCAGGCATTAGACACTTTATTTTTCGATGAAACCATGAAATATAAAGGGGTTTGCTAGCAGCAACCTCTTCATTAGTTACAGATTTATTTAATGTGGAATTATTTAGATGACTTTTTTACTTCATCAGAGATTGTGCATATTTACTGATAATGGTGGACTGTAGAATTGTGCATATTTACTGATAATGGTGGACTGTAGAAGTTTGAGCAGACTTTTATGATAGAAATGTTCTGAATTGGGCAGTTTTGTCATTATTGGTGCATGCATTTTGTTTCATTGTTTACTGGAAAATTGTTCAAAACAATAGGAAGGTCTATCAAAGAGCACATGTATGTTTCATATCCTAGAGGCCTATGATTTTAAAACAGCCCAGAATTAATCTTTATCTGCCACTGGTAAAATGTATTTTCTATGAATGTGGGTTTCAATGCTGTTTCAATGAATGTGAGTTTCAAGGGCAGAGAAGTTTTAATGGTAAGTTTCTTTAGCAGATGTCTTAATGTTTGTGCTGTAAAATGCAAAATAAAACTTTCAAATGAAGTCCAAATCATCATAGAAGTAAATCAGTATGCACATTAGTGTTTATGGTAAATGGAGTGAAATAGCCAATTAATGGATCATTGGAATGGCTGCAGGGGGAGGCTCCATTCGACCATGATTTTGTGATGGGGAAGGGTGGCAAACTTAGACAGCCCCAGCTGAACTACACCTCCCAACTGTCCAGATTTTCAAAGAATGAATAGATTTTTGCTTCTTATTTTTGGTTTGTTCCTCATAAAATTTGTGTTTTTTTGGCAAATCATTTAGGAATGAAGTCACTAAATAATGACACACTGAGTTTCAGACTTCATAACCTTCAGAAAAATGCATGCTAAAATAAGACCTATTGTTCTATCAACTGTCTCAGATTATACAAGAGCAATTTTTAGTACTGTTTATATGTTCCCCCAATATATTTGGCCTTGTCCAGATTTATTGCATTAACAGGTTGAGAGGTACATGCAAATAAATTGCTTTATAGAATTAGGCATAGCCAAACCTCTCAACTGTCCCTGATTTTTGGCTCAAAATGTTGCTCTTCCCCTAATAATCCCTCTGCAAAATAGCAATTTTGGAAGAAAACATGGAGGGCTTACAATTAATAAATAACTAATAATCAGTTATAGATTACTTTTATTTCAGAAATACTTGTGGATTCTTTTATTTTGTCAGCTGCTCAAGTCAGCAGTACTAATATTAAAGTGTCCATTCTTTGACAGGTTCCCAGCTGTATTGTGTGGCTATTTTATATTTTTACATCACATTTTTGGTCCATTTTTCATAAAATTGTGTTTTTTGGCAAATTCGTGACAAATCATTAAAAACTGAAGTTAGAAAATGACAGACATTTGGGTTTCAGATTTCATACCATTCAGAAAATTCATACTAATGCAAGACCTATTCTATTATCTTTCTAAGTTTATAAGAGCAATATTTTAAAAATTGTCCTTATTTTTGGACCTTTGTCCCACTTCTTTGTATGGCTTTTTTCCAGATTTCTTGCTCTGAGGTTGAGAGGTATGACAAATGTGTCAGGGTCATCACAGTCAGCCAGAGACATTTCACATTGTGACATACTTGTTGCACCCCACTCCCCCATGTAGTGACTCTGGATGTGTCGAAGCAAGGCAAGGAGTAGTTATTAAGTGTAAATGTACAGAGTATCCCCCCCATCCAAGGTAGACACAAGTACTAGAGTGGCTTTTCATCTGTCCTTGATTTTTGCAGAATGGTCTGGTTTCTGTCATATTTTTTGTACTGTTGATTTATGCTTATTACTCAAAGTCCCTGTTGCTCTGTGTTTAAGTAGCAATACTTTAATGACCATCAGGTAATCTTGGCTGAGATTGTAAGATGCAAGTAAGCTTTAATAAGCATACTGTTAAAGAATTGCCAACATTGAAAGCCTTTCTGTTGTTGCCATGTAGAGAATACTTAACTAGATAATGTATAAGCCTTGGGTATTGAAATGCATATGACAGTATTTGTAATAAAGGACAGGATTACATTATTTTAAGAAGCTAATTACACTTGGAGACTTCCAGTCATCTCTGCAGGCTTTACCCGTAAACTAAACAGAATGCCAGTCGTGTGGTCCATAACCTGTACAGTAATCCTTTTAAGCAATGTATCTTGAGCTTATTTCTTGTTTGCTTTTCATTTTTACTTTGATCATGTTTTCCCCATGAAACAAGTAGATAGTTGTCAGGCAGCAGGTCTTTTTTTGGATAAGGAACATTTTTACAAGTGGGGGCATCAGAGGTTTCTACTTTCAGCATGTTACTTGGTACTTTAGTAAAACTGAATATAAATTATAATTAGAACTGCAGTGCAAGAAGTGGTTTGAGTTGAGTGCTGCTTGTTTTTCTTATACTTGATTTTGACTGGCATTCCATTAATGTATTTAAAAAAGTAATTTATTTTTTCATGCCTCACAACCTTTTTGTTTCCATCTAGATATTAAAAAGCTGTCATGCAGCCAATGCATTGAAATATTTTTATTCTTCTACACTTCATTTTGTCTTGATTGGACTCTCATAATGACGGTTTGGCACCCACGGCACTATATTTAGTTAGTTTTTGTGGTTTTGAGCATGGCTCCTCCCCTTTCTAGTTGGCTGCACCCCTTCCCATTGACCCCACCCATTCAGCTGTCTCCTGCAGTCCCCCTTTGATTTAAAGTCACCAGCTGCCACTGGTATCACAGCTACATGTATTCTTGAAACCTCTCTGTTGTTTTGCCTGGGTGTAATATGCACTTCTGCTTCTACTACAATTCTTCTTGGTTTCATAAACAGGACAAAATGTAGTCCACAAAACATCCATTGGTGGTTTTATATCCTTAGAGTTTACACCAAGAGGACGAAACATAGCACCAGCTCGCGGTGCCTCATCAGAGTTGTTATCACCAATTACTTAGGGTGCCAAGTCATTAATAGGTCCCTCTATACATGCACAAAGTGAGTCATTAAAAGCACAGGAAGATGGACCATTTAAAACTTTGATAAATATACCAGTGTCACTACTTTTAAAGACTTGTCTGTTCATATTACTGCAAAGTTCAGTGGTTAAAACGGGTACAGAATCTTTTATATCAGCCTCAGAACATACAGAAAATGAGGCATTCATATTTCGAAAAGTTGAAACATTAAACATTTTATTAGCTGTACCTAATTTAGCATTTTCCAAGGTTTTTTCTATGTTTGTGCCCATTAATAACTTTACTAATGTCATTATAAACACTTACATGTCTTAATAATGGAACTCGCCTTCTTAGCTAATTATTCTGCCACCGGCTCCTACTCCTGGTTTTTGGCCTTGCACCTTGGTCAACAAAATCCCTGTAGTTGCTCCCCAAGTGCATGCGAGATGTGATTTTGGGTGCTAATTACCTGTCATTTTCCTGAGATCTTTGAGAAGACATGGCAGGTAATGGTCATGGTATTGCTGTTTCTAGAGAAGGGAGGTGGTATCAGGATGAGTCAAATTTTTTTTGCCGGAGTCCTTGTTAAACATTATACTTTAAGATTTCTGCAGAGTAACTATACTGGGTCACAACACAAGGCTGAGGGTGAGTCTTGATATATCTTAGCCACGGGTGTCACATGTGAAACTTGCATCCCATGCACAGGTGAACAATGCTGTCACCATTATAGTTACGTTATCTGGACCTCCTTAGCTAATGAGTGAAATATTATGGGACCCACAACACACTTCTGTTGTGTAAGCATATTGGTCCATAACCAGGCAACACACTACCATGACTTGACAACTCAGACAAGTGTTCATTATTTTTTTTTATTTTTTTCTTGTATGTGCACTTCTGGAAATTGAATAAAATTTGTAGGCATATCAAGAGAGACTGCAACCACTCAGAGAGGCACAGGGTAAGTATAGGTTCAGGTATGACTTATTATCATTTCATGATAGCAAATTATCTGGGCATCATTCTGTAACTGCTTATCAGAGTAAAGCATGATTATTCATACTCTACATCTACATGCAACATTGCAGCAGTCAATAGTTAGGCATACATAAATGTCTTTGGGTATGTCAAAACCTAAAAACAAAAATTACTCTGTATGACTTAATATTTACTATTGTGTAATCAGAAGGTTGGAGTAACACGCACTCAGTTCACATACACATTTCATGACATCATACCTCTCAATCTCTTAGCACAAGAAATCTGGACAAAGCTTAAATTAATGTGGTGACAAAGGCCCATCAATAGGGACAGATTTTAAATATTGCATTTTTAAATGCAGAAAGTTGCTATAATAACATGATTTGTGCTGGCATGCATTTTCTGATGGATATGAAGTCTGAAACTCAAATGTATGTCATTACTTATTGACTTCTATCCTCAGTGATTTGTCTGAAAAACAAACATTTTATGAGAAACAGACCAGAAATATGAGCCACAAATCTGGACAATCTGTGAAAATCTGGACAGTTGACAGGTATGAATAACATGCTCGGCATAAACAAGCTTTCCTATACTCAACAGTGAAACCCATGAAGACTTACTTTTAGTGTAACAGAAATGTATGTCCTCACAATCATATCTGGATATGAAAATTCTAAAAATTAATATGGAATATGTAGCAACTTGGATAATTAGAACTGCTTCATATTTTTTCTTGTCTCAACCCCCCATCCCACCCCAACTCTTTCTCTGTCTCTCTGTCTTTTTTCTTATATTGTTACATTTAAACTGTTATTCTTGTTGCAGTATAATCTCCAGCAGGGGGATCTAGAATTGCCATAGTGGTTCAAACTACCATACCACCACAAGTGGCTGCAATGACACCCTGATCGACCGCACAGACACCCAGCAGTTCTGAGTCAGAAACATTCAGTTTCCTCCACAACTTCTGCACAACCTGCAACACCTGCATTAGGTAACCCCACCCCAACAGCTAGTGAAGTGGTACCCACCATTATGTCACACTACAGGAACTGACAGGGATGGTGGAGGAGATTATGGAGTGGGGCCTCTGCCTGCATAAGCTGTATGGAAAGGATCTTGGAGTAAATCTCCAAATTGCTGCCCAGTAGGCACTATCATAGGTATCTGGGACAAGAGACAGTGGTGACAGCTCTGGGAGTGAGAACTCTATTCCAAATGTATACACACTGGATGGAGGTGCACCTCTTCAGCCCCATGTCTATCCCCAGTCATGGTGTCCCTAACCTCTTCTGTCTGTCACCATCCCTGTTTATCTTGAATGTCCTGTGTGTCTGTGCCTGCAACCTACCCAACATACCTACCCCTCTTATTCCTAAACACCATCTCCCACATTCCTCTATCTTAAAAAAAAAAAAAAAGTAAAAGACTACCTGTCCCACAAGAAAAATTCATCCCATACATTGCACTTCACTTTGCATGTGTGTGTATGACACACCAGATTTGGTCCATTTGGTCAAACAACATTATTACATTGTTGCTACACATTTTTTATGATGTAATTATCCAGATTTCCCACTTTCCTTGCAAAAATACAATGTTAGCTTGTGAATCAGTGGAAAGCTATAGTGCATCCCCACTGCCATCCTGCTTATAGGTTCATAGGTTCATAGGCTGGTACTAGGGACTATCAGCCCTAGGGCCTATACAAGCATAGCCATAACAATTCTCTGGCTATTTGTTCCCACAATATTTACTTCCCTGGACCCCTGTCTAGCATGGCAACTGATGTGATCCCCGGGGTAAATTTCCTATCTCCCATCCAGTCTTCAAGCTTCCTTTTGAAGAGGGCCAAAGAGGTGCTCTGATTGACATGTATGGGCAGTCTATTACAGAGTATGGAGAGTCTCTGGGTCAGGAACCTATCCCTCCAGCATGTTTTGTTCATTTTAAAGACAAGGCTTAGGTCCCTGGAGCATGTGGCTCTGATGGATTGGGATTTCTTTAAGTGAAGCATGTGCCAGCTAATCGCCCTTAACATCCACATCCCACCCCCACCCCGCAGTAAGGAAACCTCCATAAAAAAATTCTCCAAAGCCAACTTCATGCTACTCAAGTCAGACGTGACAAACTTCATGACACCCATGCAGACGGGAATTGAAAGTTCAACTGCTGAATCCTACACTAAGGCACTGTACGAGCACATCCACCCATGCATGAATCGTGCCATCCCAAATAGAACCAAGATGCTCTCATCCAAAAAAAGGAAGCCAGTCTGATGGGCCCCTGCCATAAACAAACTTTACAACAAAAGGAAGAAACAGTTGCAGAAAAGAGGAAAATCCCAGGATGCAAAAAACTCTCTTACCAGCCTCAGTAAGAAGCTGAGATCCCTCATAAAATCCTCCAAAGCAAGTTACGAAAATAAAATTGCCAAAGATTCCAAAGACAACCGCAAGGCATTCTATAACTATGTCAAGAATCTAAATGGCAATGCTCAGATCTGCTCTGAGCTAAAACAGAATGGCATTAAATATACTGATCCCAAGGATATTGCCAATATCCTGGCAGATCAATTCAGTGCCAACTTCACCCCCCCATCACCCCTTAAATGGCCCATCTCAATACTGGAAGATTGCCAAATTCCCGTAATAACAGCCACACAGGTAAAAAACGCACTCTCCAAAGCTAAGAATACAGCATCCATGGGACCAGATGACATCCCGGGCTGTGTACTACATGAACTACAATATGAACTGGCACCTCACCTAAGTGTCATGTTTAATCATAGCCTCACCTCAGGTTTCATGCCCACTGAGTGGCGCAGAGCTACAGTTATCCAACTCCACAAGGGGGGATCCACCTTGGATCCCAGAAACTACCGTCCCGTCAGTCTGACAAGCCTTATCTGCAAGGCCATGGAGTGTATTATCATGGAACTTATAAACAAAGACATTGGCAACCTTCAAACACTGGACCCCACCCAGTTTGGGTTCGTGAAAGGCCGATCTTGTCTCCAGAACCTGATTGACTTCTTCGAATCAGTCTCCAGAGCCATGGAAAAGGGTAAAGTGGTCCACACAGCCTATCTAGACCTTGCCAAGGCCTTTAACACCACCCCGCACTCTGGAATCATAGATAAACTTACTAAGCTGGGCATTAATCCCTATGTCACCCAATGGGGTACTAACTGACTTACTGATAGAACCCGCACTGTAAAAGTAGCCGACTCCAAATCCAGCTCCAGACAAGTAACAAGTGGAGTACCTCAGGGTTCAGTCCTGGGACCGGTCTTGTTTGGCATCTACTTCTCTGAAGTACAGGCCAACACTAAAGGACTCTGGCTGACAAAGTTCGCAGATGACTGCAAACTGGGAGCCATTATTGAATCTCCAAATGATGTGGCTACTCTACAAAAGGGCCTTACAGAAACAGCTGCTTGGTGCCAGAGCCATGGGCTCAAGCTCAATGCCAAGAAATGTATAGTTATCCCCTTTGGGAAAAAACATGTATCCGTGAATTACTATATAGGTGGCAGTACACTAAACACCGAAAGTGTGATAAGAGACTTAGGGACACAGGTGGACAGTGGTCTCATGATGGATCTAATGAGGGATGAGTACAGTGGGACAATGACCTCCTTTTTTCTGGATGAAAAGCCCTTAGTGATGAGGTGTGCCACATAGAAGGATTTCCTGACTGTTGTGGCAATGTGGCTATCGAAGGTGAGACCACTGTCCACCTGTGTTCCTAAGTCTCTTATCACACTTTTGTTTAGTGTACTGCCACCTATGTGGTAATTCATGGGTATATAGTTTTTCCCAACGGGAATAACTATACACTTCTTGGCATTGAACTTGAGCCCATGGCTCTGGCACCAAACATCTGTTTCTATAAGGCCCTTTTGTAAAATATTCACATCATTTGGGGATTCAATAATGGCTCCCAGTTTGCAGTCATCTGCAAACTTTGTTAGCCAGACTCCCTCACTGTTGGCCTGTACTTCAGAGAAGTAGATGCCAAACAAGAGTGGACCCAAGACTGAACCCTGAGGTACTCGACTTGTCACTTCTCTGGAGCTGGATATGGAATCGGCTACTTTTACAGTGTGGGTTCTGTCAGTAAGCCAGTTGGCAACCCATCGAGTGATGTAGGGATTTATGCCCAGATTAGTAAGTTTATCTATGATTCCAGAGTGGGGGATGGTGTCAAAGGCCTTAGCGATGTCCAGATAGGCTGTGTGGACTGCCTTACCCTCATCCACGGCTCTGGAGACTGATTCAAAGAAGTCAATCAGGTTCAGGAGACACAATTGGCCCTTCACAAACCCAAACTGGGTGGGGTCCAGTGTTTGAAGGTTACCGGTTTCTTTGTTTGTAAGTTCCATGACAATACGTTCCATGGCCTTGCAGATCAGGCTCGTCAGACTGATGGGTCTGTAGTTCCCAGGATCCAAGGTAGATCCCCCCTTGTGGAGAGGGATAACTGAAGCTGTGCACCACTCAGTGGGCATGAAGCCTGAGGTGGGGTGATGATTAAACATAATACTTAGGTGAGGTGCCAGTTCATTTTTGTAGTTCATGTAGTGCACAGTCCGGCATGTCGTCTGGTCCCATGGATGCTGTATTCTTAGCTTTAGAGAGTGCGTTTTTTACCTGTGTGGCCATGATTACCAGAATTTGGCAATCTTTCTGTATTGAGATGGGCCCTTTAGGGGGTGAGAGGGGGGTGAAGTTGGCACTGAATCCTTAATACCCACCCCAGTTTCCAACCCCCTGTTTGCTTCCCATTTTTACTACTGTCCTATTAACCCCATTTTAAACCATTAACCTGTTAAATAAACAGATTCACTGACTGCACACAGGGCCAAACATTACCCATTAAGAAAAATCTTGATTTGCTTTCTCAGCATTTGTGAGAAGCTTGGCATCAAGCAATACCGCTACCCATGCTTATGTAAAGACAACTGCTGCTTCCAGTTCTATGGCAAAAAAATGATCAGACTTTGCATTCATCTGCATTTAAATCATGCTGCTATGCTTAGCTCCACTGTGTGACAGACAGCAATACTGACATCACTATGAGATGTCAGTCATTTATATCTATATCTATATATCTCATATATATATATATATATATATATATATATATATATATATATATATATATATATATATATATATATATATAGACACACACACACACACACACACACACACACACACACACACACACACACACACACACACACACACACACAGGTTTGTGGCTTTCATGTACTCTTTTTGGAATATTTCAGTTGTCAATACTGTTGTGAAGTATGATCCACACTTTGTCCATTCCTTCATACATTTGTCATGGTCCCTTTAACTGTGTGATTACTGCTAGCTGCAATGTGCCTTCTGTGGTATGCTTGGGTAATGCACAGGTCTATGGAGTAATGAGTAAGATTGGTGGGCATTTGAATCCAGCAGTGTGTACAAATTTTGAAAAAAAGTTTTCTTTATTGTTACAACACAATTCTTATTGTATCCACTTTCAGTGGTTGTAGGAGCCGTGTGCACAGGTGTTCCTTAATAACTTTCATTTGTCCATAAATTTAAGTATTTGTTTTTCCCAGTATTCCTGCACTGGGAGTTTAATACATGTGACCATGAGAAGTTCTAAACTTTTTTAATTCCATGCCTTTTCCAACAACATGTTTTTCTTTCTGAACATTTTCTGACTGTTTTTCTTTGTTAATGCAAATGACAATTCTGGTGACATTCCACATTAATTAATTCACTCCATGCAATTTGTAACAGTTATAAATATTTTTTTCTGTAAAATCATTGAGGGTTGAAGTTGAAAAATAATGGCAGACATCTGAGTTTCAGACTTCATACTTCAGAAAATTCATGGTAATACAAAACCTGTTATTTTATCAACTTTCTAAGTTTGTAAGAGCAATATTTAAAAAGTGTCCTTGTTGTGGGGCTTTTTTCCCTCCATTATTTATGACTTTGTCCAGATTTCTTGCTCTAAGAGGTTGAGAGGTATGAGTTGTTGTCCATTACATGTACACTCACTCCTAGATCTCAAGTTTTATTTTTGTACACTCCTTTGTTTACATTGTGTACACATATCGGCCAAGACCTACCTTACTTTGATGCACTGTAAACCTGTATTGTGGGATTGAGGTGAGGCTTCTGTTGTGCACCTTGACTTCTTGCATATTTGATTAGCAATGCTGCTCATTGTGTACAGGCAGTCAATTGTATTAGCTCTAGCAAGACATGAAGATAACATTAATATATTTCTATAATAGATAAATGATTTATTGCTGTACTCTTGGTTTGGAGCTATACACAGTCTAACAAAGAGTAGCTCAAAGGCAAATGTCACTGTTTAACACCTAGGATGACTGTTGAGAATGGATCAATTGTATGTTCCCATTAGGAAACACAAATGTAGCACTCTAACTAATATTAGATGTGAATAGTATGTAGGCAGTGGAAATGAATGCATGCTGGCAGCTGCCAATGAGTGTTACTTCTATAAATATATGGTTACATATCATGTCACATAATGGTGTACAGACACAGCTAAAATGTAAGGTCTGCTACACTTCGCATTAGCATCAGTCATTCAATAGACATTTGTTTTACTGCCTGCTCACTGCTTGCATTCACATCATTGGCATGGAAGTATATATTACATATAACCAGAAGAAGTATTTGTCTGAAGACTGTTCTACTGTGAATAGACTGCTATACAGTAATATTTTGGATGAGCTATCATAGTTGTCTATGACTGTAGAGAAATTTATTTTGATAACACCATGATCAGTACAGAAAAATGTAATGGCAACAGAAGATGGTACAGAAGCATTCGGTGGGATTTCCCAGTTCTTTAAACTTAGTATTGAGGAATTTAGGCAAGGCATGACCTCGTTTGCCATCTCTGCAGAGCAGGGGTAATTGGAATAATATTATAATGAATGAAGCTCTCATTGACAGGAACAGTGCAGCAGCAGCAATGTGTGTGTGTGTGTGTGTGTGTGTGTGTGTGTGTGTGTGTGTTGTGTATGTGTGCATGTGTGTGTCTGTCTGTTTGTATGTGATCCCACCAGAGAGTGTACTTGTGGCACTATGTTTGCATGAGTAGCAAACAGCTCAACCATGGCTCTGCAAATGAGGTTTGGACACAAACCAATTTGTGAGGGGACACCTTCAAAGTTTAAGGGGGGTGAGCAAGTGGGGGGTTAGGTGGGGGAGTGTAAGTTTGTGCTGCAGGGGTTAGGCAGGGATTGTACATGTGGTATGGAATAGGGAGATAGGCTTCGGGTAGGGAAGGGTTAATTTATTGAAAATCGTTGGAGAAGTGAGGTAGGCATATGGTGGGGTTTAGAATGTTTTTTGTGTATAGCTGGATTAGAGTTATATTTTTGTGTGAACTAGTTACCCACTCATCCCTCCCACTTTTTCTGGGGTAGGTACGAGTTATGTTCATTTGGGGATCAGTGATTTGGTGGACAAGAGGGGCAGGCTTGTCCCTCTTCCTCTTTCCCTTCTGGTGCTTGGTTGGTGGAAGGGATTTTGAGGGTGTAAGTGAGCGGTTGGATGTTGCTTCCTCTTTTCATGTTCGGATGAATGTAAAGAATTTGAGCTAAAAGTGAGCAGTTGGATGCTGCTTCATGTTAAGAATAAGTGAGCTGGGTAAGGATGCTGCTTATTTGGGGAGGGTGAGCAGAGATATGTTGCCCTGATAAATGTTTAAAAGATGTTTTATGGTTTAAATAAATTAAAACGATGTAATAAAGTTATGATGCATTCACTTAGAATGTTTATGAATTTATAAAGGTCATCAAAGGTCAGTTGGGTGTGTTGTCTTTTATTGAAGTGGAGGGTAACAACTGTTATTTTATAAAATGATTACTTCCATAGTGCAGTGGTGTCTGGCGATGTTTTTTTCTCAACAAAGTTTTCATGAAGCAACAATATCAGTACTGCGGGGACACAAGGTGTATTAATTTTATTGTGTGTGTGGTTAGTGTACACTTGCAGACACATAAACTCTAGCCATGTCACATTGTATCATCTGCAGTTTGCTTGATATTGAATCACAGGTGTTGGACTGCATTCCTATCTGCACATCATGTCTTTGACACTTACAGGTATGCAGTTGTGCATGCAGTTACTCAATGGTATAGTGTGACTTCAATGATTTCCATGGAGCTCTCATATGTGGCCTCACTGCATGACAACTCGAGGCTATGTTTGTGAATTTTGTTCACTAACACACATAAAAACAGAGAAAAACACTGGGACATATTTTTCTTAAACAATCTAACCTATTAATCCTTATTTAGTTATGATACTATAAATGACCTCTGGAGGATCTAGAAGGAATTCAGACATAAGAGTATAACTCTTTCTTAGCATTATAGAACTTTATGTGAACTAGAATACAAGATTGCTGTGTCAGTACAACACTTAAAATGCTTTCACTCAGTTATATTATTTTCAGATGCAGGTCAGGATTCCATTTTAAAGTTCCTGTAAGCCTAACCATAGGATTACCCTGGCATTGTGCCACCCAACCTTAGTTCCCAGTGCCTCTGTCGAGTAGAGTCACAGGAGTTATCCTCATTGTGAATATTCTATTTCACATCCACTCATCAAGATTTCTCTTGAAGAGGGCCAGTGAAGTGCTCTGCTTGACATGTATGGAAAGTCTATTCCATAGCATGGGCAGTCTCTGGGTTATGAACCTGCCCCTCCAGCATGTTCTGTTGATTGTGGTAATGATGTTGAGGGTTCTGGAGCATGTGGTGTGGAGGGATTGGATTTCTTTAGATGTAGCATTTCAAACAGAGCTGGGTCAGACATGGCTTTGTAAGTCAAGCTGAGATTGCCTCTAAATAGGCGATATGAGACAGAGAATAGTTGGAGTTTTTTGAGTCTATCCATATAGGACAAGTGTTCAAGGCCTGGGATCCTCTTTGTGAGGTACTTTTGTGACCTCTCCAATTGTTGCAGGTGTCTAGTGAGGTACATGCCAAATGGGGCATTGTACTCAATTGGCCTAATGAGGGAAGAGTAGAGGAAGACAATGACCTCTTTCTTCCTGGATGCAAAACCCTTTTAATGAGATGTGCCACATAGCAGGACTTTCTGACCACAATGGCAACGTGATGGTCAAACGAGTGGTTGCTGTCAACCTGTGTTCCCAGATCTCTTATAACGCCTTCTGTGTTTAGTGGACTACCATCAATGTGGTAATTCAAGGGAACCAGGTTTTTCCCAAGGCGCATGATGACAAATTATTTGGTGTTGAACTTGAGGTCATGGTTCTGATACCAGTCACGGGTGTCATTGAGACCTTTCTGTAGGATGTCAACATCACTTGCGGATTTAATAGCTCCCAACTTGCAATCATCTGCAAACATTGTCAGCCAGAGTCCCTTCGTGTTGGCCTGGACTTCAGAGAAGTAGATACCAAACAGGAGAGGACACAGGACCGAACTCTGTGGGACTCCACTAGTGACTGGGTGGCAGTCTGACTTGGAGTCAGCTACTTTCACACTGTGGGTTCTATCTGTGAGCCAGTTTGCAAACCACCTAGTGATATAGGGTTTGATGCCTAGCTTAGTGAGTTTTTCTATGATTCCTGAGTGGGGAATGGTATAAAAGGCCTTGACCAGATCAAGGTAGGCTGTATGAACCACCTTGCCTTCAACCACAGCTCTGGTGACTGACTCAAAGAAGTCAAACAAGTTGAGAAGGCATGATCTACCCTTCACAAAACCAAACTGTGTAAGATCCAGAGTTTGGAGGTTCCCTATATCCTAGTTTATTAGGACCATTATGATGCATTTCATAGCTCTGCATATCAGACTCATCAGGCTAATTGGGCAATAATTCCTGGTGTCTGTAGTCGCTCCTCCTTTGTGGAGAGGGATGACTGTAGCAGTGTGCCATTCTGTAGGGACAAAGCCTGAGGTGAGGCTGCAATTGAATAGGGCAACCAGGTGAGGTGCCAGTTCACTCTGTAGTTCATGTAGAACACAACCAGTGATATAGTCAGGTCCCATAGAAGCTGTATTCTTGGCCTTGGATAGTGCTGCTTTAACCTGTGCAGCAGTAATACTGGGTGCCTGGAAATCTACTGTTATTGTGATTGGTCCTTTGGGGGGTAAAGTTAGCACTGAATCTGTTGGCCAGTATATTGGCAGTATCTGTTGGCTTGGTATAGGAGGTACCATTGTGCAGTAGTACAGAGCAAATCTGGGTATTGCCTTGGAGATTTCTTACATAACTATAGAAGGTCTTGTGGTTGTCTTTACTATCTGCTGCAATTCTGTTTTCTGTTTTCATAGCTAGCTTTAGAGGATTTGATGAGGGATCTCAACTTTTTGTTGAGGCTGATAAGGGATTTTTCCACTCTTGGGACTTTGCCTTCTTCTGCATCAGTTTCCTCCTTCTGTTGTAGAGTTTGTTTATGGCAGGGGACCACCAGATTGGCTTTCTTTTTTTTTGATGAGAGCGTCTTAGTTCTATTGGGTATGGTGAGCTCCATGCATTTGTGTACATGCTCATACAGGGCATTGGTGTATGATTCGATGGTCATGCAACTATTCTCCATTTGTATGGGTGCCATGAAGTTAGCCATCTCTGTTTTTAGAAGCCCAAAGTTAGCTTTGGAGAAGTTTTTCATGGTGGTTACCTTTGTGGTGGTGGGGGTGGGGTGGGAAGGATGTGGATTTCCAAGGTGATTTGTTTGTGGTCGGATCTTACCATGAAAGAGTTTACTATTGGTGTAGAGCAATGTTTGCCCATGTTAGTAATGACCAGGTCAAGGATGTTGCTACCTAGACTTCATCCTGTATTTCCTTTATAAGTGTTTCAGGGTACCCTCTTTCTAAAAACATAGATTTTTAACAAAGCACTCTGATTAACAAAATCATTCTCATCAGACGTCATCCTACTTCCTGGAACATATTGGGCTTTTACAATACTTTTCTTTTGGGAAAATGGATGGACGCTTTGAAAATGTAAAAATGAGTTACAATACATGTCTTTCCTGTGGACCTTGTATGCAAACTTATTATCATTCTTCATAATGGTACCAAAAAATGCTGCAGCACAAACCAAAAGTCCAAAAACGAACCAGCAGGCAGGCAGGGAAACAGCAAAAGGACGCCAACTGACAATAAGGAGAACAAACCCACAGGCAAAGCAACAAAGCCGCACTCCTTGGTGCACATTAAACACCACTAAGTACTCACAAAATGTCCAGAATACTTTAAATATTGTATACATCAAAAAGATTTTGCATATTGTATATACTGTATCAACTGCTACTAAAAAACATATAAAATAATATAATATTCATGACATGCTACATGCTTTTCCTTTTTAAAATTAACAATGCAAGTTTAGTACATATGTATATGCATTAAGTGTTATTGAACATTTTTGAGAGGTAGTAATTTTCAGCTGGTATTACTTATATGAGTATATATATGTTATATTTTATGTCATGAATATTATATTATTTTATATGTTTTTTAGTAGCAGTTGATACAGTATATACAATATGCAAAATCTTTTTGATGTATACAATATTTAAAGTATTCTGGACATTTTGTGAGTACTTAGTGGTGTTTAATGTGCACAATTGTAAATAATATTTTTAGTCAGTATACTTTTGCTTTAATTAAGCTATTATCCAATTATGTATTCTACCTATTAAGTAGTTCTTGTATATAAAGTCTGTGGAGAGGTGTGGTTGACATCTGAAGAAGTTGTTTTTACAACGAAAACGTGACTACAGTTGTGATACGTTAATAAAAAGTTTTATTCCAAGGAGTGCGGCTTTGTTGCTTTGCCTGTGGGTTTGTTCTCCTTATTGTCAGTTGGCATCCTTTTGCTGTTTCCCTGCCTGCCTGCTGATTCTTCATAATGGTAACATCAAGATAATCAATACTCTCATATCCAGTTTTATAAGTGAATTATAAAAAGTCAGTCCTATTCAATATGTAGTCGAAAAAGTCTATAAATTTTTCTTCACTTTCTACCCAAAAAAAGACAAATATCATCCAAGAAACATTTGTAAAGCACCCGACATTCTTTAAATTCAGAAATAAACACAAATTTCTCCTCCCACCATGGGAGCACCAAGTTGGCATATGTAGGAGCACACATAGCTCCCATGGCAACTCCCTTAGTTTGGTGGAAATATTCGCCCTCAGAATATTTATAGTTGTTATTAAGAACCATTTCCATTAATGCCAAAAACACATAAACTTCTTTCTCAATAAATTTTTTATCCTTACTTAGGATTTCTTCAAAAAAATAAAAGCCCTCCTTATCAAGGTAAAGAGATGATTCAAATCATTGTTGATGAAAATAATATTATTTGTGCTCAAGTTATTCCTAACACTTCTTAAAAAGTCCCAAGAGTCATTTAAAACATGAATTGCCCCTATCGACATATTCTTTAGTTTAAAATCCACATATTTGGCTATAGGGGCCATAACTGATTGACTAGCAGCCACTACTGGCCTAAGTGCTGGGTTGTCTATGTCCTTATGGACCTTTGGGATCCCAAATATAGATGAGACCCTAGGTTCTTTGTTATGTAAAAATCTGAAGGTTTCTGCATCAATAAACCCTTCAAGCACTAAATCATTAAGGGCTTAATATATTTTCTTATACGCAATATGTATCTCATTCATTGATACCTTAGTATACTCTCATCAAGTAATAAATCCATCATTTTACTTTCATATATAATAGAGTCCATAAGTACAGTTCCTCCACCCTTATCTGGTTTCATAACCCTAACAAACTTATTAGATTTAATAGACTCCAATAGGGACCTTTCCTCTACTGTCAGGTTAGATCAAACTTTGTTTTTAGAAATTTTCTCCCTTAATTCTGTTTCCACAACATTTTCAAAATATTTTAATTGTGGATGTAGTGGGAGATTCCATGTACTCTTCCTTCTTAAATTCCCACCCATATCTACATATCCATTCATTAAGAGTTCCAGATTTTTCTTATGGACAAACATTTTAAGTCTATTAATAATGCACTTATCTCACATTTTTTCTTTGTTACAAACGTGAAAACATTGGCAAATAAATCAAAAAATATGTTCATAACAGTTAAACTGCTATAATTAAAGATAATATGTCCATGTCGTGTACACTTGGGACCATCACCTTCAATAGAATCCTGTTCATCAGGGGAATTGCTTCCCTGTTCATATGAATTAAAGTTAAATACATTTAATACCCCTGTCTCATTCCCTTTTTGTTCCACCCCCTTCAGTTGCCCTGATGGTCTGTTGGTGCCTTGTTTTTCAGCCTCTCTGACCTCTGGAGGGGGAATACTCTAAAGGGTCATTCGTATCACCAGGTCCTCACAGTCCCTCATCACTAACTTCACAATTTTCATCACTACCATGATATCCATAACCATCATTCATTCTATTAACAAACTGTCTACCTTTATTATGTCTAAAAAAATACCCCCTCCCCCTTATCAATATTTATATAACCTTTTGGTTTTTGGATACTGAATTTTCTGTGCATACTCATACATATCCCTTTCTAATGTCCTTTTCTTTCTGTTTAAAATCCCATTTAATTTTTCATCAATAAGCATTCTCAATCAAAATATTTTTTTTTTCTTTTCTTGATCCACAGAAAACATGAGGTAATTAACCAAGCAGGAATTGGCATTATTTATTCTATCATTCATTACCTCCATAACCCTCTCATTCTGCTTAATAATGGCATGTAGAATATCAAAACCACACCTATCAAAAATATTTAAAAGTTCCAGATGGAATTCTGAACCCTCCTCTACATTGTTAGGGTACATAAATACCCTCAGTCCCTTTGGTACAATATTTAATTTAATGCAGTCTTTTAAATAAGCATAGTCAGCATTTAAAGTTTTAAATTTAAAAAGCAGTTCCTGTAACTGATTTAAATTGTTAGCATAAGTATCAGCTTCATCGTTTTTACTTTGCTGTAAATATTTATCAAAAGATAGATGCTTATTAAGCCATTTATTTAAATTACATTCATTAATTACAGCATTACTGTTTATGCTAAAACAGTCATCTTGTGTCTGTTTTTCAGTCCTTAAATTTGAATTGTTGTGCCCATTACTATTAGACACCATCACACTGGGGCATAAGACCTCTGGAGTGCTTCTTCCATCAAACACAGGGGAATTAACTAAGTGATTCTCTTCATTTGAACAGCGACAAGCACACACGCCATTTCCTTCTTTTTATGCTGCCACGCCTCCTGATCACCAGGTAATAAAGGTTTGGAGATGGGTTTAGGCAGGGAATGGCAAATTGGTGTCAGCAATTCCACAAGCTGTGTCAACTGGTCAATCAGACTCACTATAGCCTTTTCACTGCTATTCCCAACTGAAACAGCCTCGGTGGAAGCAATAAGCCCTTCCAACCTCCAAAATTGACCAAAACCAGTACAAAGGAGGAAAAGTGCCCAAACAGTAACCAATAAATCCCAAAAAGCACTTGATAGCCATTTCCACCACAAACCACAATGTTTATTATTCACATAGACACAGCACCAGCAACCACAATATAAGATTTAACGCTGACATACAACCAGTTCATTTTTGTCAAAAAACTTCATCAGATAACGCTGAATGTTGCACTACTACCCTTATATAACTTTGCCAATAACCTAATTCATGCAATTAAGCCTTTAATCGATTGACCTAAAAAATGTAAAGTTAAAGTACACATTCTGCTGGCTTAAACTCACACTGAACATGCTCTAAAATCATTCTTATTTAAAATTCCTAGACATTGTAACCATAATTCGTTAAAACACATATCAATATTTTCATGTTTATTTTGTTATACCCATTAAAAAGTTGGATGATCCTATCAAGTTTAAATTAAAAAGTCCTCATTTATATGGTATCTAGATACTTTTTTTTTCTTGCATAAAACTGACCAATTTGCTAATCTTAAAGTTTGGTCAATGCTCATAAATGTTTGTGCTTAATTCCTGGTAAGTTATTTAGTTTATGTGCTTATATTCCTTTACAGAACATGTTGCAGCTCTTATAATATTCAAGGGTTTGACATTATATTGGTATTTTATTACAACACAGTTTTTCTACTTCTTTATTATAGTTTATAATTCTTTTTCTGATCCTCTGCTTCTGATATCATGCCCCTTTTGATTCTTTCATATTGCACATTCATTATAGTTATCTATTCTATATGTGGTTTAAGGAGATCATCATCTTCTTTCGGCTGTTCCCGTTAGGGGTCACCACAGCAGATCTTCTGTTTCCATTTCTTCCTGTCCTCTGCATCATGCTCTTTCAAACCAACCACCTGCACGTCCTCTCTCACCACATCCATAAATCTTATCTTAAGCCTTCCTCTTTTCCTCTTACCTGGCAGCTCGATCCTTAGCATCCTTTTCCCAATATACCCAGCATCCCTCCTCAGCACATGTCCAAACCAACGCAATCTCGCCTCTCTTGCTTTGTCTCCAAACTGTCCAACCTGAGCTGACCCTCTAATATACTGATTCCTAATCCTGTCCATCCTAATCATACCCATTGCAAATATCAACATCTTTAACTCTGCCACATCCAGCTCTGCCTTTTCGTCAATGCCACCGTCTCCAACCCATATAACATAGCTGGTCTCACTACCCTCTTGTAGACCTTCCCTTTCACTCTTGCTGGTACCCATCTGTCATAAATCACTCCTGACACTCTTCTCCACCAATTCCACCCTGCCTGTACTCTCTTCTTCACCTCTCTTCCACACTCACCATTACTCTGAACTGTTGATCCCAAGTACTTAAACTCATCCACCTTTACCAACTCTACTCCCTGAATCCTCACCATTCCTCTACCCTCCCTCACATTTACACACATATATTCTGTTTTAGCCCTGCTGACCTTCATTCCTCTCCTCTCTAAAGCATATCTCCACTTCTCCAGGGTCTCCTCAACCTAAATGTTGCATTAGTTTTGAGAGAATTAAAATTCTTATTTTTTTCTTTCTTTAGGAAAGTTTGTTTCAGTAGTCAGAATTGGGTTTGTTCCTTCTTGCTCTGCTATTTGTCTATGATGTTTCCTGTTTCTTGTTATTTTCTAACATGTATACCACAATTGTTTTTGAAGAAATATTTTAACAATGTATTTAAAAAATTAACCAAATTTATTTATTACAAACTGCATTTCAACTGTGATATTCATTCAATGTTACACTGCAATAATAGTTATTCACTTTTTTACTGTATAATCTGTAATATATTATTCCAGTAAACATATAGGCATTCTTTTTAAATTTCAAAAGAATATAATAGTCACATTGTATACTGTTTGACTTCTAATCATGTCAGGACATGACTTACTTGCAATAAAAATGTTCAAAAACAGTATTCACATTATTATGTTAAAGTGCATTTCCAGGGACAATGAAATGACACAACTAAAAGTCTAATAATAAAAAAGCATTCAAAATGACTATTCATACACAAAGACTAAAATACATCCATCTAAAACAATTAAATTAAACTAAAACAAATGTTAAATGTCTCATGCTTTCACAGAACAGCCATCATTTCTCCACACCACTCCAGGTACAGCTGAATGCTGTACAATAGAAAGATATCAAACAGTATTTACATGTTTATTAAAACAAACATAAAAAGTAAGTGAACTTTTAAAGTAAAGAGTTCTGAGTTAATATAAATACTCATATCCTTCCTTTGGCTAACTTATATGAGGGGCTAACAATATTATTTGTGGGAAAATTAGAGTTTCTGCCCTTGATGAAGTTATCAAGAGATATATTTCAACCATAATAATGATTTTCAAGTTAAACATGTCCAGGATGAGGTTATTAACACATAAATAGCCTCTGCTTTGTAATGTAGGTTACAAGATCACTATGGTAGACTGAGCATGGATATTACAGATGATAGTTCCTTAAACTATCCACCTGAATCACTGTATTTTTTAAAGTCAGATATATATTTGCTAATATCAACAGGGCATTATTGCTGACAGAATATTTATACTATATATAAAAGATCCATATCTACTGTGTAAGTTATATCTTTAAAAAGAATTTGATTACTTAACTCATTACATCTGAGTGTACCTCCAGGCATTTCTCCAGTTAACTTCTATTGACACCTCTAGGCATAAAATAGTGCTTGTTCATATTTACATTAATAATGATAAAAACCATGCTACATACAAGATATCAGAAAATTTCAACATGATGGCAAACACAACTGTATTTATCACCAGAAGCAACTAGTCAGGATACACCACGAGAACACCTTTTCCAGTAGAAAACTTTATTCCAAAGAATGAATAAAAATGAATAAGCGCTTTCGCTTGCAGCTAGCAAGCTTCTTCAGATACAATTACTTGTGTGCATGCAAGGTTTATATACTAAAACAGTATCAGCTGATCAAATCATTACACACTTCATTATACAATTAAAACATTAATTAAGTGCATGATTAAGCTGAAGAATTCATTAACCCAGTCATAGCCAAACACTGCAAACAGTAGTTCAATCACAAGCCAAAACAAAATAACTTCAACCACTGTTGTAGCTATATAATGCTTGCTAATAAATCTTATAACAGATCACTGTGTATTAATATGCTGATGCAATGTTGCAATAAAAACTCATCATATTTACTATTATTCAAGTATGAAAAATATGAAAAATATGTTAAAAAATATTAAAACTTTGGAACATAATACAAATGAAGTAGAAATCAAAATAAATAAAATTGATTAAATTTCATCAGATGGTGCAGAGTTAATAAATCTGTGTGTGTAAGAATGTATGTATATATATACACATATACATGACTCTTAGCTGAATCTACCTCATCCTTTGTCTAATACAGAATAATTTCTTGTTATAACATATCATTGAGTATCGCTTGGTACATCATCTCAAAATTTTAGCTTGTTGCAAGCATGAAATAATGATACTCAAAATACAAGTCTGTCTGATAAATCTGAAGCAGACACTACAAACATAATAAAGTGTGTTTAAAAAATGATGAAATAATATGCAAAGAATTGATGATCGGTATAATAAAATAAAAGGCAGTAAATACCATGGTATTGTGTCATCAACTATTTACCTAACCAAGCAAACTGCAACTGCACTAACACTCTTGTGTAATCCTGTATATACCGGAGACACATTTACTCTGAAGCTCAAGACAATCAGCCTCGTGACTGCTGTTCATACAGATTGTCATTACTGCTGACGGTTAGATGAACCTAGGGCATAGAAGGAAAACTGAAATGCATCCGATCCATGTAGCATACCGTCTCTCCAGTGTCAATTGTGTATAAATACTTAATGTATAACTTGTTGGTAATTGTACTATCTCTGCGTCAATGGGGCTAAAACAAAGCAATAGACTACTAAATACTATTAAAAAATATATATTAAAAAATATCATTTGGATCAAATATGTAGCTTGTTGAAACATCAGAGCATGAATCAGCCACATATCCTGCCCTAAATAAGTGATACTTCAACATCAGCAAATAACAGGGGAGTCAAATCAATGTCTTCCCTCATGTACGTTAGTTCAACTGAACTCAGAAATGGTCCGTGGACCAGCTAAAAACCAATCTCTCTATCAAGGGGACTCCATAATTCTAAAAGGGATAGCCTATATAACTGTGAGCAGTGTAAACCACTAATAAAAGATTATGAAAGTGTCATGTGCTATGAGGTGTAATGAATATAATAAATACCAAATAAAATAATTCATCATGCTGTTAAAACAAATCACAATCTAATGGGCCTAAAAAGATCCACGTTTAAGAAGTACATAAGGCCATAGAATTGATAGCCTTGAGTTGCTATGAATAGATTCAAAATATTATTATTTATTACTTGTTCAGAAATAAATTCTAAGGGCATATGTTGTACTCCCACTGCACTGTTGGTATACCTTACCACATGGTGCTGTGTATATTCTATAGTGAAAATAAAAACTGAAATATACGCAAGACCATATTCCCATCACTGTTTCTTCATGATGGGAGAGGTCCTATTGTATGTTGTTTGATATACGTACTGAAATAAGATCTAAAGGCGTATATTATACTCTCACTTCACTATTAAAACATCTTGCCACATAGTGCTGGATATGTTCTATAAACAAAATAAAATAACTGAAAACTGAAATATACACATATCCATAATCCTGACATTGTTTTCTCAAAATAAGGAGGGGATCCAAAATAGATCCTTTTGTGTGTTCTATATAAGGGCTACGAATATCTCAAGATGTCAGAGAACTGTATATATACTCAAAACATAAATGTTGTCACACGGACTCAATTGCTCTGATTTTCTTGATGGCAATTCCTCTATTGTTCTAGGAATGGTTTTATAGAAACATAATTATTTATACCCGGAGCTCGGTGTGCCCCGGATCTAAATATCCAATCCATCTCTAGTTTAGCTAAAGCTTTCTCATTATCACCCAATCTCGGGCTAATTCTGATGTTCTGTAGTACCCTGAATCTAAATCTATGCGTTGGATTAGAACTGATATGCTTGGCTAACGCATTGAGTTCATTTGTTTGCGTATGTCATAAATGTGATTATATATGCGCTCTCTTAGTTTCCTCTTAGTGAGGCCAACATAGAACGCTGGACATAACTTGCAGTTAGCCATGTAGATCAAATTCATGGTATCCTCTCCTCTCTAAAGCATATCTCCACTTCTCCAGGGTCTCCTCAACCTAAATGTTGCATTAGTTTTGAGAGAATTAAAATTCTTATTTTTTTCTTTCTTTAGGAAAGTTTGTTTCAGTAGTCAGAATTGGGTTTGTTCCTTCTTGCTCTGCTATTTGTCTATGATGTTTCCTGTTTCTTGTTATTTTCTAACATGTATACCACAATTGTTTTTGAAGAAATATTTTAACAATGTATTTAAAAAATTAACCAAATTTATTTATTACAAACTGCATTTCAACTGTGATATTCATTCAATGTTACACTGCAATAATAGTTATTCACTTTTTTACTGTATAATCTGTAATATATTATTCCAGTAAACATATAGGCATTCTTTTTAAATTTCAAAAGAATATAATAGTCACATTGTATACTGTTTGACTTCTAATCATGTCAGGACATGACTTACTTGCAATAAAAATGTTCAAAAACAGTATTCACATTATTATGTTAAAGTGCATTTCCAGGGACAATGAAATGACACAACTAAAAGTCTAATAATAAAAAAGCATTCAAAATGACTATTCATACACAAAGACTAAAATACATCCATCTAAAACAATTAAATTAAACTAAAACAAATGCTAAATGTCTCATGCTTGCACAGAACAGCCATCATTTCTCCACACCACTCCAGGTACAGCTGAATGCTGTACAATAGAAAGATATCAAACAGTATTTACATGTTTATTAAAACAAACATAAAAAAGTAAGTGAACTTTTAAAGTAAAGAGTTCTGAGTTAATATAAATACTCATATCCTTCCTTTGGCTAACTTATATGAGGGGCTAACAATATTATTTGTGGGAAAATTAGAGTTTCTGCCCTTGATGAAGTTATCAAGAGATATATTTCAACCATAATAATGATTTTCAAGTTAAACATGTCCAGGATGAGGTTATTAACACATAAATAGCCTCTGCTTTGTAATGTAGGTTACAAGATCACTATGGTAGACTGAGCATGGATATTACAGATGATAGTTCCTTAAACGATCCACCTGAATCACTGTATTTTTTAAAGTCAGATATATATTTGCTAATATCAACAGGGCATTATTGCTGACAGAATATTTATACTATATATAAAAGATCCATATCTACTGTGTAAGTTATATCTTTAAAAAGAATTTGATTACTTAACTCATTACATCTGAGTGTACCTCCAGGCATTTCTCCAGTTAATTTCTATTGACACCTCTAGGCATAAAATAGTGCTTGTTCATATTTACATTAATAATGATAAAAACCATGCTACATACAAGGTATCAGAAAATTTCAACATGATGGCAAACACAACTGTATTCTCAGTCTAATACAGCTAAAGAGATATTGAATATTATTTGTGTACTGCTTATTTGTATTGTAATAATTGTCATATTTCTCTTAATATCTCAGCATCCAGATTTATTTATTTTACATTTGTTTACCGGGAATGTCCGACTGGACAAATACTCCATTTTCAGTGGAGGCCCAGGGAAAAAAGCTCCATATAATCCAAATACAAATAATAGATAAATAGTACATCTCTGTAGTTTTAAAGAAAATACAAAATATTATATACAAAAGAGATGAGGTACAGCTATATCAAAATGGTATGTATTTGTATATACTAACATTGTTAAAACCCAGGAAATAATTACCATAATAATCAGTTTATTTTACATTTACAGAAGATTTAAATATGAGTGTGAAAAGGAACATATTTACTGTAATAGGAATACAAGATTTAGATAGAGACAAAGTGGAGAGATTATAGAGTTCATTTGGAAGTTATTATGCTAATTGCTAACCAGGGTCAGTACATGAGCAGATCCATGCAGATGATAGGTGAGATTTCAATAATTTTTTAAGTTTGTAGTGCTGGTGGTGGACTGAATGTTCGGAGGTAGGAAGCTCCAAATTTATAGATAACACAGATAGAACTGTATAGCCTCATAGGAAAGCACACAGCTGTATGAAGAAAATCCTGCTGGTAGTATGTGTTTTGCTTAAACAGTTACTGAGACATCATACGCCATTTATAAAACACCACAACATTAATATTCACTATCTGTTTTAGCTTATTAATTCCAGTTTTAAGCACTGAACTGAATGAATGCCACCAATGTAAATATTAATTTATCCTGAATAGTTTGACTTTTACAGTTTTCTAGTAAGACTTATGGTTGTAGAGATATGAACAGTTGTTTGAGTTGTAAGGTGATAACCTCATTTTTTAAAGGCTCAAGCCACACCCACTGGGAGTTAAAGGTACACACTCAACAGAACTATACTGGAGGGAATGAGTTAAGATGGAATGACTTGATTATAGTTTTATACCACTGCAAGTTTATAAGTCCCTTAGTTAATATATGAGACATTTTCTGCAACAAGACATCTTCAGTGATTAAAAGTGGTCTATACATTTTGATGTTACTGCAGACAAAGAAAGGAATTAAACAGATATGCTCATTTTCCCAGTTTTCTTTGAACTGGATAATATGTCATGGCAATAACAATGACAGAACATTATGAGATATAAGGAATCAAACAGGGAATGGGATCTTTAATGTAAAACTATGGTGCTGTTACAATTGTCTTTGCATATTGTGATGAATCTATGAATCTTTAAACACACTTTGGGATGTCATTAGGGGGTTTGAAGACCTCCAGGGGTACTCTCTCCAGGAGAATAAAATGGAGCTTCATCATTTAGAATTGAGGCTTTGCAATGAGCTAAGACAGAGTTTAAATTCTCTTGGGAAAGTGACTGCCTTAAAGATAAAGCAAGCAACTGTCACTTACCTGTCAAGAAACAGTTTAACATATTACAGAGGAGTGATGCCTCCATGTGCATCTGTAGTTACATCCTGCTGACACCTCTAGCTATCAAATATTGCTTGTTCAGATTTGCATTAATTCCCAAAACATGCTACATACAAAGTATTAAAGAAGTTCATCTTAAAGCTTATACTATAGCAAATTCAGCTGTATTGATACTTGATCATTGTCTAGTGCAGTTAAGTAGATATTAATTGCTTATATAATATTTACGTATATTGTCATATTTTTCATTTTTTTATATCTCAACAACCAAGTAACACAGACAGAACTGCTTAGCCTCATAGGAAAGCACTCTGCTTGATGGACAAATTGCTACTGTCAGTGTGTGTGTAACTTGAGTAGTTGCTGAGATATTGTAAGTTGTTTACAAAGTATTACAAACTTAAGCATTACCATGTTTACTGTGACTTATAAAATTCAGTTTAAGATGCAGAGCATAAAGAATATTACCACTATAAAAATAGTTTGCGCTGACGTGTTTGCCATTTACCCTTCTTTATTAACTCCTACGGTTCTAGTGATATGAACATTTGTTTGAAATGTAAAGAAATAATTTGATTCTATCAAAAAGCTTAGGCTCCATCCATTAGACGTTACAGAGCAACTTCCTGAGCGCCATTGGAGGGAATGAGCTATTTGATTATGCTCTCTCTAGACTTCTTAGGGGAGACTTCTGCCTGATGTACAGAGCAACCCAAGAGCAAAACTCAAAGAATTTACTGCATATCCATAAATCAAATGGGTCTAGGGCTACCCATTCCAGAGTCTTAAATATGGCCTGTGACTTAAATAGGACATGCTGGAGGGACAGATTTCTCTTCCAGCAACTTCTACATCTTTGAAACAGGGTACCAATTTATGTGAACCACAGCACCTCTATGACACTGTTCTAGAGGAATCTGGATGAGTGGATGGGGCACTGTAAATTCTTACCTGAGATAGCAACCACAAACCTCTTGGACATGGGCATTCATCACTAAATACAATCTTGGGTATTGACTACTACCTCTACAATAGTACATTGTGTTGAAACAGCTAGGCTAAAAATGACCTCCAGGTCAATAGCCTAGTAATCTCCTATGATAATGTCATCCTATAAGCAGACTTTAATGAGGCACAGAGATAATGACTGAATGCATAGATTGTTAGAAACTACTAGCACCAATCCAGAAGTATTTTTTTTCTGATTCAAGATATCTTCTTTCCTATTTTAATATTTTAATTAGGTCCTTGATTTCAAGCCACTCCCTGAAAATAAAAAAATACTTAAAACCACTGTTAAGCCAGAAGACATGCCTTGAAACAACTCGTTAGCATTAATATAACTTTATTTCACACTTTCATCAATAGCAATGGACTTCTTCAGAAATGAATTGCACAAAAGATACATCAACTTAAATACTTGAGATAAAATCATGTTAACCAATCACAATAAAAATACAATTAAAAACATATTAAATGTTAATTGCCACTCTATTTAACATTTTAACATCTAAACTCCTTTAGCCAACCTACGTTCCTTCAGAAAACATTTAATATTTATGGTGTCATTTAAACCTGGTGGTTCGTCTGCCTTTAATCATACCTGCCATTCAGATTCTCTTTGCTCTACCTGATTTTTATAATTTCTTTCCCATAAATCATAAGGTATATGTTCTATCACTGCAAAGTGAAACTTTTTATAATTACTGCACCTAATAATATGTTTATATAGAGCATTATTGTCATTCTTTGTTTTAATATCATAAAGATGTTCCTTTATCCTGGTGCCAAGCTTGCTAGTGCATATTTCTATATAATATCTTGGACAGCTTAAACACAAAGTATTGTATACTATCCCTTTAGTCTGGCAAGTATAACTTCTAGGTATTTCTATAGTGTACTGTAAATGTTCTAACATCATGTATGGCCCTTTATAAATAAACCTACAAGCAGCACAACTATTGCACTTAAAAGTGCCTTTACTTTTGTTGGTATGATATGTCCAACTTTAGTGTTGTCATGTTGTAACATTTGTTTAATGTTACTGTTCTTTTTATAAACAAAGAAAGGGTGTTTACATAGGGCGTCAACTAGGTCTCCATTCCCTTCTATAATCTTCCAGTTATTAGATATAATATTTCTGATGTCAGTACTATCTACAGACATTTCTATGGCATATCTAGCCCTAGCTGTTTCCTCTGTAGAATTGTCTTTACCTTTTTGCTGAAACCCTTTAACTAAGAAGGGTTGAAATTGTTCAGATCTCTTAGAAATAATTTCCTGTGCATGTTTATTTAACATGTCTAGTCTATAGCCTCTCTCTGTAAACAAGGCAATAATAAAGTTTGCCTCTTCTAAAAAGCTGCTATCTTCACTTGTCATCCTAGAGGCTCTTATAAACTGGCGTCTTAAGTATGTTATTTTTTATAAAGTTTGGATGATTACTTCTATGGTGAAGATAACTGTAGGAAAAGATACTCTTATGATGGATTTTACTTATAAATTTGTTGTTACTAGTGTTCCAATTTAAATGTATATCTAAAAAACAAAGTGTGTCTTCTTCACTTCCTAATACAAATTTTAAGAAATTAGAACTATTATTAAATATGATTAAGATGTGATTGATGTTATTGAATTCTGGTTGATCTTTGTTTATAATAAAAAAACAAATCATCGACAAAACGCCAATAAAAAACTATGTTTTTAGAAAAATCTAGTTTAGTTAATATTTATCTTTCCCACCAACCCACTACAAAGCTTGCAAAGGCTAGAGATACTGAGGATCGCATAGCTGACCCCTTAGTTGTTTATAGTATCTATGATTAAAGAGAAAGAATTTATTTTCTAGTACTATCTGTAAGAGGGAGCAGTATAATTCAACAAGGGAAGTATCTACATCTGTTTACTTTTTAGGTATAATCTAATACAGTCAATATCTTCTTGTTGGGGTACTGAGGTAAAGAAAGACACCACATCTAAGGTTAACATATAACAATTGTCTTCCTCAAATCTATACATATCCTGAAAGGGCTTAATGCTATTCAAAAAGTTCCAGGAATATCTGATATAAGATGGTAAAGCCTGAACTATAGGATTTAGTATATAATCTAGAAACAGTGAGATTCCCTCTATGCTACACCATGGTGCGGACACTAACGGTCTAAATGTTTTTTTTTTTTTTGTTTTTTTTTTTGGCATCTTTATGAATTTTTGGTATCCCAAACAGAATACCTATTTTAGGATGCTGAGCCAACATAAAACTGTTTAGTTCAGAATTCTATTAACACATTCATGAGTCAATCATACAAAAAATGCTGTATATACTTAAAGCTATCATGTATTCACAGAACTCCTATTACTTTTACTGAATAGGCCTCAGGAGGCTAAAGAACAAGATTGTCTTCCAAAAAACTCTGGAAGAACAAGAGAAGAAAATATAACTGTGCACATCAAGGGGAAAGCCAGAGAGAAAAAATGTTAGATATTTCTATACAAACTGTGAGTTTCCTGTCTAAATTTTATAATTTATGTGACTTTGAGCTAAATGACAGTCATAAAAAGTATTATAACTTAGGATAAACTTTATCCCTAGTCACAGAGCAAATCTTACTAAGACTCTTTTAGAAATTAAATATTTTGCCAGAAAGCTGAATTTAAATTATATTGTGAAAGATGTTAATGCTAGTCATGGGTTCAGAAAACCTTCTACTATAACATCATACTCTTAAAACCTTTGAACAAGTCTGTGAAAGAGATATTAGGTCAATCTTAAACAGTAAAAAAGTGAAACCTTTTTCTTTAACATGACCATAGAAGAAAAGAAAACTCTGCATGAACCCACTAACTTAAAAGAGCTGAGATTCATGAAAGCAGACGGGTGGGGGAGGGGGGGTACATATAATACTGCTATTCAAAAAATGTTAGATAATAGTGTGGAATACTTAGATGTGACTGTACAACAAGAGCATGATAGATTTAAGTACATACAGCATTGTTTGTATGCAGGGCCGGTGTTAGCATTTTGGGGGCCCCCCAGCAAATGTCAAGTTGGGGGCCCCTTGGACATTTCCAGTCTAAGTATCACCCTGCTACTACCACCACTCCTATGTAACCTTTTAGTTCATTCTGTAGTGTTTTAGAGGTATAATGCACAGACTGAACTGTAGTTACAGTGCTCTTACATTATGAGAGGCCTGTGTACCACACTATGTTGGCTCATGTCACAGAAGGACATTCACAGTTAATGGAATTTAGTTGCAGCAATGACACATTACAACAACCCCATATGTGGGGCTGGACTTAGGTGAAATGGTGCCCTAAGCACTGCCTACTGCCCCCCCCCCACACATGCATCCCATGGGCTCCAGTACTCCCATCTGCTGCCCTCCCAACTCACCACATTATGCATATTACTTTTTTCTCCCTTTTCTCGCATTTTGCCTTACTCTTCAGCTTTTTCAAGAATCAACATTTTTCTATATGCTCTGAAACACATTTTCTCTTTTTCTTTTTATACAACCTGCATGACTTACAAAGCCATGCCTGACCCAGCTTTGTTAGAAATGCTACATATGGAATACACTGCAACTATAAAACAAAAACACGTTTAGGTACTGATTGTGTTTTTACAAGTGAATACATTTTGGGTTTTAGCTGTGGACGCAGTTTCTAGTACATATTTTTGTTTTATAGAAATGCTACATATAAATAAATCCCAATCCCTCTGTACCACATGGTCCAGAGACCTCAACCTCATTACCACAATCAACAGAACATGCTGAAGGGACAGGTTCATAACGCAGAGACTGCCCATGCTCTGGAATAGACTTCCCATACATGTCAAGCAGAGCACCTCATTGGCCCTCTTCAAGAGAAATCTTGATGAATGAATGGGAAATAGAAATTCACTCTGGGGATCACTCCAGTGGCTCTACTCGATAGAGGCACTGTGAGCTAACGTTGGGCTGCACAATGTCAGGGCTAGACTTGTAAAGGCTCCAGGGCCATTAGCCTAGTACACACCTATGAACCTAATGACAGTTTGAACAGAAACTATGATTAAGGAAAGAAATTCAGTGTTGCTGTTCAGATTTAGTTTTACTTGCATTTTAGAACATTTTCCCAACCTTTTAATCCAATGGTGGTCTGAAAAAAATCATGAGTCAGAAAAGAATTTCAGTCTTACTTTTTTGTCTTTCAAGAAACACATAATCAGTCCAAGCACTGGCTTTGTCCCAGCTGAATAGAAAATGGCCACCATTATGCCCTTGCACAAAGGTGGTGGTTCCACTGACCCTGGGAATTATAGACCTATTAGCCTGATTAGCCTTATCTGCAAGGCCATGGAGCAAATCATCATGGACTTTATCAACAAAGATATAGGTAATCTCCAAACACTTGACCCTACTCAGTTTGGATATGTCAAAGGGAGATCATGCCTGTTAAACCTGCTAGACTTCTTCAAGAAAGTCACCAAGGCCCTGGATGAGGGGAAATCTGTGCATACAGCCTACCTAGACTTAGCTAAGGCTTTTGACACTCTTCCACAGTCAGGCATCATTGACAAACTCACCCAGCTAGGTGTCAACCCTTATATCGTTAAATGGGTCACTAACTGGCTCACTAATAGAACACATATACTCAAAACAGGGAATATACTTCAAACAGCAGACCTGTAACCAGTGGTGTTCCACAGGGATCAGCCCTGGGACCTCTACTGTTTGAAATCTATTTCTCAGAAGTACAAGCAAAAACTAAAGGTCTGTGGCTGACAAAGTTTGCTGACTGCAAACTGGGAGTGGTCATAGAAACTCCATATGAAGTCAACATCCTAAAAGAGGGTCTTACACAAACAAATGATTGGTTCCAAAGTCATGGCCTTAAACTCAATGCAAAAAAATGTATTATCATCCCTTTCAGTTAGAGCAATGCTCCTGCTAACTACAGTATCAATAGCAACATGCTAAGTACGTACTCTGTGGTGAGAGACGTGGACACACAGGTTGATGCAACCTTACCTTTGATCACCATGTCTCCACAGTGGTAATAAGGGCATTCTACACTGCTCATCTCATAAGTTAGGGCATTGCCTCCAGAAAAAAAGAAGCTATAGCCCCAGGGGTTCCACTTGTGTCCCTCGTGGACATGGGCAATAGGTGCTGATCGTGGAAAGAAGGGTAGAGCTTGGCTAGGCTTGTAAGTTTCCTAGGTCCATTAGTCTACTAATGTCCTATGATCCTATAAGACACAGGCATACATACTTCTGCGATGTAATAAGGATTCCCATTACCAAACAATCATAGGGGCATAGGGACAATTTTTAAAAATTGCCCTTACAAACTTAAAAAAGTTGATAGAATAACTGGTTTTATATGAGCATGAATTTTCTTTGTTTTTTTTACTCAAACATTAGCATAAATTTTCTGTTTAGTTAAAACTGATCACAAATCAGTCACCTTTGAACTGACACTAACACCAGAACTCAAAAGGGTGAAATCAGACTAAAAAACTTCACCAAGGCAAACTATACCCTCCTAGGTGAAGGTATAACTGCATTCCAAGCTCCACCCCAAGCTGAAAATGATAACTATTCTGAAACATACATTAAACTGGCTCAGAGGCGGTCTCTGCTTAACATACAAGGCCATGTCAAACCCAGAGCTATTGGACATGCTACACTTAAAGAAATCCCAATCCCTCAGAGCCACACGCTCCAGGATCTAAACCTTGTCATCACAATAAACAAAACATAAACCAACACAGTCCTGGCACTCTGGGAGGTTGAAAATAAAAAGTTTTAAGCACAGTGAAATGTGGAACCAACAGCTTTATTGCATAAATGCAATTAATCCACAGTAGCGTTTTCGTCTTCAATTATACTTCCTCAGATGCAAAACAGATTTACCAAGCTGTGACTTCCTTTTATATAACACATAATACTTACAATTACTTATTCAACCAATTAAAATCAATTTCTTGAAGTCATGTTATTCTTTAAATTAATATACATTCAAAAACCTCATGTTAACTATATAACTAATTAATTGGCGTTTGCACATATTCAAACCAACCATAAATAACAAACCACTTATATAGTATTAAAGTGTAATATATAATATAAAGTATAAAAATATATAAATGTATAAAAATATGATTAAATGTATAAAAACATATAAATATATGTATGTGTATAGGCACCCCAACTACGCCACTCAATAATCTAAGCTTTAACATAATGTTCTTTAAAAACTAATATTTTTTCATTCTGTTTATAGCTTAGCAGCTCTCAACTTTAAAATGGGTACTACAGATAGATGTTCATTAATTCCTGGATGCTTATTAGTCTCCAACACCAACTGCCAAAAAAGCTCCCTCACATCTAGCCTCACATCTACCATTGGATTGTAAAAATTCTAAGTGGACATTTTTTGTTTTGTTTTGGAAAAGATAGTCCCTGACCCTAGGGGTGGTGCATGGGAAATGAGGATAGATGTGAGGGAGCTTTTTTGGCAGTTGGCATATATGCTATATGCAATTTCAATGGCTCAGCATGTAACACACTCCCCTCTGGTGCCGGAAGAGCAGAAGGCTATGGGTCCTATTCTCACTCGAGATAATTATATTGCTGACACTGCAGTTCAGCATTAGAGGGATGCTGTGCTTCTGAGTAAGTCTTCTTTAAAAAAAAAGTTCCCACTGGCTTGAGTTGATAATAGCTCAGGTGACTGTATAAGATCCCACAGCACATATTGAAAAGAGTGGGGATATTTATTTAAAATCATATTATATATACACAAACTTAAAATTTAACACAAAATTGCATATTCATTAGAACACACACAAAATAATCCTTATCATTTTATACTACATGCACATTTAAAGAAAATAAAATAAACTTTTTAAATATTTTATTTCAATTATTCATCATCCCCACCCTTTTTTCCTCAACAAAATTAGAATATTAGCTTTGTTACATATTTTATTAAACAGTAATTCCTCCAACCTCACATTCCAAATCTGATAAATAACAAACATATAAATATATTTTTGTTCTCTCACTGGTGTATCACATTAGCTGTAATACCCATGCACAATGTTTTCTATTTCTACTTCATTTAAATGTTTTATAAACCCATATTTTTTATTTCTTTCGTAATTTCATCATTCTTAGGATTCTGGCAAAAAACATGTTCTGTGATTTCTTCTTTACTGCACTTTATGCAATTCCTCTAATTTGCAAGTTTATACTTCATGTCTTTCTTCACTGGCACATTTATTATAAGCCTGCATATAAACTCTTGTCCTTCTTCTCATCTCACACACTTTCCCTTTCTTTCTTTTTTTTATTGCATCCTTAACTTTAATAGTATCCCACTGGTCACTATAAAAATTATTTTCCATGATTTCTTCATATGAAATTCTCCTCTGTTGTTCAACTTTAGCTACATCAATTTTCCATTATTTTATTTTTTATTTCACTCACTAATCTCTCTTTTTTCTTAACTTTAACTCATTTCTTCCTTTCACTTCTGCCCATACCTCTTCATACTTTGCTTATTGTATCTTCTAATGTTCCCTTTCCCTATTTAAAGTAATTTCAAAATGCATTCCAAACTTAAAGATGTCAAAAAAAATCAGATTTTTTTTTAATCAGTCCACAGTTTTCTTCTTTATTACATATAATTCCCATTTTATCTGAATTAATTCTAAGGCCCCATATTATACTACAAAAAATTTTTTGCAACATTTTATGGGAATGCAACTACTGAACCAAAGTATCCACATTTACACAATTAATTGCATTAATTAAGTCCACTTTTATAAACTTAGAGAATTTCCACATTGTATTTATCTCATACATTTTATCTAACAATTCATGTCATTACTTTTTGAATTAATCAGACTCACCAAAATAATCTTTAATACGTATATTTCCTTTTTTATTAATTTGGGGAAAGTGTTAAGTTGTTTTTAAACTTAAAAACCTTTGCTTTTAGTATTTAATACTAATCCTACATAGCTTATCTATTATTCTATTTTATAGCTGCTTCCATTAGTCATCCTATAGTTTTAGCTACTATGACCACATCAACAGAGTACATCATCGCTAGAGGCACCATTATGTATCCTTTATATTCATCAGTCTCTAGGCCTTTCATAATCCTAATGCAAGTATCACAGTATTCAAAGGACATCCATGCCTCACTCCCTTCTCAATTCTTCTTTCATCTTTTACCCATTGATTCACTAAAATTCTCACTTTATTATTCTCATAAGCTGTTTTATTATTTTCCTAGTCTTTCTCTCAAAACCATATGGCTTAGAAAGATCCCATAACTGTCTTTTTCCAATAGTGTCTTATGCCTTTTCTACATCATAACCTTTCATTCTCCCCTCTCCTTCCTTAATACTATAAATGACTTCCATAATTATCATCAGCATTTCTCTATTCTGCTTCTTTTATTACCACAAAATTAGCTTTCCAAATTTTAACTAGCATTTTTCTAACCTAAACTCTAACCTAATCTGTATTATTTTCATAAATATTTTATAACTGGATTTCGTTAAGATGATTGTCTTCTAGTTCTTTAAGTCTTCCTTGTTCTCTTTCTTTCAGATCAATTTTATTACTCTTTCACAAATACTGTCCTCAGTAAAACCTTTTTTTTCTTCCATTCATTCAAAACTAATAGCCTTCTTGACAATAACACAATGTTATTAAAAAACAGGCCACAAATATGGTGCAAAAATCTGGACATTCTGTGAACATCCGTACAGTTGGGAGATAAGTTGACCCTACTTTGGAATTAAAAAAAAATGCTTTCCTGGGAGCTGCAGACAATCAAATCCCTTGCTTCACTTAAATGGATCTGATTGAGTGCAGCTTATCGACAAATGAAAAAAAAAAGACATAAAAATGTTTGCGATCTCGAGATGACATCACACAGCCATGCGGATGTCGACTATGAGCTGCTGAGGAATGAGCAGAGGAAATGGTGAAACCCGAGGCTGCTGCATGGGGGCCCTTGTTCATGGGGGAAATAATCTGGGGCTCCACGTGGCTGCGGGTTTCGCGGGTGCCTAATGCCAGCTATGTTTGTATGACTGCCTCATGAATGGATTAACACATTTTGAACTATACAGTTTTATGTTAGTTGAACATCCTAAAATAGGTATTCTGTTTGGGATATCAAAAATTCATAAAGATGCAAAAAAAAAAAAAAAAAAAAAAAAAAAAAAAAAACATTTAGACCAATAGTATCTGCTCCACACAGTAGTACAGTAGAAATCTCACTGCTTCTAGATTATATACTAAATCCTATAGTTCAGTCTTTACCATCTTATATCAGGGATTCCTGGGAATTTTTGAATAGCATTAAGTCCTTTCAGGATATGTATAGATTTGAGGAAGACAATTGTTATATGTTAACCTTAGATATGGTATCTCTCTTTACCTTGGTACCCCAACAAGAAAGTATTGAATGTATTAGATTATATCTAAACAAGTATATAGATATAGATACTTCACTTGTTGAATTATACTGCTCTCTCTTAGAGGCAGTACTATAAAATAATTTATTTCTCTTTAATCATAGATATTATAAACAACTAAGGGGGCACCTATGTGTTCCTCAGTATCTTCAGCCTTTGCCAGCTTAGTTGTAGGCTGGTGGGAAAAAGACATTTTAACTAAACTAGATTTTGTTAAAATCATAGTTTTTATCAGTGGTTTCTTGATGATTTGTTTTTTTATTATAAGCAAAGATCAACTAGAATTCAGTAACATCAATCACATCTTAGCCAGTATTAATAATAGTTTTAATGTATTAAAATTCATATTAGGAGGTGAAGGAGACACACTGTTTTCTAGAAGTACATTTAAATTGGGACACTAGTAAAAACAAATTTATAATCCATTTAGTTTCAATACATGATGTGATGTGGTGATGCCATCACTAAAACAAAATGCATTGAAACTAAATTGACTTGTGTTTAACCAGTCTTCACCTGCCTGCCCTGATTTGCCTTCCAACCATCAGCCATCTGCCATCTGTTGGGCAATTTGTTCCACATTAGTTGAGATGTATCATCAGCCTATCCATTTCTACAGGACAAAAGTCAGTTCTGAGGTCATTATCTATTGGATAATTTTGCATTATGCACTACCCACCTTATACCCTACTGGCAGATGTAAATAGTGTCCATGACTGTTTGTACCACTCAACCAAAGCCTGACCCTCTGTATTAAGCACCACTCCAACTTGATCCAGTCTCCACCAGTAGTTTAAATACAGAGATATTCTTGGGTAAGTACCCCAACTCACTTTGTCCCCAACGGATGGACAATCTGACACATGCCACTCATTCTCACCTATATCTGCCCAGCTTCTCCAGCACCCAGGTTGATAATATCCCTTAGTCATATGGGTCATTGTCTGGGCTTCATTTCTCTCCACTGTGGAGACAGGTTATAGCAGATCATAGTAGTAATGTCATCAGAGCTAGAGAATGATCAGCAGTATTTATAGTGTGGGATGTGCTGGATAAAAAACAAACAAAGCATTAGGAGTGGATGTTGGTTGAATAGGTAGTTGCAGATTGTGTTGAGAGGTCCAGAAAATCTTAATAAAAATTGTTGTGATGGCTATTGAGTCTGTTACCAGTGTGTAAAAAGTAGTCATTGTACCTGGACATGGTTAATATCAGTTTAATTTGTTTCTACAAATAACTAATACAAAGAATCACAAAACATGTATTTTATGTTTAAGGCTGCAGTTCTAAAACTTGGCATTTGGTCATTCTGAATTATTATTTTCTTTCTTCCTTTTCCATTTAAGAAGTTTTGCAGAACTGATGAATATAAGCCTTAATAATTTATCTTGGAACACTCAAAAATCAACACAGTCATGTGTGATATATAAAGGGACTGAACCGCTAGCAGAAGACTTCAGATGTTTACGTTTGATAATTTCAGCAAATGCATGATAGTCTACACTGTGCAAAACTTCAAAGGTTTCAAGATTTAGGAGGGAAGCTTTGATCCAGAACATGAGGTCTGAGTAGCATGTGCTGTCATATTTTGTAAAATTACACTTTTAATTCACCCTGAACAGTCACTACATGTTTTTCATTTTTATGGTGCATAATCTCTTTACTAAGTTCATTTTATGGCACGCATATCGTGAACATAATTCAGATATATCCATAGTGGACTTCTTAGCTATTTTTTAGCACACCTATCATATGTTCTGACTGGCTACATCCACAAGCTTTTAACTACATGGCAGAGGAGGATTGAGGGGGTTCTGGGGTGGTTTCCTGCTCTCCATAACAGGTGAATGGTAATCTGTAACAGTTTTTCTGACAATGAAAATTCATGTTTGAAGTGTTCAGACTACCACTAAAACCTAAGCTTACCTATTGATTTTACATATCCTGCCATTGCTTCCTGGTTATTTGTTTATTGTGTCCATCTTTACTATGTCATTATATGTACTGTTGATAATTATAGTTTCTTTCTAAATTGGTGAATGTGTATTAGGCTAGTTCATGACTTGTATATGCATTAATTAAGGCAGGTCATGGTCATTCAACTATAGTGCTAGATGTGCAGTAGTTTTGCATCTCAGCCATCACCCATTTTAATTGTCAATAGCTGTGTACCACAGGATTCAGTCCATGCGCCACCTCTCTGGCATTTAAATTTTGGAGATCAAAGCTAATGTTGAGGCTTTGTAGTGGACCATGTTTGGAGATGATGCAAACTAAGTGCCATCATAAACTCTTAAATGAAACCAAAATCTGATCTTTCAAGAATGCGTTTCTCAACAAATAGCTAGAGTCAAAACCATGAACTAAAACTAACATGACTCCCCTTGTAACTATTACATTAAAAACATAGCCCTGAACATTGATCCCATAAACTACTCTTTGATCACCTCATATCTGCTCTTGTGAGGAAGCCTTCTTTCATCACACTAATGATATCTGAAGTTATTTCATCCAGATCCAGTAATGTAGTTGTTCCACTGTACTTGGTACTCATTAGGCCAATAATTGAGAAGAATGCTCCTGTCAGTATATACCTGTCCAAACACTTGTCACAGCTGGCATGACAACAAAAATAAAAAAAAAAGTTCCTAAATCATTAGAACTGTGTACAATGTCTCAGTGCTTTACTACTGCTGTAGTCTATGTCAAATAGGCTGCTGAGAGGTATCCTCTGCCTTGTGTCTATAGACCCTGTTCTATCAGACCTATTACAAATTTGCAAGTCCAATCGTATAATAAACCCTTGCTCAAGGGAACTCAATTTCACTTGCAAAATAAATAGAACTTATTGTTGGGAAAGGTTTGTATCACAGAGAATATAATTTCAGTGGAACTGTCCTCCACTCCACATAAACCTAATTACTTATTTTCCTCTAGTTATAGGCAATTTGGATGAATGGATTGGTTAGCACAAACTTACCCCTGGTTCAGCACTTCTGTCCCTCATGGATAGGAGAAACATGTAAATGTCCCCACGTATCATTGTTTAGCCCATCTCTGGGTTATTTGTACACAAAATATAAGTGCTAAAAACTTCCATGGGAATGTAAGAGTAGGCTTCTTTAGATCGTTGCATGCCAGTAAGCTAGCGAGTACCTATGAACTTATGAAACTATAATTGTTGCCTATTCTGTGGCCTTCAAAGTGTTTGCCAGTCCAGAAAGTATACTTTTTTAAAATGTTTTTGTTTCTGTGCCTGTGTGTCTTTTTTTTCTCTCTGAGTATATCTAAGTATTGGTATGACCTATGTGGTAATGCATGTAATTTTGTAATTTCCATTTACAGGTGAATGTGTGAGTCACTATTTATTCAGTGCCTCATTATGACTTACAGTAAAATTCAAGCATATTTCATTTGAATGTGTCTGGGCTACACCTACATCTGTCAGTATTACTTCAGTATCTCAATATCATACACAATTACTCTGCCTTATCCTTTTCATCTGTAGTTGTTCCAAATTTTTTTAGCTGCTTGCCTTGTTTTGAGCCACTATAAAGACCAGACTGTCTATAAAAATTTCTGTGCTGCACTGTACATTGGGTAGAGTCTGAAATGCTGTGGACTGCATTGCTTTTAATTTTATGTTGCATTCTCTGCCTGTAATTCTAATTTTGTTTCACAATTTGCATACTGTCCTAGACATTACAAAACATAATGCATATCTCTTCATATAACAAGTTTTTTGTATGTGTTTGATCACTACAATTCATCTACAGTAGCTATTCAGTGCACTTTACAGCTAAGCATAAGCTTGCCTCCTCAATATCTCTACTACAAAATACACAACAACTTTATCTTAAAATGCACACTTATACATACTTGCTTGGGCATTACAGCATAACCTGATTCACCAATAATTATTGAGAAATGCAGGGATAAAGCTAGCTTTGCTTCTGTTCAAAAATGTCTTCCAGCAATTTTCTGTCCCTCAGGTCAGAATGACCTTACCATGAGTAGAGAACATTGCTCTTTTGCTGATGAAGATTAACTTCATCTGCACTTTCTCAGCTTTTTTCTCTAAAATACAGAAGTATGACCCCCAAGTGTATGACGGCTTTTGTGACTCTTCACTATAGTATACGATCTACTTCCTTTACATGTTTTCTTCTAACTGCTACTGCAAATGAATTGAAGTTCATCTTCCAGTCCTACATCTATAATATTATAGTCATAGGGAAACCATATTTTACAGGGCAATTTTATGCCCAGGATGCTGAAACACTACATTGGGGTATTAATGGTGTATTAATTACAATCTCAGATAGAGGAATTTGGAGGTAATTATCACAACATTACTACATGTGAGATGCTGTTAGACCTTGCTATTAGATCTTCAGCTCCAGGCATTTGTGACACTGAAATACTGCAACCTAATTTATGAAACTTTATTTATTATTTGATGACATGGGTAATGTGCTGATACATGACAATCAGATCATAGCATCATAGGATTTCAGGCATAACCCTGAGTATATGCCACAGTTTGCTAAATGTTACTGTCATTAATATGAGTATAAAAAAATGCATGTTTCATGATTATGGCAATATGCAGAAGCTTGCAATTTTAGCAAAATTAGTCACACAACATAAGTTTCTGGTACTGATAAACATAGGTGCAGTGCAGTGATATCAGACAGTACCTGACCAAAAGACTACTAAGATATACCTGACCAGATATAAGATTATACACATGGATTGAAAGCCTTAAGCAAATTGCACAGTTGTGTCATTCATTGAAAAGTAAGACAGAATGGTACATGGGCATGTGTGGTATTGTTAGGCATTGCTAAGATAAAAGGTTCTAATACAGGGATAGGAGTATTAGAGATGCATTTTTTTCTTTTTTGAAAATTGGTGATAGCTTCAAGCTTTGGAGGGGCAGTAGGTGGGGGAAGTTACTATCAGGGAACTGCAGTGTGAGTGAGAAAGTGAAATTTGGCAATGTCATCAAGCAGGCATAGGAGGTCAGTAACCTAAACTATGACCATCAAGAAGCTATGGTAGTGAAGAAGTCCTTCTGTGTGACTCAACCTATACGTAAAGGCATGGCATCAAATCCAAAGGAAGTCATAGTAAGTCATAGTCCCATTGTATTTGGCTGTCATCAGGCCCGTAATCAAGTATAGCGCTCCCTGTTACATGTATCTAACCAAACACTTACACCAAATGGACTAGTCTCAGAGTTTTCTCACTGAAAATATACAAATCGTAAGATACATGTTTTATGTAGACTGACTAAAGGACCTATCCCTTTATTCCATCTCATATCGTTTATTGAGAGGTAACTTATGCCTCACCTACACGGCATTCTCTGATCCATTCCTGATGAAAATGTTACATATTCGCAAGAAACATTATGCAAGGGTTACAGATTCCATGGACCTGAACCTTATTAGTGACTCTAACAGAACATGTTGGAGATACAGATTTGAATCACAAAGGTTAACTCGCCTATGGAACAAATGCCCTAGCTTTATAAAACAGAGCCTACCCCTCATGCTCTTCAAAAAGAATTTGGATAAATAGATGAAGAACTGTAAATTCACTCCCTGGGTACTACCCATGTCCCTTATGGACAGAGGCACTCTACAAAATGACTAAGGGCTCCAACATCCAAAGACCCAGTACCCTGATCTCATATCTGGGGAAATAAGATATAATATTGTCACATACTGAGTATTATTGGCTAAGCTTGTAAAGGCTCTTGTGGCATTATCCTAGTAATCCCCTATGAAACTATGAATTAAGTGTGATTTGACAGGGAACTGAAACAATTTCAACCTTAATTTAATTGCAGAATGTCCAGTATGAAGTGATCCTGTTTTTTCATTTTAAATGACAAACACCAGCTGGCTGGAATACCACTTGTCTTGTCAAGTGTTTATTTCATGTGCCTTGCTTTTCCCTTGCAAAGGCCAGCAAATTGCTAGACATTATTACTCCTGATATTTTGACTGATTAGTGTTTATTATTATTGTTATTATTATTATTATTATTATTATTATTATTATTATTGCATCTCGTCTCTCTGTGAAATATCTGTTTTGTTGGCTTTGGCTAAAATTAAGCAGACACAGCTTATTGATGACAAACAGTAACTATAAAATGGATGCTGCCTACACTGTGAGAGATTTGTTTCATGCACAAAGTTTTTTCTTTACGAAAGTATATCATTTTGTGTGTTTAGGATGCTGTAGAAATTGTGCATTCATTGTTCAATCTTTATTTGCCTTCGGTAACTGCATTCTGAATTAAGCTACACTGCATGGTAATAGTAAAATGTTACTGTACTGATTTTCTGTTTTCACTGAGTTAGTCTCTGTATTGGTACAGCTTCATCTTAAACCAAAACAAATCCAAGGCAGAAGGTCATAAGCAGCAATTGTTTTATTTGGTAAACTACCAGTCACCACAGATGAGGACTTCCACAATGAATGTGAACTTTTACTGTGTATGTTCCGTATGAGAGGTTACCCCAATGGACTGCTAGAGGAACTTAAGTTGGAGGTTATGAGGAAAATAAATAATGGATGGCATGAACCTATCTTAGGAGAGTCAACAAATTTTATAATACAAAATATAGGGGCTGAAGTGGAGGGGGAAGTAACTGGGGATTTGATAAGACCTCATTACTCCATAAATTTCATAACTACATTTAATATGGACCACAGAATACTTAAATGGGTTATTGAAAAAAAATGGGTGATTATTTGTGAAAATCCCACTTTGAGAGAGAAGTTAGGACACAAACCTAGTTTTACATTTAGAACAGATAGAGAACCTGAAGGAAATTTTGGAACAAACATCTAAAGAAAATATGCACCGGGTATGTCGTATAAAGAAATGTGGGTTCTATTCCCAAAGTAAATTCATTCTAATGTGTGACAGGTTTCTTATTAATGACAAAGAATTCAATGTTAGGTAAATTTTGACCTTAATTCTAGGAGGGTGGTCTACGGAGTATTATGCCAACAGTGTGCATGTTTTTACATAGGTAAAATTGAGTGTAGGTTGAAGGAAAGAATTTATGAACACCAGTATAACATCAACAAAAAGAACCCCAGTAATGCCTTGGCAAGACATGTTTTGGACAACGAAAGTCACACATTTCAGTTCGTAGTTATAGAAGGATTAAAGGAGGGAAGGTCCATGGGCGCAGCTATTGGAACTAAGGGAATTATATTGGCAACTAACTTTGAATGCCCATGGTTGGCCTGGACTTAACGAGTCTTGTTCCTTTGCACCCCTGTTGAAATTTAAAGCATTGACTAGGTAATGAAACAGAGGTAGGGGTGAATGGTGCAATAATACCTCTGGCCCCTTTGCTATGGGTTCACATTTTAAAGTACCCTTTTTATATAATAAAGCTATTGATGTGAACTTTATATTTAACATGCATTTTTTCCTCCCAATCAAGCTCCTTCAAGAAAATGATGTATGACATACATTGTATATACTCTTTGATTGAATGCCCCTTTTGCCATTATAATTGGTTTTAATATTTTTACTATCTCATTGCAGGCATTGAATGTTGAGTGATTTTTAGGTACTAGGTTTTTTTGGAGCAATTTTTATGTATACGATTTTAACATAGTTAAGATTTATATGGTTAAAGGACTACACATTTCTTATTTTAATGTGACTTTTATTTTTTTTTTATCTAACACTTTTCACAGAAACTAATATATATATAACATAATCTGTTATAATAAGGTTTACAGTTTTTTAGCTGGCTTGCAAGACTACACAGTGTCAAGACAAAGTGCACTTAAATGTTACGAACATTAAATGGCACTTTGATAATACTTTGCCTGGAATGGTTGGAGACACTCCCTCTTGAAACATCAAAGGAAGTGTTATCATTGCTCATGGATGTGTGTGTAAAAGTTTTGCAACTTAACTGTTTTTATATTCTGATGAAGTTCCAAAAAGGGAGGAAAGCGATTAATATATATGTAATTTTTTTGTTTTGGTTTTAAGTGGTTTACTAAATAAAACAGTTGCTGCTCATGACCTTCTGCCTTGGATTTGTTTTGGTTTTGGAGCCATTTGCATTTTGTGTTTTAATGGTTTCATCTTAGTTACCTAACTAGATTTAACAGCTACTTGTAAAATGAGTCATAAATAAGATTGGTCGTTCATGTGTGCATTATAAAAAGACAGCTGATATTTTTTTCTTCAGGGTACTAATACTTTACCACATAGGATATTCCACTCTAGTTGGATGTATTGTTTTATAATTCTTACCAATACAATGGTAGATCAGAAATTTCTGTTACACATCATCCCTATTTAGCTGCAGTGTGTTGCTCTCAAAATATGTGGATTTAAAAACTCACTTTTGTCCATTGGTTCTTCTGTATAGTTAAGATAAGCGCACTTTTCTCACAGTGATACAAAGTCAGTAGCTATATCACATTTATTTTATTTATTTTTTATTTTATTTTACATTTGTTGACCGGTATAGTCCAACTGGAGCCATGTCCATTTTCAATGGAGGACCGGGTAGATAAGCTCCGAGTTATCAGATACAATAATACAAGTAAAATAAGAGTACATAAATAGTATCACCAAAGAATACATAGGCAGACAAGAGATACACCTGGTTATAGTCAGGAGAAAATTAACAATAAATAGTTAGTTGGGTTATTCGTGTTCATGTTGGAGCTAGCCAGGCTTGTTGCAGTGGCAATGCCAGGTAAATGCCATATGTTGTTGGAGTTTAGTTTTAAATTGTCCTAGGGAGGACAGCAAAGTAATATCACCTGGAACTAAGTTCCAGGCTCTGCCTGCAACATTAGCAAAGAGGGCATCTCCAGCTGCATTGTTGATTTTGATTGTCTGAATTAGAAGTTTGTTCGAAGATCAAAGCAGTCTTGGATTGTTGTGGGGGTGATAATATTTTGAAGGGCTGATGTGTTATCTGGGTTATAAAGGATTTTGTTAGCCATGATCAGCAGGTTATATTGGATGAGACTGGGAATTTCTAGCCATCCAAGCTGTTTTAGGTTGATGCAGTGGTGTGTTTTAAAAGGCAGTCCAGTGGCAAACCTGGCAATATGATTGTAACAAGTTGACAGTCTATTTAGTACAGATTTGTTTAAATTGGAGAGAAGGGGGGAGGTGTATAAAAGTGTTGAGAGTAGATGAAAGTGAGCTATAGCCATCTTAGCTGGAGAGGTTAGGAAGGCTTTTATTCTCTACAGTGACCCAAGTTTTTTATTGATGTTCTTGATTGTTTGATTTACATATAGGTCAAACTTTAGGTTATTGTCAATAATGACACCTAGTAATTTTTGTAGAGGAGTCAGGGGAAATTCTTGTCCCATAATGACACCTAGTAATTTTGTAGAGGGGTCAGGGGAAATTATTGTCCCATCTTTTGCATTTATGGCGAAGGTGAAGGTGGCAGACCTATGAGTTGGAGAGAATAACAGAATTTTAGTTTTTTGGGGATTTAGAAACAGTCTACGTTCAGAGATCCAATTTTCTATGGTATTAAAGGTTTACTGGGTAGCGACCCTCAGGTCTGTGGGAGAAGTAGCTGAGCAAGTCAGGGTGGAGTCATAGCTGAGCAAATCAGGGTGGAGTCATCAGCGTATTGGATACAGCTGACATGTGGTATGACTGTATACAAGTTATTAATAAAGATGGAAAACAATAGGGGCCCTAATATGGAGCCTTGTGGTATTCCAAGGGTGTTTGGTAATAGATTAGAGAGCTTGTTCTGCTATAGGACAGCCTGTTGTCTTCCATTAAGGTAGGATGTAAACTAAAGAAGGGCTGTAGTATCAAGGTGGAAAGTTTGCAAGGTGTGAACCAGAAGTTGGTGGTCAACCATGTCAAATGCCTTGGAAAGTTCCAAGAATAGGGCAGAGGATATGTGATTATTGTTACATTTATTGTTTATGGTATTGGTAAAAGCCATTAATGCTGAGGTTGTGCTATGGTGTGGGAAAAAAACAATGCTTGGTATCCGCCATGAGGTGATTTTGGATTAGGTGGTGCATAAACTGTTTTTGTATACATTTTTCCATAATCTTTGCAAGTGGAGAAAGTATAGCTATAGGTCTATAATTGGAGAATTCCATAGAGGAACCTCCTTTATGTAGTGGGATTACGAAGGATGTTTTCCAAATGGTGGGAATTTTAGCTTCTGCTATGGTATGACTGATTAGTATTGATATTGGATAGGCAATGGCATCAGCTGATTTTTGAAGGTACTCGGCGGGGAGTTAGTCAATGGAGAGTGTGGTGGGTTTTATTTTTTGATCAAGTTACGGATAAGTGATGTGGACACTGGTTGGAAGGAAAAAAAGAGTCATTTTTTAGAAGTAGTAGTATCAGGGGCAAGGGAGCTAGAAGGTAATTGGCTAGCTAGGGCTTGAATTATTTCAGTAAAGAAATGGTTAAAACTGTCAGAGACCTCCTCTGGGGATTTATCAATGGTGGCAGCAGGGATAGGTGTAGATGTTTTACCAGGGCGGAGTAGATTGTTCAGCCCTGCCCAGAACTTCTGAGGATTGTTCTGGTTGGTTGTCTGTAAATTACAGTAGAGTTGTTTTTTTGTCCTGTAGAATACATTTTTTGTTTCATTCCTAGCGTACCTATATTTAACATGATCATGGGGGTCTTTTGTGGAGCGCCATTGAGCCCATAGTTTGTTTCTGCTGGTAATTTTTAGTCTTGTCTCTTTAGATAGCCATGGTGCAGTTCTTGATTTTGTACATTTTGAGTGGGCAGGTGCATGTAGATCATGAATTCCAAGAAATGTATTGTTAAAATAGGCAACTGCCTCCTCTAAGGGTAGGTGTTTTAGCATGGACCAATTACAGGAGCTAAGTTCCAGTTGGAATTTGTCAGGGTCAAAGTTTCTTTTGCTCCTGACTTTTCTGAATAGAGGTTGTTGTGGGGTAATGGCTTTATCCTTAAGTATGTAAGTGAGAAGATGGTCACCTAGATCATTGGGGAGGGTACCAGCAGTGTACAGTTGTGGGTTACTATTTATGAGTACCCAGTCAAGTATGCTATCTTTTTGGTTGGGTTTACCTAGCCTAGTAGGGGTGGTTATGGTTTGTGTAAATGCATGCAAATTGATGTGGGTAGAACGGGATTCTGTGGAACAAGAGCCTCAGTCGATGTTAAAGTCTCCTAGTATTAGGGTTTCTTGGGGGTAATGACAAGATAGCCAGTGAAGCGTGTCTTCAAATGTGGCTACATTATTACCTGGGGGAATATACATACAGATGATGTTGATACTTTTACTTTTGTTAAGTTGCAATCTAGTGGTAATAATCTCCGAGTTATTGATCTGAGGTGGTTGAATAACATCTATGGTCACATTCAACTCAGATTTATAGAGTACAGCCACCCCTCCCCCTTTCCTGGAAGCACGATCCAGCCTGTGTATATTATACCTGGGTGGTAGCACTTCCTTGTCAATAGTGTTAGGTTTTAACCAGGACTCAGATAGACAGAGAATATCAGGGAGTAGACAGCCAGGAGGGCATGCAGTTCCTGTACCTTATTATTAATGCTCCAAATATTGAGATGACAGACAAGGAGAGAGTTAGTTGGTCTACTGGTTATAGTTTTGTGGCTTGGTTACAGGTCAAGGGGGTATTTGTATCGGTGGTGGATGGGCCTGGGTTGGTGTGAATGTCACCACTGAGTATAAGGCTAGGCTTATACTCAGTAATAAGCCTCAGGAGTTTGTTTAAAAGTTTGTAGTAGTGTCTGGATCTAGAGCTAATGTGCCAGGGAATGGTATGTTGTATGACTGAAAATGATGTTGAGTTGTACCCAATGTTAGTGGTATGGCTAAAGGTGGGATATTCTAAAGCTGGGGTGATGGTATGGCCAGCAGGGAACTGATACCCATTAAGCTGCATCTTTTAGTTCAAAGTTAAAAGTTAGAAAGCTACACAGGTTTGCTTACTATGCATCTGCCTCACTCGTGTTGTGCACAGGCTTGAATAGAATGATTTGTGCTCTTTTCTCACCCCCCCCCCATCTTCAGTCAACCCAGCCTTCTTTGTTATTATCTTGTCAAATAGTCCACCCCCCTTTAACATTACAGAATATCTACATACTATAAAGCATCTAATATGTACTCTTTCTAATAAACTAGTGCAAATTGCTTAATACTAACTTTATTAATGCAATAAAAGAAATGAAGTTTGACTAAAGGAACTCAAATCAAAGGAAAAGTATTCATAATACCAGATAATCTTTTACTATATGACAGTTGAATACGTTTTTTAACTTGTTCATAGGTTCATAAGTAAGTACTAGGCTAGCTGCCTCTATGGGTCATTTTAAGCCTAGACAATTTCCCCTTTGGTGCTCAAAATAACTTATCCCATTTGGTTATAGATTGGCTTTACCCATCTCATGTTCAATAATTATACATTACTCCTAATGAGAATAACTGTGAACATACCATTGATAAGTTGAGGGACCCATGTATGGGATAAAGCATTTAGGAGCTGGATCTGTCCATTAGTAGCACAGGCACTGCTCTGGGGTATTTTCCATTTCCCATCCATATATCTAAATTGTGCTTGAAAATGGACAGAGATGAACTTTGTTTTATGTGGGTAGGAAGTCTGCTTCACAGAAACAGTATCCTCTGGGAAATATACCTGTCCTTTCAAACCATTCTGTTGATGTTACAGAAGAGGTTTAGATTCCTAGACTGAGTATTTCTGATGCCATTTAACTTGTTGATGTGCAGTAAATCCATCAGTAATGAGTCAGAGGATGCCTTGCATGCCAGACACGTCACATCTTAGCAGTCTGTAAGATACCAAGTACAATGATAGGACTTTGAGTTATTCCATGTAGGACATGCTGTTTAGGCCTTGTAACCTTTTAGTAAGATATCTCTGTGGGTGTTACTGTTGTTGCATATGTCTGAACAGAAGCATGTAAAATGGGGGTATTATGTTCAATGATTGGCCTAATAGGGGATGAGTAATGGGGAGCAATGGCATCCCAAGAATTAGAGAAAATCCCTTTGTTAATAAGTTGTGCAATACAGAAAGACTTTCTTACAACAATAGACACATATTGGTCAATACCTATCTCACTGTCCACATCAATTCCCAAATCCCAAACAACTGGGTCAACTCTTAGGAGAGCATTATCAGTATGGTAGTTCCCCAAGGGATACAATCATGTATATTTTGGTGTTTAATTTCAGACCATGATTTTGGCACTAGTTATTTCTTTGAGACAAGCATTACTACTGGATTGCTAAGTCATTTGGGATTTCAATGACTGCTCCTAGCTTGCAGTCATCTGCAAACTTAGCCAGCCAGCGCTCTTTGATACTGGCTTTTACTTCTGAAAAAGAGATGCCAAACAGGAGAGTTTGCAGAACAGAACCCTGTTGGACTCCACTGTTGAATGGTCTCTTTGTGGAGGTATCTTTCCCTATTTGATTATCTGCATATCTGTGAGTCATTTGGCAATCCATCAGGTGACACAGGGATTTATTCTCAGTTTATTTAACTTTTCTAATATGCCTGGGTAGGGAATTCTGTCAAAAGCTTTGGCCAGGTTTAGTTATGTTGTATTTACTAGTTTGCCTTCATCCATTGCTTTGGTGACCTTTACAAAAAATCTACTAGACTGAGAAAGCATGACCTGCTCTTGATGAACCCCAACTAAGATGGGGTCCATTTTTGAAGGTTTTCTTTGCTCTTATTGATTAGTTCCATGATAAGGCTTTCTACTGCTTTCCATATGAAGCTGGTCAGACTTATGGGTCTGGAATTGCCTGGGTCTGTGAAGGGCCCTCACTTATTCATGGAATGACTGTAGTTGTTGTCCATTCACTTGGTACAAAACCTATACAGGGGCTGAGACTCGAACAGTGTTGTTAGTGGTATGGCAAAATCTTGTTTGTCTATTTAAGAAGCATCCATGTATATTGCCAGGACTCACTGATGCAGCATTTTTAAGTTTTGATAGTTTTTTTTAGGACTTGGTCTTGTATGATAGCTGAAGGTGAGTCAGTTTCAGGTATATCTTGAGGGACAGCTGGAAAGGAGACAGGTGTAAAATTAAAGCTAAATTTATCAGCCAGTAGGTTAGTTATATCTTCTTCCTCAGGGTAGGTAACAGCATTCACAATCAGTTCAGTGTACTGCTGGACTGTGCTTTTGAGATTACAAACATAACTAAAAAATGCCTTGCGATTATCTTTGGCTTGAGTAGCTATTTTAGCCTCAGATATGGCACCGTGGATTTTACTATCCCTGAGCTGTCTGTTTATTTCAATGACAAGGGCTCTAACATTCTAGGAATTACCCTTTTTACTTTTGGTCAAAATTCTTTCCCTTTTATTACAAAGTGTGTTGATATTATGGTTTCACCATGTGGGCTTGTTTCTGAGTTTGCTCTGAAGTTGTTCCTTCAACTATGCAGCTGTTAGCACACTGGTATAGTGTGCTAGTGTACATTTCTGCATATTCAGTAGAGTTAACTGGGTTTGGTGTGGATTTAAAGTTTGTCAATGTATCGCTTAGCTGTAGGATTTTTTTCTTACAGAAATTTCTCAAGATAGCTTGGGTGGAAGGGATCTCTGGTTTCAGTTTTATTTTGAAGAAGACTGTTTTATGCTCAGACCTAAAAAGTGATGAAGATGTGAAAAGGATGGTGCAGGATGCTCCCATACCAGTGAGGACAAGATCCAAGATGTTAATCCCCCTAGTGGGTACTCTGATGTCCCAGGACATTTGTACTGACAAAGTCCATGAATCTCGGTGCTTGTGCATTAGTGGTGGTGTAAATTTCCCAGTCTATAGTTGGATAGTTTAGATCACATAGGAGAATTGTACTGGGTTTAATACTGAGTGATTCTAGTCTGTCCAGAGAGGGATTATGGCTTCTTTTATCATGGTGAGAGTACTACAGCTAGCTAATATATGGTATTGGACTTTTCTGATGGTTATTTGGACATGATGAAGTTCTAGCATATCATGATGATTTAACAGCCTTGATGTGAGTCTCTTCTGAATATAGACTGATACACTTCCACTTTTTTCCCCCTAATATGCAGTATATGGTCTAAATGTGTGGAAGGCATCTTAGCCCTGTATATCCAGAGTGCTCACCACTATTTAAACCATGTCTCAATCAGTACACTGACATCAATGTCCTCCACCCTGACAAGGGCTTATAGGGAGTGGGGTTTCTTGTTTAGGCTCCTAGCATTGATCAGTAACACCTACATATTTGCCTTTGCATGTTTTGCTATGTTGGTAGATTTATCAGGCTGGCATTGCCTAAAAAAAGGAACTATGAGGTAGACAATGTCTTTGCCAATAAAAAAAATCTAGAGGGACAGATGCAGGTCATTCCTGGCAAAGCAGTGTGGTCTGTCAATCATATCCCCAGGCTGACAAATATTGGACCCCCATTGAATGACACCAAAATCTAAGCCAATTATTGAAGTCAATTATTTTAGCTCATATTGCAGCATCATTCTTGGAGAAGGTAGAATGCTGTTCGATGCTAGGCACATACCTGCCTTGGGCATATAATCTGAAAGCTCCATCATTTCTCTCTTCATATAGTCCACAGAAGTACACCTCAAGTCATTGACACCTGCATGAACTGTGACAGAGTCATACTGTTACTTGTTAGGACTTGTATATAGGTGTTATTTGAAGGATCCTGGCATCAAATAAGCAACTAACCATCACTCTTTACATGCTCAGGCACATCTATATGTCTTACAGTGGAGTAACCTATAACCAAAATGTTTGGTCGGGCCGATGCCTATTTATGGGCTCAGCATCTGTGACTTTGGGACTCCTTGTGCTATGTGAGGAAGTAGTATGCTGAGTGTGCTTTGTGCTTGTATTTTGTTTTGGGGGTCTTTGATGTTTAGGCAAGTTAATCTTTAGAACCTCAGCATATGATGGATTCTGTGTATTGTTATGGCCCTGGAGAGGTGTGATATGTGGTGTACTGCTGATGATTTTGGTGTCTTAGTTTACTGTGTGCAAGATTTTTGCCTCCAAGCATATTAGATATCTACATCGCAAACAAACTTTGTTATGCTTTTTGAGTAATAGACGATTGCCAAACAGCATGAGACAATTCTTACACCGTCTCAAGATACTCATCTCAATCAGGCTGGCTGGAGAAGTTGTGGGGAAGTGCTGGTCCATGATACCAACAGGAATAGCTCTGGGGTCAGGGGTTACTATAACTGCTTGGAGTTTGGTTTTAGAATAATAATTGAGTGGATTTGTTACAGGGTATTTAAATTT